>NC_022015.1:44493313-44503313 GCF_000317375.1 Microtus ochrogaster | reverse complement strand
TGTGACATTCATGTGATAAATTTCCTATACCTGCCTGCCTGGCAAACCCTCCACTACCATCCTAGAGGTCTCATTTTGTAGGCCACTTTCTATATGTAACAAAGTCAATTCTCCTTTATTTTTGTCATTTGAAAAATATTTTTCAGCTATTTGTAGTTTTTTTTTCAATTCTGATCTACATAGCAGGCATTTTTGAGTATGTGATTAGGACGTGGTGGTGTCCATGCAAATTAAAATTACAGATGCACATCTTCACCTTTGCTTAAAGAGTTTGTCTATCTAAAAAACATGGAAGAAGCTACTATCTAAAGGATGGAGAAACGTCAGATTGTTCGGGGAAAGAAAATACTTTCTTTGCTCTTGACTTTTCAATAGACAAAAACAAAATTTCTGCCCCTTCCCCTCCTCCCCTGGGTAAGTACTGAAGGTTCAGACAATATTTTGTTATCGAAAGAGATCAAGCTGGGCAGAGGTGGAATGCTGATGGACAACCTGTTTTTAGAGTGAGGAGGGGCTGGATGGAGATCTCGGTTGACTGCTTTCTTAAGCTGAGGTTTGGCTCTTTGTGGTATGAAGCTGATTGAATTAATTAATTTAAGGTTAAGAATTAGAATTTAGTAAGAATTTTTAACACAAAGTCAATATTATAGGAAAGAAAGGCCACTTTATCTTTGAGCCCACTTTCGAGTAGACTTAAAGATACTTTAAATATCATCAAATAAGAAATATTAACATCAAAAACCTGGCCCTCTTATTATTCTTTTTTATTCATGTCTCTTTTAAAGGTATATATTTATTACTATTTTTAAGTATGGGTATATATGTGTATATGGGACCAGAAGAGGATGTTGGATCTCCTGGAGCTGGAGTTACAACTGACTGTAAGCTGCCGGATGTGGGTCTTAGAACAGAACTTTGGTCCTCTGTAAGAATGGATCTTGCATTCAGCTGCTGAACTATTGCCCCAGACCTCTGAGTTATTTTAAGATTGATTTTAAAATTAATTTCAAACACTTTAACCTTTAAAAAGTGCATACACACACACACACACACACACACACATATATACATTATATACTTACATAGTAAAATTTATTATTTTAGTGATTTTAAAACATAATTTGGTCCAGAAAATACAGAGAATCAGCTGTCCTAAATGTTTCTTAGAGGAAGTGATCTTGCAAATGTTTGTGTTTAGTGTGGAAAATGAAAATAAATTCCTTTTCCAATAACATCAGAAGAGATTTTGCTTGAATTCTTAGAGTGAAAACTAGTGCATTAACTCTGGTCTCCTTTTTCAGAGGTTTAGCACAAAGACCCCCACCTGTAAGGGCCCACCCACTGTGAAAGGAGGCTGCTTGCCCTCTGAGAGAAGGCAGGAGTGGGGCAAAGGTTGACAGCTGGCTGGTTTGCTCTGCTTTAGCCTCTAGCTGCCTGATCTATGGCTGCTCATCTGCTTGGGTCTTCTCAGGGTGGGGGGGCAATATTTGGGTTATTTATTCTGACAGGAGGCTAGATGCTATTTCCATCTGCCTTGGTGTATTTGAGGAGATAAATGTCTGCCACATCCTGATGAATGGCCTCCGAGGTTCACTGCCAGAGAAACTGAGTTATGGCTCCTGTATTTCATTTAAGGGGAAACTCCAGCCATTCATAGTGTGCACTGAGGCCTTCCATGCCATCAAGACACAAAGCGTCTTTCTGCTCAAAGGACAAGGTTTGCACATCAGAACCTTAGGGGGATGGGAGAGAAGAGGCTAAAGAGAACGTATTTTGTAAGCTGGGGCAGTAAATTCTGTGTAGTCATTTTCAATATGGAAGGGACCCAGTGATCAGAACACAATTCTATGTCTTGGGTTTAAGTGTCATTTTCACCTCTGCTCTCATGTCTTCAGTCAATTAAAATCACGCCAGAGTACATTATCTTTAATGGTAGCAGAGGAGGAGCACACACATTTGAGTACTATCAAGGTCATCAGATACTTGTTTTCTAAGAAATATGGAAAAGATACAACTTTTTGTACATATATCAATTACATGTATCAATGGATCAAACAAAAATTTATTCTGGGCACTAACTGAATTTTCAGTTACCACATAGGATATTTGTCATCATCTAGTGTTCTGTAGAAGCATTTCTATATCCCATGCTCATCTCTCTTTGATGTATAGATATCTACAAATTACATTGAATGGCTTGTGTTTATTGACTTGGAGTGTCTGTTGCATGAAAAAAAAAGTCATATAGAAAATAATCAGGCTAATATAGGACAGTGGAAGGTGTCATCAGTACCTCTGGGAACATGTGCCAGTTACCAAAGCCTTTGGAAAAAAAAAGACAAAATAATGGGAACTGCAGAGAGTATTTGCATTCTTCCTAGTAAGCAAATGAGGCAACCCAAAATTTCACTTGCATCTTTTATGGTTTTCCTGGAAGTGAGCTTATGTTTTATGTAAAAACAATTATTATTAATGAAAGCAGGAAAGTTTTACTCAGACAAAATGTGATTGGAGTAATGGCTACTAACAAGTGAAGCCCTACTCGGCCTCTGCTCTCACTAGCACCTCTTTGAGGCATGATCCAAAGAGATCTGTTGGGAAATTTTGGCCTAGAGACTGAATTAGGTAATGGGAGAAAGACTTGAAGTTTCAATTCAAAGAGTTCAATTCTGGACCAAGAGAACTTCCTGGAATGATCGATCATCTATCATCTCGCGAGGCTGACTTTTGTCCGTTGTAGTCCCATGTTGTCTTGTCTAGTTTGCCTTCATTCAACACATAGTGCAAGGGGCATTGGAAGAAGCAGAATCTCATCTTCCTTGTGTTCTATGTGGATTGATGTGGACTGCAGCAATTGTAGCCACATGCTACCTACTGTGCATGCATTATGTGTATGAGTGTGAAGTTTTCTATAAATTTGACTTCTGATGGGCTTGAGATTATATATAATCACAATTATGTATATATTCTTCAAGTGTCTTTTCTTATTCTTGGTTTAGGAACTGAATTCTGAAGATGGTTCTTGTATCTCAACAGAGAGTACTTAATTATGATTTACATATGACATCCACTAGGAAGCCTGTGACACTTTCAATCACACCTCATCGTTAGGTGTTAACTGCCTGATGTTTCTTCCTATACTCAAAATATTCTGTGTGCATCTGTATCATTTTAGAATGCACATACCTACTTGTATCTTCCTCAACTGCACTATAAACATTTGTATTCCACATTTGCTGACTATATGGAGAATTGAATGAAAGATTTAATTATAGTTATTTGATTAATATTGAATGAATGAGTGTCTATAGATATAGTCTTCTGAAGCACAAATGAAACTTTTATGTTTTCCAAGACCCATCAAAAATAACTAGCTGGTTCTTAAATTAGTGCAAAGGAGTTTTTTCCAGAGTAAAAATAAAGATAGAAAAGGAAATTGCATGTAGAGATATGGCATATATGTCTTGTTGTCTGAATTATTCAATACAGACATGCTGTTTAAAATGGACCTTGACTAAGAAACTCTGGTGACTTGGCTGTTAGAGTTTGAGGATCTCATTTTATTTATTCCTTGGACCAACTCAACACTCAAAGAAAGGCTTGGAATTACTATAGTTCATCCAAGGCAAAAGGACAATTTTCATATTCTTTAAGCAAATTATGGGCCCTGTAAGAATTACGAATTGGTGGATTTAAATCTTAACATTAGTCACTATTAACCCAACAAGATTAGACAATAGAATAAGACAATATCCCATGACCATGTTAATCAGTTTTTTGTCTCTGCATCAAAGCATCTGAGATACACAACTGATGAGACCAGGCTTAACTTAGGTCATATTTATTTCAGGGGTTTCAGTCCAGGGTCAGTTGGTTCCACTGATTTGGGGCCTGTAGTGGGCAGGACCCAATAGTGGAAGCCTGCTGCAGAGGAGTTGTTCACCTAGGCATGACAGGTAGGAGAAAATGAGAAAGAGAAGAGTGTATCTCTTCTTCAAGGCCATACCTTCAATGACTTAGCTCATTTCCACTAGACCCCACCTCTTCATGTTCCCTTCACTTCTCAATAGTGCCATAGACTGGAGACTAAACCCTCAACACTAATGCTGTTTGGAACATACTCAAGATTTCAGCTATAGTGATGATATTGCAGCGGCTCAGATGTGTAAAGCACGTGTAAAATCTTCCCTGTTCCAGGTCTTGGAGGTAGTTCCAGTTCTGCCAGGTGTTCTGGGACAGCTTCACCTTCACTTCTCTTTTCTACTGAGGTCCTGGTCTACAAAGTAAACTAGGAATTTTCAGGGAGAGGCAGCAAGAAGATTCTGTCCTCCCACGTACAGTTTCCATGCTTCTTCTGGGGAAGTAGAAGAGAGAGATTGCTGGAGAGATGCTACTGGAACATTGAACTTCATCTGCATTGCTTGCACTGTGGCTGTGACCCCTCATGATTAATGTACAATTAACTTTGGGGGAACTGAAAGCCAAATATCACTGGTAAAATTCTTCATACACACACACACACACACACACACACACACACACACACACACACACACACACACACACATTTTGTATGACCTTAGTAGGGAGGCAGAATTCATTCATATAGCTGTCCACTTACTGTTAGTTTCAGGAACTGTTTGTAATGTCCTTTTCTTATTCTTTTACATTGTTTATTTGAAGATCCTTTCTGGCCTATTCAAGGGGTCTGTACTCACCCAGCTTATTATCGCTTGACATTTTGCACATGTAAATGGTCATATTAAGTCACTGGTCCATGTATCTGTCATACCTATTTGAGAATACAAGCATAAATTGTTTTCTCTTTTATTCAAATGTGATTTAGGAATATCTCTGGTATATTCCTTCTTTTAGGTTGTTTTAAGATCAATAATTACATTTCAAAAGTAAGTATCTACAAAGAGAACACATAGAAGTCTTTAGATTTTTATGCCCCTGTTTTTTAAGTATAGAGTTTCTGAACATCAGTTTAAATTTGACTTTGATTTAATAACTCATCAAGGGTCAGATAAGATTTCAATTGAGTAATGCTGATATAGGAGCTGGAACCAGGCCAACATCACTTGAAGGCCAGGGGGGCACATCTAATTATTGTGACCCAACTGGAGATGTGATACCTTGTCCTTTTAAACCAGCTAAACCGAAGGGAAGCATGCCAGGACGAGGGCTTGCCAATTTGGCCTTACATGCCCTGAACTTGCTGTCTAGGTTGATTCAGTGGAAAGTACATGGGCTTTGTAGACAAAGCTCAGATTGAATTCTGGCTGTTGCACTTATAACCTTGAGGCCTTGAGCATATTACTTAACCTCTCTGAGTCTCAGTTTCCTTTCTCATAAAACAAGGATTATACCTCCCCTGCAGTGCTGTTTGTAAAGATGAAATGAAATACAATAACTCATGTCTTGTCGCGAGGCCAGCACACAGTGGCTACTCCATAACTACCCATTCTGTTATTCAGTTATCTTTCTCAGTAGATCAGATTAATGATGGCCATTGTCCAGCAACTTATTGAAAATAACTACTTTTAATAATGATGCCCACTCCACTAGATCTTTAATGCTGTAAACATGAATAAAGAACACAGATATAACAGGACCCTTCCTTAGAGGACTTCTTTTTATACAAGGATTTTTGCTCATGAAAAAGAAATTTGTTCTGACTCCCTTCTTTCCCTCTTATGTTTGTTTTATTTATTAGCTAATTAGTTTAATTAAGTCCCTCTTTCCTGATTGAATAGACAGTTTGCATCATTTTAATTGCTGGCTCAAGGAGGCACATCTCTGTGATGGTTGTCTGTAGATCAAACAGAAGGATGCAGTTGTGCTGGTCAATATGCAGAGTGACATCATCCATATAGAATGCTATGTGCAAAGTACCTGTGGAACTTGTCATCCATGGCACTTTAACACTTGTTTCCATAGCTAAGCTCTGATCCAGACATTTGAGAGGCAGGCTTGCTCCTGCCAGGCCTCTCATTTCAGGGCAATAAGTTAAGCAAGTTGATGACAAGGTCTGGATTATACAATTTCTTTAAGCTTCAAAGCAAACTTGAAATCTAATCAGGAATGAACATAGCACAGACCAAATGGGTAAGAATTCACTTCTGGTAACCTTTGTAAGAAAGTTTGACTACACCCATCCCCCTGTATGCAGTTTGTTTCCCAGCTCGCAGAAGCAGCATCATATGTTACACCTGGTGGTGAGATTTGTGGCACCATATTTTTTTCTTCTTTTTAAGAGGTGATACCATATTTTATTTTAAATGAGAAGTTAGGAAAAAATAAACAGATGGATAGAGACTGGTGGGGGGGGGATATGGTTCCGAGAGAAAGAGAGAAAGAGAGAAAGATGGAGTGAGGTAAGTGTTAAAGGGTAAAGCTTCAGTACCAGACTCCGAGGTATTTGCATATTCACAATATGTTTCTGGCCGAGAGCATGTTTCTCTGGCGTTCTGTATGTATTTCTAGGTCTCTATATTTATCTGTGTCTCTGGCTGCACATGTGAGACTAAGTTTAGAGTTGTGTTTGCTGGATGCTTTGCCGTGGTACTTGAAGAATTCCGTGTTAAGTATGCACTGGCAGTGTGAATAAGCTTCCCTGGCATAGGAGGGGAAGTGGAGGAGGGAGGTGAAGACCCCAGCACAGTCTGTGGTGAGGGCCAGCTGCAGACAGAGTCTTTCAATGCTATTTCCATCATGGGCTTCTGAGTCAATTCATTTATTTTTGGGCTCCTCTCATTCCAAATAAAAGCAGGTGATACTAAAATCAGATTGTGCCACACAAGGACAGAAGCTTGCCATGTTGTATGCTTCCTCATGTTATCATGAAGTTACTGTTGGATAATTCTAGAGGACATTCAGAGAACACCTGCTTATTTGAGTCCTATTTCCTTGCTTCTTTACTTCGATGGATAAATAAGAAAGAAGGTCATTTTGGAAGGAAAGAAGTTGAGGGCAGTAAGTCAGAAGGGGGTTATTACAAGGATAGTAGCCTCCCAGTCTTGCAGAAGTACATGGCTTATTATTTGTTGACTTAAGACTATGTGCTTGAGCCCATGTTCACAATGCCTTCATCATCCAGGTCTAGATAATACTGGTCACTCAGCCTCATTGCTGTTCCTATAAAACTTGTCTTGGACTCAGTGTATTACAAAGGTGTTCATGGGATCATTATATTTATTGCCTTTTAGTGAGGTTGTAAATCTAGCATTTTATTTAAAATATCTTTACAAAGAAAATTTCTGATGAATTTGCTTCCAATTAAGTGAATTGATTTGTTTTTATTGAATAAAAAAACCCAGAAAAACAGAAGGTGAAAATTATAATGTAACATTGCAAACACATGAATAATTTACAGTATGTTTAAAACATATCTGAGAATGTATGTGAATATTTGAGTATGTGTATGCAAATGTGAATGTGTATATGGGTGTGTAAGTGTATATTTGTTTAAGCGATGCTTATTTCTCTGATATCCAGTCCTCCACTCTGACTCAGGGCCCATGAAAGGTCTCTTGCAGACGGTCTCCTGCATTCTGAATCAATGTGTTACCCTATCAAGACAGTCAGGCAGGTCTGATTGTTTTCTAGAAGGATGTTCAAGGCTCAGCATAAGGGTTTCCTTCTGGTTATAAATGATTGTAGTGAGGACAGGAAAATAAACAAAGAAAAAGAAATACCCACGATGTCTTGAGAACTAGACGTCCACTTCCGGAAGTTTTTTCCCGTGGAGTCACAAATGGTGTGCTTGATTCAGCATGAGAGAGTGATATAAAATGGTGTCCAGCAGGAAGTTCTAGTTTTTGTTTTAAACTTACCATGAAGCCTTTCTCTAGCGGATACAAAGCTCTGTTCTCCAAGAAGGAATACAAGGAGTCTACAACACAAGTGACATTATTGAAAGTAACAGTTGAGAGTGTGCCATTCTTAGTTGGGACTTAAATTTATGACCCAGTCACCAGGCAGAGGTTAGGATCCTCAGTCCTGCTAAATGCTTTCTGCATGCGGTATATTGAGACAGAGATTTTCAAGGCAGAGTTTGATGACATTCTTCAGGTTGTAGGTGATATAGGAGCTTATTAAATATCATGGGACTGCCACGGGGTCTGCTTTACAAAGGTGATGATTGTGCAAGAAAGGCTGGATCCATTGAGGTTCAGTGGTACAGATGGAGGATTCAGACAAATCAGGAGTAAAGATTATCCAAATTGTCTAGAGAACATCCCCAAGGGCATTTTATAGTGATATTTTATTAGTGTTTTAATAAACAATGCTGAAACAATGCTTGCCTGAAGATCAAAGTACAAAGTTAGCCACACTAGTCAGTCATACAGGCCAGACATTGGTGGCACACACATTTAATACCAGCAGCCACACTAGATAGCCATAGAGTTGGGGGGGGGTGGTGCACCAGCCCTAGAGAGGAATAGAAAGCAGGGTGAGAGAGGAATTTTCTCTCTTTTCAGTCTAAAGATTTTGTAGAGCTAAGAGCTCTTTAATGGTTGGCTGCTTTGCTTCCCTGATCTTCAGGAAAGCTTTATTTATTAAAACACAAATAAAATATTACTATAACATTTCTCATAGCAAAAGTTTGGATCACCAGTTGTTATCATCCATAGCTAACCAGCACAGAGGCCAATGAAGGCATGGTGCTCAGGAAGAATAGAATATTTGCCACCTCTCTCTTGCCAGGAGATAAATACACAAGGACTAGCATAGCCAGAGTTCTCTGACTTTCAATGTCAAGAGAACATGTAAGATAACAATTATCCCCATATCTACCTAGCTACTCTCTGGAGACTAAGAGAAGTAAGAAGGAGTGAGGAACTGTGGACTGTGTAAGTTATATAGCCTGTTCATGATAAATAGCATATTCTTTAAATTTCTCTAGGCATTGACTAGACAATGGAGTGCCAGTACAGATCTATAACTGCATAAAAAAGTTGCATACTCCCTCTATCTGCATTAAAATGTGGTTTAAACTCTGAACTCTGTGTCCTTACTATAGGTAAGGACTATAGTCGGGATTCTCTAAAGGAACAGAACTGATACTTATGAGTCTTATCAGAGTGGCTCACAGGCTGTGGTCTTGATAGTCCAACAATGGCTGTCTCCTGATGGAAAGACCAAAAATCTGGTGGTGGTTTAGTCCACATGAATGAATGTCTCAGCAGTCCTAATCTGGTGTTCCGTCATAAGGAATTCATGAGAACTACAGGCCTTCAGACTCTGCTAGGATCTAGAAGTAGTTTCTCACACCAGCAAAGGAATGCTATGCCAGCAGGAGATAAACTTGCAAGCTAGAGTGAGGTAAGCAGACAAATAGCAAAAGCCTTCTCTCTCTCTCTCTCTCTCTCTCTCTCTCTCTCTCTCTCTCTCTCTCTCTCTCTCTCTCTCTCTTTTTGTACAATTTTATTGGGCTGCCACAAGAAGATATGGTCTTCCCACATTAAATGGTCTAATGAGGAAAATTCCTTGCAGCCTTGCTCAGCTTCTTGGGTTTTAGTTGATTACTAAAGTAGTCAAGCTGATAAGTAAGATTAGCTATAGAACTTCTCTAGCAGTCTTTATTTCATCTGTGATCTCATATATTATATTACGGATCAAAGACATTTGTCACTTCACTCCCCAAGCAGTCTGTTCACTCTAGGATCCTTCTAGAATTGAGACTATGTTGTTACTGGATGGTAGAAATTTCCGAGATCCTTAAGATTCAAAATCTAAGATAAAATTTTCCACGACCCAGCATACCGAGATCAGGGATAGTGAACAACGTGTGGGAGTCTCCCCAAATGGCCATGAACATCCTTACCTTTCTGTGAGACTCTACCAATTCATCTATTTCAAGAGTGAATTCAAGAGTGAATCATTGCCTTGTGAATTTGCTCTAGTGTAGGTATGTATATATGTGTGTATGTATTTATGTATGTATGTGTCTATGTGACTGGGGTTTTTTTTTTTTTTTTTTTTTTTTTTTTTT
>NC_022015.1:44491653-44493213 GCF_000317375.1 Microtus ochrogaster | reverse complement strand
CTGAATTTGTGGTCCATATCTGGGATTACAAGCCTGCACTATCAAACCCAACTTCCCCAATGATTTGCTCTGATCAAAAGACCGCAAAAGACAGCATAATGTATTAGTCCTGGGCCTGGCCTTTATGATTCCTCATGGTCCTCTTTTTTTCCTTGGGATGTCTGCGGCTATGTACAACATCCACACTATGAATATACCCAGTTGGATGTGTGACAAGGCCATGAGAGAAGCATCAAGAAAGCCTGCCAAAAGCAAGAAGCAGGGCCACAGGCTCACGACCCTGCCGAGCTCTCCAGCTGGTTCCCAGCCTCTGACACCATCCTAGCTAAGACCACATTTCAGGGAGCACACGCTGTCCAAATTCCTAATCAACAGAGCCACATTCAAATGAAACGGTTGGATTTTAAGTGATTAAATTGGGGGAAGTTCATTATGTGCTAACAAACAGAATCCAACATCAGTTAGCATTTTATTTGCTGACAAAACTAGAAAGGCAATTTTCTTTTGAAAATGAACACAAATGTTCCTCACCACCTATATAACGTAGTGAAATTAGCCTTCAATGACTTATCATTATTATCAAATTTTTGAGTCATTTTGGCAGATCAAATCATGAAACATTAAAATTTACTGTTTTTTTCCAAGTAGAAAGCAGAAAACACCATTTATTCTGTTGTTTAGGCCTTACTGCTGTTACATGATTTGGCTAAGTAACTTCTCTTAGCCTAGTAAAATATGCTTTTGGTTTTTATAACAAAAATTTCAAAAATTTGTTGGGAGAGAAAGCTAATATAATACATCCCTCCATATAACCTTTAGCTGTTCCAACAATTGCTTACATTTTGTAATAATTACCACTTCGGAAGAATTAGCTTTGTGATAATTCTGTTTTCATTCGAATAAACTGGAAGAGAAAGGAGGGAGAAGAGAATGAGAACATCCTCCCTATTGCACTCCTGAGGCTGCCTTTCTCTTCTCCTTAAGTGAAGGCATATTTTCTACTTAGTGCTCTAGTTAGCCAGCACAGGAATATTGACTCTGAAACAGAAATGAAGTGATTAGCCTTCTTAAATCCCCAGCAATGGCTGCAGTCAAGTTTCCTAAGTGCCTCTGATATAAACATTCCCAGAAACCATTTTCCAAAAGGGCAGCCACTTACAGAAAGGTTGAAATAAAATTTAAACAAGATATTGAACATAGACTTACAATAGTTTCATGACAAAAAAAACTGTGGTTTAAGGTTTTTTAGGAGTTTCCGTGGTTTCAGCCGAGGACATAGTGTATGTTGAACATTAGCTGTTTGGTGCTCAGATGTGGAATCCAAAACCACTTGGAAGGTTTAAACATTGGCAGCCACAAAAACAAACACTAGACCACATTCCCAGAACCTAAAGGAAACCAAAGCAATTGTAATAGAAGGCAGATGAATTGCTTTCTCTCTGGCTGATAAAGCTGGAGCAAGCTTCAGCTTTTTACTCACAAGGTAATCTTTATAATTACACCTGGGGCACGGAAGAGATTGAAGAGCTATGTGTCACAGTTGCAAAATGAATGCTTATG
>NC_022015.1:44471519-44491533 GCF_000317375.1 Microtus ochrogaster | reverse complement strand
TGTTGCCCTGTGGCTGAAGTCTCTCTCAGATGTGGGTTTCTGGGGGGTGAAATAAAGGTGTTGAAGGCTGGATGTGTACCAGTAGGTGAACTAGGAATTTGCTAATTTAGGGTGGTAGGTCAATGCTTTGGCAAGGCTAATAGTTTTAGAAAGTTGACTGTAAGGCTGTCTGTTTGATTTTGTTCGCTACTAAAATGATGTTAGATTCTGAGAGCTAAGATGTAGATAGCTGCTTTATATATATTTCCCACTGAGGTCAAATGGCCCCCCCTTAAGACAGTAAAAGGGTTCCATTAAGATGCTATTTTTCAACAGTTCATTAAATAATTTGCTGCTCTTGGTAATGCAAATAGACCAGGGAATATAAGCACACTAAGATGATCCAAGTTGCCTAAATATGGTGTGAAAAGGACTCCTCACTTAAGGGAGGATAACTGGAGTAAGGGTCTGAATAACTTAGCTGCAAGAAATCTTATTGTTAGGTAGCAGACTATGTCTGGATGCATTTTGCACTATGTTCTATATTTTAGTTACTTTTCAGGTGAAATAGTGATAATAAAATCTGTTTTACCCCCAGGTAAGATTTTAAAAATTAAATTAGATTAGCTAGTGGCTGGCAAACACACTCCTGTCCAGGCAGAATCGGAAAGACTGTGCCAGCTTTAGTGTCTCCACAGCATCCCCCTCACACAGAGCAGAGATTTTGGAAGAAGAGTTTGGAAACATGAAGATAGGAGCAAGATGGAGAATTTGTTTACAAACTTGGAAACTTAAAGGTGGAAAGTATATGGGAATTTAGTCATGATTTCCTTCTTGTCATTCACTGTCACTAGTTGATCAGTAAGTATTTGATCTGCATTCAATGCGTATAAATGCCTTGTATAGAAACTTACACACAAGCATGGACACATGAGCACGTGTACACACACAAATATATATATATATATACATATATATGTATATATATATATGATGTCTAGGACACAGTAGAATCTAATCATAAATGCATAATTTATGTGGGCATAAATTGATATAAAGTGTTAGAAATAGAATTCTTTAAGTGATTGAGATACTGCTTTAAGAACTTGCATATCCTTTTTGTGTTTTTTGTTATTGCATGAATGAATCTCCCAGAAAACTGGGATCCGACAATAGACATTTTGAGTATGATTCTATGAGTAAGCTACCATACCATCGCAGGTTCTAGAAGGGACAGCTCCTTATTCATTCACATGCAGTTCACTGATGCAGCACAGAAGGACTTTAGAGTCCAAACTGGTCTTGCCCAGCATGTGGGAATAATTGCTGTTTTCTGTGGTCTGTTAGTTCCTCTTTGCCTTTTTACTCCATGTGGTTTCTCATATTGCTGTTCTGTTGTGTAACTTTTTCTTCAGCAGTACAGTAGATCTTTATATGCTACCTTGAATCCAAGACGGCAAAGTGGAAGCCTTAAGATCACCTAAAGCCTGAACCTAGAACCAAAAGCAGAAATTTCCACCCTCCTGACTCGCTATCAGAGGAAAATGAACTCCATTAATCTGCTCCGTTAAGCTACTCGTTGAGATGGCTCAATAGACTTCTTTTGCTACAACACTAAAATCTGGCTTATCTGGGACTGAGGTAGTCTCCTGCACATGCTCTTTGCTGTTCTGCATGAAACTTATAGTCATTTCTTAGTCAGTTAGGAACAATGGTGTCAGTATTGCTGTTAGACAGGAAAGGTAAGCATTGTTGCTACTTTGCTTGCCTTGTTTAGTATTAAGTCACCCTTATTTAAGTTAAACAGGAAATCTCCATTGCACTGAGAATTAGAATTCTTTCCAGGTGAGTTAGGTGGATAGGGAGGGGAACTTGCAAATTTCAAAAAGGTGCCTCTGAGAAAGAAACAGGTAGCAACAATGCGCATTACCATTAATAACAACCACCTCAAGGACCCTTAAAGGAAAGGAGCAGGCAAAACTAATGAATTAGTATCATAAACCTTACACTCAATATGCATTTGAAGACAGTCTAGCAGTAGTGTGATCATAGGATTCTAATCATACAACCTTCCTCAAACTTCTTAGCCCAGAAGAGGAAGAAACTATACCTTTGGCTTTAATATTTACTAGGCAGATCGCACCTCAGCCTGACTGCATGATTTTGATAGACTTAAAAGTTGCAGACGTTTATTGAAAATCAAAATACAGACATTTGTTGTAACTTGAGTCCCCAAACTGATTCTCTAGCTTCGGAAAGGACTACTAAATAATTATCAAAGAATTGATCCCAGAACACAAATACTTAAGAAGGCACACAACAACAGGTCAAAGGAAAAGTCTGTTATTTATATATTTGTGGTCAAAAGGGTTCCTCCTTCCTGTTTTGACAGACGCACTTAACCTTTAGACATTACAAAAACAACACTGTTCTTTGCAAAGTTCACACTCAAGAATAATACAATCAAATAAGAACAACAAAGAAAATCATAAAAAAACCTCAAAATGTTTGAAAGAAGTTCACTGTTTTGTGTTGGTCTGTATCATAACTGTCCTAGGATACAATTATCTGTTCAGCTACAAGTTGGGACTCCTGAAAATATTTGGAGAAACCATAGCATAAGGTGAGGAAGGAAGAAGACCAATGCTACTAATACGGACAGTCTAGGGGGTCCCATCTTCAACTACGTGTTCTTTATTTTCCATCCCCATTTTCCATGTACTTCTTGTAGTAATCAGCCACATCTAGTATTTTTTCCCAGGAAGAAGGGTGTGGGTTGTCCAGTGTAGTGTTAATCTACTAAGAAATGGAACTGGGAGATGATCTGAAAAGGCCAGTGATTGCTGGGAATAGGTCAAAGAAAAGCACTTTATATTGACTAGTTATACTTTATGCTCATGTCCCAGCTTTCTTCATTGGTTTCTCCTCTTCTTCCTCAAATGCTTTGTGTTGAGCACCTTTGCCTATACAATTCCTTGATGAACACTTGTAGAGCTATGGTTTTAGATATCTACCTATATGCTAATAATTTCCAAATTCACATCTTAAGTCCAAGTTATTTTCTCATAAGTTCCGGGCTCATAGATGCATGTGTCATTTGATATATATTAAATATTAGATTTTGATAAGTATCTTAAACAACATATTAAAAAACTCACACGATAAGCATACTTTCTTAGGACTTCAGCATACACACACACACACACTCTCTCTCTCACACACACACAGAGGCTCACTCATTTCCTCTTTCAAGGCATCCACTATCAGTTTCAGTAATGGCTCCTCCTTACCCTCCTCAACTCAATTGTTCATGTCATATATCTAGAATAAGTTTCTTATTTTTCTGTTTTACTCCTCCCGAAAATAACTCTATTACCATTTCCAGGCAATTCAATCTCTGAAACATTCAGATCCATCTCCTTCCTATGTTTACTATTAAGACCTTAGCCCAAGCCTGTAAGTTATACATCAGATGGTTTATGCCACTGGCATTCTGATTTTGTTGTCTGTCATCAATTCCCCATTCAGAAGCCAGTGATTTTCTTTAGAAGGTAAATCTGATTATGCCTCCCTCTGAATGCCATCCATTTGCGGGCTGCTCTTCGAATGTAGAAGGGACTCTCGCTGTGGGAATCTGTGCATGACCTGATCCTGCCCACCTTTCCTTCTCCATCCCACGCCTCCCTCTCGCAAGGTTTTTGTGCTTCCAGTCTTGTAACCTTGTCCCAGTTGCTCTGTTACCTAGATTTGTCCGTGCCTCTGAGCATTTGCTTCTACCATCCCTTTGCTTCAAAATTCTTTTAAGGGTGGATTCTTGCCGTTGGTTTGTCATATATGATGCTCTCTCCACAGATATTCCTCACCAGTTACCTCTCATTCCCTTGCTGCCTTTACCATACTTCTCAGATTGTGATTGCTTATGGGATGATCTCTCCTGGTAATCTTGTCTGATTGTTCTCTACTGAGTGTCTAACACTTTGGCCGCTGTCTCACCTACTGATTTCTCAATAAGTATTTGTTGAATATATGTTTTCAAGTTAAACATGTTTGAAGACATTCAGTGTATACCCCAGGGGTGAAGGGATGTATGACTGATGCATGGGATTTGTTGGTACTATTCTTGGGAAGGACGTTTCCTACATTCTCAATCCTATACCACTCTATTTGGATGAATCTTTTGTATTTATAATTTTGACCAGTGTTTACAGTATAATCTAGCTCGATTTCAAAGCAAAGAATAGATTTTAAAAATGAGACATGTTCTTAAAAGTATTCCACTAGATCTTGAAATTTTTACTAAATTGAAGAATTTTACTACCTAGCAAGAAATTAATTTTTCTACATTTTCTTTTAACGTTGAAGTTATTACATCATTTTTTCCCTTCTCCTTTCTCTCTTCAAATGTTCCCACAAACCCACCTTGGTATCTTTTAAATTCATGGCCTCTTTTTATTTTCAGTAATGATTGTTTCATGCATATATGTATATATAAAAATATCCTGCTTGGTCTGTAAAGTTCTACTTGTATTTATGTTTTCAGGACTGACCATTTGTAACTGGATAGCTAATTGGTGTGTTCTTCCCAAGGAATAAATACTATTTGTGTCCCTCTCAGCATTTCTTAATTGCCTGTAATACTTTGTGTTTGGTTGAAGTCCTTGTAGTCTTTCCCCATTCTTTTTGACATGTTTGTTGTTTGGTTTATGTTTAGGCAATGACATTGGTGAGATTATTTTGTTATACTAAGAAAAACATTTTATTTTTTTCAATTATTTTACATATCGACAAAAGTTTCTCATCCCTCTTCTTCTCCCATACCCTGTTTTCCTCCCCACCCCATTTCCCATCTACCACCTATCCACTTCTCCATCTCCATTTAGAAAGTGGCCGGCCTCCCATGAGTGTCAACAAAATATGGCACAGCAAGTTAAGGCAGGACCAAGCACTTCCCCTTGCATCAAGGCTGGGAGAGGCAATCCAGCATGGGGAATAGGTTTCCAAAAGCCAGCTCAAGTGCCACAGACAAGCCCCCATCCCACTGCTCAGAGCCCCACAAATAGACCAAGCCGTACAACTGCCACACACATGCTGGGTGCCTATGTTGGTCCCATGTAAGCTTCCTAGCTGTCTGTCCAGAGTCATTGTACTCCCATGAGTTCAGGTCATCTGTCTTTGTGAGTTTTCCCATCAAGACCTTGTCCCCCAAGGCTCATACAATCTCTCCTTCCTCACTTTAACCGTACTCCCAGAGCTCTGCCCAGTGCTTGGCTGTGAGTCTCTACATTTACTTCCATCAGTTACGCAAAGGTTCTCTGATAACAAGTAGTGTAGTCACCAATCTGGTTACAGGAGATGACAGCACCCTCTTCACTATTGTAAGGAGTCTTAGCTGGGGTCATCCTTGTGGATTCTCAGAAGATTCTCTGGCATCAGGTTTCTCCCTAACCTGGAAATGGTCCCTTGCCCCCAATCGGCCCAAAACAATTCCTTATGTTCCCATATCCCTCCCTCCTTTTCTTACCCTTCCCTTCCCCAGTTTACCAAGGAGATCTCTTCTGTTTTCCATTCTCATGAAAATCCACATTTCCCTATTTGGACACTCCTTGTTACCTAGCCTTTTTGAGACTGTGGATTATAGCATGGCTATCCTTTATAGTTAATATTTACTTATGAGTGAGTGTCTTTCTGTGTCTGAGTTACCTCACTCAGGATGATTTTTTTTTTTCTGGTTCCATCCATTTCTTGCAAAGTTTCATGCTGAAACTTTGCTTGTAGGCCACAAACTGGTGGTGATGCACAGATTAAGGGAGATGAATTAAATTAAGATGTAAGAGTTAGCCAATAAGAAGCTAGAGTGGACGGGCCAAGCAGTGATTTAAATAATATAGCTTCTGTGTGATTATTTTGAGGCTGAGCAGCCGGGAACCAACAAGCGGCCTCACTTCCTCCAACATCCTAAGTTCAATTAAAGAGCTCCAGGATACCACAAAGGCGTGTTTGCCACCATTGCACCCTCAGGGCTACCATGTCATGTTGATGATTGTCAGGCTTCATAGGCATCACAGCTTGGTAGGCCTGTTGGTTGTTTCCTTCCTGTGGAGGCTTGCATGCCTCCTTCTGGTGAAGCATGCATGAAAATTCGTCTTTGGGGAGGAGCAGCTGTAGTCAGTTCTAACTCAATAGCCTCTAGACGCTGTTTCTAAAGTGCCTGGTGTCTTCAGCATTAGGGACTTACCTTCCATCTCTGGGGGGTGGACAACCAAGGGCAGTAAGTAGCAACTGCCTGAAATGTTTTGGGAGTCTCATGGACAACCCTGACCAACAACTCAAAAGAGGGTTTCTGATATCTGTTTTTTGTATTTTTGTTAGTTGGTGTTTGGCTCTTGGAGAGAAAATTGTTTGCCCATATGAGGAAATATTATTTATATTATTATATTAACATAATATTTCAGTATTTATTAAATTTAACATTCATTAATATTATGACATCAATCTGATATTATAAAATAACTATTATTATATTAATATATCATTTATATTGTTATATTAAACAAGTTTCACTTTATTCAATTATATTATTCAGGTTTATGATCATATCATTTTAATATTATATTGTTTGTGTTATTATATGTATTAATCATTATATATTATTACATACATATTATATTGTAGGTTCTTCTTCTCTTTAGGTAGTTTATAGTGTGATTCTATATGACTTTTTCAGGCAACGTTACTCTTATTTTTACTCTCTTCCCTATTTCTTCTCTATTTTGCTACCTCCCTCTTAATTAGAGCACCCCCTTTTACTCATTTTTGCTGGTCATATCATTAGTTCCCCACTTTTGCCACCTCTCTTGCTCCTCAGCCCCTTACCTTTTTACTTTGCTGCCTTCTGTAGTTACCCCGGGATATGTAACTCACATCTGATGATTTGGAGTTTGGAGCCTCCCATGAGAGAGAAAATGTGGTATTTGTCTTTCTGTGTCTGTGTTACCTGAATGAGTATGACTGTTTCTAGTTCCATCCTCCTAAATGGAAAGTTCATGGTTTCACTTTTCTTTGTATCTGAGTAGTATTCCATAATTTATATGCACCACATTTTCACTATTATTACTGGATCTAAGGGCATTTAGCTTGTTTCCGTTTCTTGTTTCCATTCTGTGAATGGAGCAGCAGTGAACAAGGCAGGCAAAGTATCTGTGGAGTAGGATGTGGAGTCATTGGGCTTATGCCAGGGAGTAGTAGGGCTGGGTCACAGGGCAGATTTATTTTGATTTTTTTTTGAAAAATTTCCGCACTGATTTCCATAGAGGCTGCATAAATTTTGAAGGAGGGTCCTTGGCCACTTGGATGCTTGTTTGTTTCCCGGCCGCCCAGACCCTGAAATAATCATACAGAAACTATATTAATTAAATCTCTGCTTGGCACATTAGCTCTAGCTTCTTATTGGCTAACTCTTACGTATTAATTTAAATTAGTTTAACCCATTTCTATTTATCTGTGTATCTCCACGTGGTTGTGGCTTACCGGTTAAAGTTGCAGCATCTGTCTCTAGCAGGGCTACAAGGCTTCTCTCTGACTCCTCCCTTCTTTTTCCCAGCATTCGGTTTAGTTTTTCCTGCCTACTGAAGTTCTACCCTATCAGGCCAAGGTAGTTTCTTTATTAACCAATGGTATTTACAGCATACAGAAGGAATCCCACACATGAGTATACAATCCCATCAACAGGAAATGAGGACTCTTTCTCCCCACACTCCCTTCAGCATTTGTTGTGGGTTGTCCCATTGATCTTTGCCATTCTCACTGAGGTAAGACAAAATCTCACAAATGTTTTTATTTGCATTTTCCTAAATGATCAGGACTATGAACATTTTTTATTTTTTGCATATATTCCTTAGTTACTTGTTTTCTTCTTTTGAGAACTTTTTGTTCAGGATCCAGGACCACGTTTTGAATGAGCCATTTGTGTTATCAAGTTATTTATATATATTGAATATCAATCCTTTGTCAGATGTATAGCTGGCAGATTCTCTTTCATTCTGTGAGCTTCCTCTTTACTCTGTTGATTGTTTCTTTTGCAGTGCAGAGGTTTTTAGTTCTGCTAAGTCCTACTTGTCAATGGTTGACCTTAATTCAATAAAGTCCTATTTAGGAAGCTCTTTCCTACACTCATATCATGGAAAGGATTGTCTACATTTTCTTTTAACAGTTTTGGTGTTTCAGGTTTCAAGTTTATGTCTTTGATTCATTTGAAGTTAGTTTTTCTGCAAGGTAATGGTCTAAGTTCATTCTTCTGCCTGTTGACATCCAGTTTTTCAAACATTATTTGTTGAAGATGCTTTCTTTCAGTCAATGCTTTTGGCATCTTTGTCAAGTATTAATTTAGTGGAGTTATGTGTGCTCATGTTTGGATCTTTAGATTTTTTTTCTCACTTGTCTAAATGTCTGCTTTTGTGCCAATACCATATTGTTTGTATTACTGTGATTCTTTAATATATCTTAAGATCTGGAATTGTAATCATCCTAGCATTTTCCTTTTTGCTTGGGATTGTTTTGGCTATCTGAGGTCTTTTGTGGTTTTAAATGAATTTTAGCATAGTTTTCTTTTCTATTTTTGTGAAGAATGAGGTAGGGCTGGATGTTGATTAGGATTTTTTTGAATCTCCAAGTAGCTTTTGGTAGAAAGGTCATTTTCACAATAGTAATTCTACCAATCCATTGGCATGGGACATCATTCCATCTTCTAGTATCTTTTTCTATGTCTTCATTTTAAGGTTTAAAATTTTAATTGCAGAAATCCTCCACTTTCTTAGTAGGTGAATGGGAATGTGCCTATGATATCTTTTTTTTGGTATGTTTGCTGTTGTTATATATAAAAGCTTTTGATTTGTGCTATAGTTGATTCTATATCCTGCCACATTATTCAATTTCTTTATCACTTCTAGAAACTTTCTCATAGAATATTTGTTTCTCTAATGTATAGTATTAAGTCATATGTATATAAGGATAGTTTGACTTCCTCTTTCCCTCTTTGTATACCTTTAATTTCCTTCTTGCCCTATTGCTCCATCTAGCACCTTGAAAAGGAATGAAGATAGTAAATATCCCTGTTTCATTCTTGACTTCAGTATGATTGTTTTAAGTTTTTCACCATTCAGGGTGATGTTGGCTACGGGTTTCTTTTAGAGAGCTTTTTTATTAGGTTGAGGTATCTTCCCTCTAGTCCTATATTTTCTAGGACTTTTATCATGAAGTTGTGTTGGATTTTGTCATAGGTCTTTTTAGGTTTTTTTTTTTCATTTATTTTTGCATCTCAACTTCAGTTTCCCCTCCCTCTTCTCCTCCTGACCCATTCCCAGACCTCCCTTCTGCTCCTCCCATCCACCCATTCTCAGCTTCTGTTTAGAAAGGAGCAGGCCTCCTATAGGTGTCAACAAAGTGTGGCATGTCAAGATGAGGTAGGACTAAGCTCCTCCCTTTGTATTAAAGCTGGACAAGGCAACCCAGTATGGAAAGTCAGTGACTAGAGGCCAGCTCAAGCACCAGGTTCAGGCCATGATCCCACTGCTAGGATTTCCACAAATCAACAAAGCTACACAACTCTCACACATATGTAGAGGACCTATTTCAATCCCATGTACGCTCCCTAGCTGTCCATGCAGAGTCTATGAGCTCCTATGAGTCCAAGTTAGTTGTTTCTGTGGGTTCCTTATGATAACCTTGATGTCCCCCCACCGCATCAAGACATCTCTTTCATTAATTGCTCTTCCTCTTCATCCTGCCCCAGCCTGTTCAGTCAGATCCCTCATGTTTCCATGCCCCACGATAAGATTCTTGTCTTTGAGTCATTTTGTATAGCTTAGCTTACTTATTGACTTGCATATGTTAAACCATCCCTGCATATATCAAGAAGAAGGTAAACCTGCCATGGTGGAAAATCCTTTTGATGTCTGATTCTATTTGCAAGTACTTTATTGCAGATATTTGAGTCTATGTTCATCAGGGATATTGACCTGTAGCTAGCTAGCTACCCTCCCTCCTTCCTTCCCTCCCTCCCTTTCTCCCCTTCCTCCCTTTCTCTCTACTTCCCTCCCTCTTTGTCTCTCTTTCTCCATTTCCACCTCTGTCTCCAGTTTTGATACTGGCTTCCTAGAAGGAGTTTGGTAATGCTCTTTCTGTTTCCATTTACTTGAATATCTTAAGAATATTGGCTCCAGATTGTCTTTGAAAGTCTGGTAGAATTATGCTGTGAGTCCATCTGGCCCTGGACTTTTTCTTTTTAGCTGGAAGGCTTTTTATTACTAGTTCAGTCTCCTAATTTGTTATGGATCTGTTTATGTTTTTGAATTCTTGGTTTATTTTTGGTTGGTTGGTTATTTCTAAATCTAGAAATTCATCAATTTCTTTTGGGCTTTCCCCTTTAAAGGAGTACATATTTTAAAAGTTTTCCCTTATAATAATCTAAATTTCTTTGTTTTATTTTGTAATATTTTCTTGTTTATTTCTGACTCAATTAATTTGGGTATTCTCTTCTTTTCTTTTGATTAATTAGACCAAGGGTAGGTCAATCTTGTTTTTATTCTCAAAGAACTAGCTCTTAGATTAGTTCATTCTGTGTATTATTTTCTTTGCTTCTGTTTCATTTATTAATTTCTGTTCTGATTTTTATTATTTTTTGTCATTGAATGTGTTTAGTTTTGGTTTGTTTTTGTTTTTCCAACTTTTTGAGTCCTTAGACCGTTTAATTGTCCTATTTCTGTTTTCTTTTTAAAATGTAGGCACTTAGAACTATAAGTTTCCCTTGTAAGACTGCTTACATTTGTGTCCCAGAGATTTTGTTGTCTTTATTTAGTTTTGAAAAAGTTTTTATTTCTTTTTTGATTTATTTCTTGAACAATTCACCAATAAATAATGAATTGTTTAATCTCCACTAGTTTTGGTATTTACTAGAGATTTGTTTGCTATCAATTTTAAGTTTTATTGCATTGTAGGCAGATACAATACAAGAAGTTTTTTCAATGTTTATGAATTTGTAAAGATTTGTTATTGTTGTTTCATAGGGTGTGGTCTATTTTAGAAAGGTTTCTTTGTACCAGCACTACAAATGAGTAGAATGTATATTTTTTGATGTTTTGGTGGACTATTCTATAGACATCTCTTAATTCCATTTGCTGTTTGATGCCAGTTGAATCTGTTTTTCCCTCTTTGCCTTTTGGACAAATGAACTGTCTATTGGAGAAGTGAGGTATAGAAATCAACCTCTACTAATGGATTCATGTTATTCTGTGTCTTTAAATCCTGCAGTACATTTTTTAAAAATGAAATTGGGACTAGGGTTTGGCACATACATGGTTAGAGTAGGAATTTCTTCTTGATTAACTGTTCCCTTGATTAAAATGAAGTGTCCTTTTTATTTTCTGATTAGTTACTGTTTGTTATCTATTTTGTCTGATGTTTGGAAAGCAATGCCTGCTTTCTTTCTCATCTCATTAGATTGAAGTATTTTCGTACATCCTTTTATTTGAGGGTATTGCCTATCTTTAAAGATAAGGTGTGTTTCTTGTAGACAACAGACAGATGGTTTTTGCATCTTCATCCATTCAGCATGCCTACATATTTTTTGAGAATTGAGACAATTAATATTTAAAATTATTATTGAAATGTGTTAGTTGTGGTTATCATGTTGATTTTTGATGATGTTGTTTGTATTCTTGGTGGGTTTTTTGTGGTTTTAGTAATTGTGGCTTTGTATTTCTCTGTTTTGCTCATTTCTCTCTTCAACCTGAAATATTGCCATCTGTGTTTTCTTTAAGTGTGAATTATTGGATGTACATTATTTTAGTCTGTTTATATTTGGCAAAGCTTTTCTTTCTCCTTCAATTATGTCAGATAGTTTTCCTATCTGGCTATCTAGGCTGGCTATCATAGTTTTTTTGGATGTGGGATACATTGTTACATGTATTCTGACTTTCAATTTTCTATTGAGAAATCAATTCCTATTCTGATGGATTTTGCTTTATATGTAACTTTTATTATTTTTTGCAGCTTTCAATACACTACATTGTTATGTATACTTAATGGTTTAAATATGATATTGTGTGGAGATTTTTTCTTTTGATCTTGTTTATTTGTTGTTATGTGTGCTTCTTATACATTTATGGGTATGTCTTTCCTTAGTTTGGGAAAATTTCTTCTATGATTTTGTTCTGAGTTCTCTTATTCTTCACTGCTGGAGACAGATGTGCTGAAACTTTACTGGTAGGCCACAACCTCATGGTGATGCATAGATTACTAGAAATGGGTTAAATTAAGATGTAAGAGTTATCCAATAAGAAGTTAGAGGTAATGGGACAATCAGTGTTTTAATTAACATAGTTTCTGTGTGATTATTTCAGTTCTGGGGAGCCAGGATGAACAAGAGGCCTCTTTGCAACAATTTATCTATTCATATGTTGATGGATAACTAGGTTAGATCTATTTCCTAGTTATTATGAATACCGTATCAACAACCATGTTTGTGAAAGTATCTCTATGGTATGTGACATAGAACCTTTCAACTCAGGAACTGTATAACTGGAACCCTTTTAAAAAAGTTGTTGGAGAATGTTTTGCACTGATCTCCATAGTGGCTGCACCAGTATACATTCTTACCAACAATAAATAATGGTAACTCTTTTCCCACATCCTCAGCATCATTTGTTTTCTTGATGTAGCTTTGTTGACTGGGAGGAAACGGAATTTCGTAGTAGCTTTAATTTGCATTTTCTTCTCATTGTTAAAAAGGCTGAACACTTTCACGTATTTATTAGTCATTTGAGTTTCTTCTCTTTAGATCTGTCTAGTCAATTCATTAGACTACTCATTGATTGGTACTTTTGTTCTTTTTGGTGTTTAATTTCTTTAGTTCTTTATATATTCTGGCTATTAACTTCCATGTATGAAGTATGGTCAATAAAGATTATCTTCTGCTCTAGGTGGTCCCTGCACTCTTCTTGTTTATTTTTCTGTGTAGCAATCACATAGGAAGTCCCATTTGTCACTCATGCTGTTTTCTGAGCTATTGGAGGCCTTGTCTTTGCCTATTCCTGTATCCTAGCAGTTTTCCTTCTGGGAGTTTCAAAGCTTCAGATTTTCTATCTTTGCTTTTTGTGTGTGTGTGTGAGGTGGAAAATGTGGGTTTTGTACTATTCTTCCATGTATACGTATCCTGTTTTCAACAGTACAATTTGTTGAAAAAGACTTCTTCCCTAATTCATTTATATTATTAAAATCTTTGTTGAAAATTCAGTCTACAGCTGTGTGAGTCTGTTTCTGTGCCTTCTGGTCTATTTTGCTGGTCTACAGGTCTGTTTTGGTGCCAGCACAATACTGTGTGTACTATTAGTGGTCTGTACAATAATTTGAGGTGAGTTATTCTGATATCTCTAGCACTGTTCTTTCTTTTTAGGGCAGCTTTGGCTATTGGCATCTTTTATACTTCCATTTGTATTTTAGGACTCTTTTCTGTAGCCCTGTGAAGAATGTAATTAGAATTTTTATGGGAATTGACTCAAATAGGTAGGCCATGTTTTATGATATGGTTTTTATTTTTTGCAATATTAATTCTATTAGTCCATGTACATGGTAGCTATCTCCATCTTTTGTGTGTTCTTCAATTCCTTTCTTTAGTATTCTGGAGTTTTTATTACAGAGGTCTCTATGTTCCCTGGATAGATTTATTTCCAAGCATTTTTAAAGTTCTCGTGGGTGGGATTTTTCTGATTTCTTTCTCAGCAAATCTCAGCAAAAACAAAACAAAAAATGACTTTCTGTATTATGTCTTACATAACAACTTCTGAGTTTTGTGTGCTCATTTTCTGCCCCATTGTTTGTTGAGTGTGTGAATCAGGTGTGACAGTTTTCTGGTGGAGTATTTAAGATGTTTTAAGTGTAGATTATGTAATTTGTAAGCAAGAATACTTCAACATTTGTTTTTTGTATTTTTTATCCTATGTTCAAATTAAGATTTAGAGTAGGGATAGGGACTTATACCATCTGATTCTAGTTTGTTTCTCTAATTTATAAAATTTTAGTGGAAAGTTTTATCTATTTAAAATTAACTTGTGTCTCTTTAAAAATAATTAGGCATGTTAATAAGTTGTATGCACAAATATATGCTTATGTCTAAATATTACTTAAATTCTTTTTATTTATTTATTTTTGTTTGTTTTTTGAGATCAGGTTTCTCTCTGTATAACGCTGTCTTGGAACTTGCTCTCTAGATAAGACTGGCTTTGAACTCACAGAGACTCACCTGTTTCTGTTTCCTAAATGCTAGGATTAAAGGCATATGCTACCACCACCTGGGACCATGTTTTTAAATCAACAAGCCATTTGTCATAAATCTTCAATACTTTTTAAATGACCAACAAATTTAACAAATTCTTTCAGATTAAAAATACTGACAAAATGAGTGGATCAAAATGTTAAAGATTTGCCTAGCCCTCTTGCTGGTCTAAGGCACTATTGTGCCTTCCTCTGAAGTGTAATCATCTCTGTCATCAAGAGAGACTAGTATTATATAAAAATAGAGGAGGGGACTAGGCTGTTCTGTGTTTTAATTATTTTCTTACTACTAATTAGTCCTCCTTGTGTAGGGATAGTGTGGGTCCACACATTGTTCTTTAGGACACTTATGAGAGAAAAAATTCATAGCTAAAGAGACACAGAAATACTGTGTAATATCTACTATAGACTTGGAAAATTACTAGGTGTTTTGTTATGTTTGAGCTCTGATAATTATTATAATAAAAATCAAGGTTATTTAAAAAACCTCAATGTCTTTGGTTACAAATCTTTTATTTCTTTCTTTTCTATGTATATGTTTTAAAAAAAAATCCCTAGAACTCTTATCACGTCTGAAAGTCAATGGTTCTATATTTATGCAACTTAGGTAATATTAAACTGTAAGATCTCTAATTTTTTTTAAATCCCTGTGTCCTATAGTTACTGAAGAGCTCCAAAAATAACTTAGAAGAAAAGAAGAAACTTGACTTTCAAAATTATGTAGACTTATTCTCTTAATTCAATATAAGTAGATAAGATAAAAAAAAAACTCGTATGGTGCATTAAAAACAGAAGGCTCAAACCTACAAGGTTCACTTATATAAAACAGGCAGAAGCATGGATGTTCCTAAGGCCGAAAAGACAATGTTTCCTAACTGTAGTGTTTGATTTCCCTCTTTGGTGTGCAACATGATGAATGTGTTATCGTATTGCTTTAGACCAGAGAAGAGCAGTTACTGACAATGAAATGTTAGAGACAGCTTCACAATAACAAAGGCTCATGGGAAACAAGTGCCATCTTCCTGCCTGTGTTGTGGTTGAACTGTGATAGGGCTACTGGAATAGATACTGCAAACTAAGCCTTTTCTTGTGTATAGTGCTGACCCTCTCGGTTTTGATTCCTTCAGCAAGAAATTAGTGAACCATCTCTATGTATCAGGTTCTAGGACAGGACTAGAGAAACAAATAGGAGAAAGGAATGATCCAAACATCCTGTATGGTATCACAAAAAATTCAAGGTCCTGTTCAAAGGTTAAGAAGAGACAACTGAAGATAAGTACAATATATAAAAAAAAGGTGATCCTAGGCTTTAAGACACCAGGGTCCTAGAGGCTTTTTAACCTGCCCCTTGTTCAGATGAATGCAATAAAGGCCAAAAGCACATAACCGGTTTGTAGCTGAAAAGAACCTTGGAGTCAGAGGTTTGCTTTGAACTCATTTTGTTTCCCACTGTCAAATTAATTTGGTCCCTGTGATTTTTTTCCTGTGACATAATTTGAAATGAGTAGACCATTCATTTTGGTTATAAGATGGTTTTCAGTGATATTTATTTTAATAAGCTTTGAAGTATAATCCAGTATGCATCAATGTGAAGAATCCTTCACTTTAGATGATCCAATTGAATTCAATCTGTGTGTGTTATGGAAATGACAAGGAATGAGAGACTGAAGACACAGGAGGTGGAAGATTGACCTGGATCTCATGGTATATGAACCTAGAGTGGGGAGGAAGAAAGACATCCAGATAGATCCAACAGTTGATGCAATTGGCAGCTGCAGGTGACTAGGGTAGGGAAGCAATGTTAATGTCTAAGAAAGAAGGAGGAGGCATGAAGTAGGAAGTATAAATTTGAGAAGCACTATGGGAGAGGAAGTCTTGAAGCAAGACTGCATGGCCACCGATGTTGACTGCACATGAGGAGTGGTGCAACATGAAGTTAAAATTCATGGTGCACAAGAGGCAAGAACATGGGGGCTTTCCACAGAGCTGGAGACCTGCAAAGACATGGGAACAAAATGAAATTTTATTACAAATAAAAAGTTATAGATAATCGTAAACATTTAGGCTTAGGGCAGTGGCTCTATATTTTCCTAATGCTGTGATTCTTTAATACAGATCTTCATGTTGTGGTGATCTTAGCCATAAGTTTATTTCATTGTTGTTTCATAACTGTAATTTTGTTACTAGTATGAATCATAATGTAAATATCTGTGTTTTCTGATGGTCTTAGGTGACTCCTGTTAAATGATCATTTGACCCCCAAGGGGACCATGACCCACAGGTTAAGAAACACTGGGATATAAGGATTATAGATAGTAATTGAGTTTTTATGTATCTAAAAAAATAATACCTTTTAGACTGTAATAATAAATAATTTAGCTTTTGTTTGTTGTATTTTAAATAATTACTTTTGATAAAATATTTAGATATGTAATGATTATTTCTATACCAAATTCTGAAGTTGCTTGGGAGACCATTTGAGAAACTTTCTCAAGCACTCAGGCTGTGTCCCCATATTTGCTGTTTCCAGCTTGGACTTCTATTACTGCCATTTTGGGAAACATGGAAAGACATTTCCCCAGGTTCACAAAAACGACCAATGGAGAAGATTTCACAGTTTCAAAATCCTTCAATTTAGCATTGTGTGTAACGGCGTAAACGAATGCAAGACTTATCCCTACAATTGTGTTACTATGCAGTAAAGAGGCCTGCCTATTGCTAAGATAGATAGGTATCCCTATCTTTGGTATTTTTAATTTTTTTCCTTTTGTGTAACAGCAACTCTTTGAGGTCTCTCAGCATGGAGATATGACATAGTTTTTCAAGGACAAAATAACCAAGCGTCGACAATTTTATTTGTCATCAATTTAAATTTTTCCTGAAAAGGATTGATGACATCAAATGAAAGAGTTAGAATGTTGGTGTTTTCACCTCCATCTTGCTTCAGTTTTTCAGTCCTTTCCTTTCCAATCCTTTAATCTCCATCCAAACTTCCCCAAAGGGTGCTTTCTTCATTTCCTCAAACACACTCCCAAAAGCGCAACGTTTTCCCATCTGTTTTAAATGATGACTGCATCAAAGTAAATTCTTGGTACCTTGCACTTTAAATAGAGAAGCATTTATATTATAAATGTAAACAATAATGTAACGATTTATTTGCTGGTCTGATTCCATTAAAGAGATATGTTCCCCCATGTTTGTGCTACTGCTTATTCTGAAGGAGCTGGAAATGCTTTCAATACTGGTACAAAACAGTGGCATGAGTGGGGGAAACAGTTAATGGACTTGAAGATTGGAAGGAGTTAGATTAAGCTGGAAACTATTCATATGTGAGAAGCTTTATTAACTAGGTGTATTATGTAGCAAAAAGTCCTTTAAAGGATGTTTTAACCTGAAATGTTTGCACAATGGTATTTCCCAAAGTGTGGTGAGAGGCAGAAATACCTGCCCATTTTAAATTTCAGATTCTCATGTCTCACCTGAGTCAGACTAAAAGCAGTGCCAAATGGGGACAGCCTTACAAATTATATTTTAGGAAAGGATCTCGGATTGTTTTCCTCAATTAAAACATTGAAGAATCTCTGGTTTATACCATGTGAGTACAGTATTTATATCCCCACCCAGATTTCCTTCTTCAAATTCAGAATCTGTTCACAGAAGCTGGTTTCGAAATACTCTGGATTTCATCTTTTGCTTGTCTTGCCAACCAAAAGCGCAGGAGCCATTGTAGACTCTCCTCCCTCCCTCAGCCAGCATTCCACTTACCACTAAGTGCTCTTGTGTCAAGCTTCTTAGAATTCTTAAGTCTATCTTGTCCTCTCCATCTCCACCTTTTCTAACACATCAAATGATAATGGCTTTTCATCTGTAAAGTGATGAGACATTGCAGAATATATCATACCCCCTCCCCCTTTATGAGCCTCTAACAAGTGATAGGAGAAGGAGGAAGAGCGGGGCTGCTCTGCCAGATGTGCAAGCAAGAAGCCTTTCTGTTATTTGTAGGAAAGTGAAAAGCAATAATAAAATGCTTTTTCTGTTTTAATTATCACCATTAGCAATAAAATACCTCTTACTGCAGAGCTGTTCCCATAGCTTGTGTCCACTCCCCACCTCTACAGTTTGTTCATCTTTCTATTATGCATACCACTTTATATAATTGTTTGCATATTTTTCCATCACCCTAAATTATAAGCTCCTTATTGATTTCTCAGATGTCAGCAAGAAGGAGCTTTATGCATTATAAAAGCTTAATGTTTATAAATATAAATTTTGTATATTGGAATAAATTAATTATTTTTAGAATTATATACTGAATAAAATTGATAAATAGGAGAGATAAAATTGCAATATTAGTTGTGTGCATATGGCAATCATTTCTACAGAATTCTTCAGAAATTGGAGGAAAAATATTTTGCAAATGTAATTGTAGATTTCTTATGAAAAACAAGATGTCATTTTGTATGGTACATGTGTGTCATGCATGCGTGTGTCATACTGGATGTTGAACCCATTCTACCAGTGAGCTATCCTCTGGGATAAGTAATTGAAGGACTAATTCCCTGCCCAAATCTAGTAGGTATGACTAGCTGAATGAACTAATACTAACTAGAGAGCGCATTAAGGCACACAGTACACATGAATGAGCATGCATGTGCACATGCCTGTGTCCACATGAATTTGAGCAGGTATGTGCACACACGCATACACACACACACACACACACACACACACACACACACACACACAAATACACACACACGCCAAGTGAACTTGGAATTTCAGGTTCAAAATGAAGAAAGCCACACAAACTTGCTGCTTGTTAGTCAGGTATTGTAAAGGAGTGTTTCTGTAAACTGTCAATCATTATGCAACTTGGTGTCCTAAGATTATGATGGATAGAAAGTCCTCTCTTTCAGCTAGCTCATAGTCACAGTAACATCAGAACAAAATACACTATTTTGGTCTCTTACAAACCTGGTGAATACCTTTGCAATACTAACTAAAGAAAAGTACTCGTCTGTAATTATGGACCACATGCACTCTCTGGTAATAATTATAAACAACTCATGGTTATCAATTCTATACTGTACTATACTTTGAAACATAATTTTAGATCATGTCTTCTATTTAGGTAAAACTAGCTGCAGAACTACTTCAAGAAGCTCCTTCAGGAGGGATAACAGGAGACCAGTTCTCTATTCATGTGACTGTTCCAGAAGCCGTGCTTGTAGCACCAGATGTAGAAGACAGTGACAGCCATGATTCTGACCTTGTCAAGGAATAAGCTAATGTTTAACTTTGTCTTATTTTTTCCAAGAAGTTAAAATTAAAAATTACAAAATCCCAGACGGCGGAGGCGGCCGGAACCTGGACGTCGGAGGCGGTCGGAACCTCCGCGGCCGGCAGGGACTGGCTGGGACCAACGGGGACCGGCTGAGACCGGCGGGGACCGGCTGGGACCAGAGCGGCAAGCAGAGGACACAGGCCGCAGGCAGCGGGAACCATTGTGGCAGCAGAAGCAGGCTGCAGGGACTGCGCGCAACACCGAGAGCAGATCACCCCACTACAATTAAATCAAAGAGGTAGGCCTTTGGTTCGCGAGGTCCCTGGCAAAGGAGGAGCCGGGTCCTATTCCTGAAGACCCTTCTGAGGGGTGAGAGGGATCTTGGCCCCCAGGCAGGAACCAGGAAACAGAGTGAGGGCATTTTGT
>NC_022015.1:44462298-44464200 GCF_000317375.1 Microtus ochrogaster | reverse complement strand
CAGATAGTGTGGTGCTGAATTTTAGCACTTAGGAGGCACAAGTAGGTGGATTTCTGTGATTCTAAGTCAAATCTGGTGTACACAGAGAGTTCCAGGTCAGCCACAGTTACATGGCAAAACCCTACCTCAAAAGAAAAGGGCTGGGGAAGATCAAACAAATAGCTTAATGGAGCTTTTGAAAAGAAGAACAAATGAAACATGAAAGTAGTAAATAAGAAGAAATGATTAAGATCAGAACAGTAATTAATGAAAAAAAAACAAACAACTAAAAGCATAAAATTAACTAAACGAAAAACCAGTTCTTGAAGAGATAAACAAGATTGACAAACTCTTTGCTGAATTAGTTAAAATAAAGAGATAGAAGATTAAAATTAATCAAATTAGAGGTGAAAAGGGAGATAATAGCAGATACAAATTTAATAAAAACAATATCATGATGATGAAATAGTTTAAAAACATATATTATACTAATCTAGAAAATCTTAAAGAAATGTTATTTTTTTCTTGATGTGTATAACCACCAAAGTTAAATCAACATGAGATAAAAACTTTTAAACATTCCTATACCTAATGATGAGATTGAAGCAATAATAAAGCCTCCTAACCAAAAAAAGCCCAGGGTCAAATGAATTTACAGCAAAATTCTACTACACCTTTAAAGCTCTTCCACAAATACTATTCAAATTAATCCACAAAATAGAAGAACCAATGCTTCCTTACCCTTTCTCTAAACTATTATTACCATAATACCCAAACCAGATAAACACCACAAAATGACAAACATTTGTAACCAATCTCTCTAATGAATATAGATATGAAATTCTTAATAAATTTGTGAACTAAATTTAAGGTCACAGCAAAAATATCATATACTATTGCTGCCACAAGGACCAGCCTTCAGCAGCTCAGGGACTGAGGGGGATCCATGGAGTTGGCAAACTGATCACCTAACCTGACCTTTTTATCTGAGGTAGTAAAACTTAATTCTTTGGGGTCTGCAAGGGGGGACAAAGCTTTACTTTCTGCTGCCGGTGAAAAAGGGAAACACACACACACATACACTTCTCCAACATGTCAGGATCTTACCTAGGGTGCTGAGGAATGATGGCAAGCCCTCAGCAGGTCAGAGAAACTGAAGAGGAGTTGTAGAGCAGGCCAACTTTTGGATAAACAAACAGACACATGAAGACTTTTCTGAGGATAACAGCGTAATTTTTCATTTTATTAGTCTTTCTGTTGCTTGTTCTACTCGATTCTTCTTCTATTCTGTTCTTGTATCATGATGTTTCCCTTCTGCCCTATCTTATTTTTTTTCCTTTTAACTAACTTTTTTTTTCTTTTATAGCTTCTATACACCAGCAAAATTTTCAAGCAATATAAAAATTACAATGTGGTTGCATTCTATTTTTTAGGGAATGATTGCAATGAATACAAGTAAAAAAGTGCATGTTCTCCATATCCCTTATGTTATTAAACATTTTGTGTATTACAAGTAAAAAACAAGTTGTCTCAAGAACCGACATACATTCATACACAAGCAACTTGTTATAGATTTAGCAAGCAAAGTGTTTTTCTCAGTCAGTTCTCTTGCTAGCAGGTTGTATTTGTGGTTACGAAGAAAGGACCAATCACTTCATTATTTATCTCAAAAGCTAATCTTATAAAAATCTTACAAGAATCACAAATCTAAACTTTTGTACATAAAAAACAATCAGTCAGCTCTGTTTTAAATTCTCAGGTTGCATACCCACTCATCAACAGCTTTCTTCTTTTCTTTTTTTTTCTAATTTTTCTAGACAGGTTTTCTCTGTGTAACAGCCCTAATTCTCAGCTGTTCTGGAACTAGTCTATAGACCAGGATGGCCTCAGACTCATAGAGATCCACCTGCCTCTGCCTCCCAA
>NC_022015.1:44453008-44461403 GCF_000317375.1 Microtus ochrogaster | reverse complement strand
ATCTCAAAATAATAAAAGCTATATTTTTCAAACATATAGCTGACATTATCCTAAATGGAGAATAATTTAAATAGTTTCTATTATGGTTAGAATCAAGACATGAATGCTGACTCTTTCCACTCCTATTCAACATAAATCTTGAAGCCTTAGCTAGAGCAATTAGACAAAAGATAGAAATAAATATGATACATATAGGAAAAGAAGTCAAAGTATTTCTTTTACTGATGATTTGGCCTATACATAAAGCATCCTAAGAATACTATCTAAAAATCTCTTAAACTCTATCAGCAAAGAGACAGGTTATAGAATTAACACAAAAAAAAATCTGTAACCTATAAACCAATGCTGAAACAGAAACCAATGAAATAATTCTTTTTATAGCAGCCAACCCCTCCATCAAAACAAACCAAACCCACATAATAATAAACCTAATGAAAAAACACGAAAGATCTCTACAATGAAAACTTCAAGACACTGAAGAAAGAAATTGAGGAAGACACTAGAATTGAAAAGACTTACCATTTCAAAGATTTGGAAGAATTAATACTGAGGAAGTAACTATCCTTCCATGGCAATCTACAGATTCCATACAATCCCAACCAAAATTCCAGGAAAACTGTTCACAGATTTTGGAAAATCAGTCTTGAAATTCGTACGCTAGTACCTAATTCTAAGGATAATTAAAACAATCTTGAGCAACAAGAATATTGCAAGAGTTATCAACTTTCCTGATGCTAAGTTATACTACAGAGCTATCATAATAACAGGATGGGGGCCATGAGAAACATTTTAGCTGTAAAGAGCACTTCTTATTCTTCCAGAGACCTGAGTCTGGTTCCCAGAATGTACGTGAACTGGTTCATAATTACCTGTAATTCTCCTATTCAGACCTCTGAAGATACCCACATACATGTGGTGTATACACACTCAGACACACATGCACATAAACAAGTATTAAAAAAACAGCACGATATTGGCAGAAGGACAGACATAGAGAGCAGTGAAATGGAATAGAGGAATCAGCTATAAGTTGACCTGTTACTTAATTTTACAAAGAAACCATAAGAATAAACTGGGAAGAAGACATCTTTAACAAATGGTCTTGGAAAACCTGTACATCATATAGGTGAAATGAGCATATAGATGGTGTATATTGGGAGTTGAAAGATTCAGAGACAATAATGAAAGATAGGGAAGTTCGAGGGGATATGGATGAGGGCTAAACAAAATGAAGGGGCTATGAGACAACTACTTGGTAACTTACTGGGGGCAACCCAGTTAAAGAAAATCTGAAGTCAGATACCCTGCAAAAATAGTTGATGCATGTCCTAGAAAAAATGGATCATGAAACAAAACCCCAGTGCAGAGATTGGGACACTTCCACAGGAGTCATTAAGGAAACAGTCCCAGAGTATTTCCCAAAGACTGTAGATTCTTATCATACTTCCTGGTTATTCACCAGAACTAGCTGAAAAAAAACCCTGCTACTATAAACACCACACATCATATACAAGGTGTAGAGAAATCACGTTGGAACTGGGTTAGGAGATTCTCTCTACCGGCTTATTCTCGTCGTGTCATCTGTGGCTTAAAGAATAGACAATGGTCTAACCCATCTGAGAACTCTGCAAACTAAATACCACCCTGTCAAGTAAGGTGCAAACATTGATATAATGGTAGCACAGCTGTTATGGGGGTAACCAACAGCTCTTTAATTGGATTTAGAGCTTGCTCTACAAGACAGAATCCATGATAAATACCATAAGTGTGCTCTAAAACATGACTGATGGGGTGGTGCCTAAATGATGAGTTTGGAGACCCCAAAGATCAGCTACTTAGTTGAACTGACATAGTATTAAATCATTCCCTCAATAGCCATTTATATTTAAAGACAAAGACTTTCATGTCTATTATGTATGTTGAACCAACCTTGCCTCCCTGGAATGACACTTAATTGATTGTGCCTATGATCTTAATGTGTCCTTGAATCTTGTTTGCCAAAATTTTGTTAAAAAATTTGTTTGTTTTGCTATGTTCATTAGGGAATTAGTCTATAACTTTGTTGTATATATTTGATTTTGTCATTAATGCTGTTTACATACAAAGAATTTTATAGTGTTCTTTTTACTTCTTTTTATGGGCTAGTTTGAAGAGCATTGGTATTAGTTCTTCTTTAAAGATTTGGTACAATTTTACCAGTGCATCAATTTTTTTGACAGACTTTTAATTTCTGCTTCAATATTACTGAGTTTAGAAATTTGTTCAAATTGTTTATATTCTCTTGTTTTCATTTGGTGAGTTATAAATGTGTAGAAATTTATCATTTTTTTTATATTTTCTAAATTTGTATAATTAAGTTTTTAAAGTGTTTCCTTATGGTTCTCTGGATTTCGATGGATTCTATAGTACCCTCTCCTTTACAACTCTCCTTTTATTAACTTGCATTATTTCTTCCTTCTTTTGGTTGGTTTGGCAAGATGTTTGTTGCTCTTGTTTAGCTTTTTTTCAAGAACCAACTCTCTGATTCATTCCATACATGTCCTTTTAGTCTCCATGTTATTATTTTGAGCATTGGTCTTTATTGTTTCTTCTGTCCATGACTTTGGAGTTCAGTCTGTTATTATAGAAACTTGACATACATCATTAGGTTATTCATTTGAGACCTTTCTCATTTTGTTCAAACGTAAGTACTCGTGGTCGTGAGCTTTCTTATAAAACTGCCATAGAAGCCGGGTGATGGTGGCGCACACCTTTAATCCCAGCACTCGGAAGGCAGAGGCAGGCGGATCTCTGTGAGTTTGAGACCAGCCTGGTCTACAGAGCCAAGTCCAAGAAAAGCCCCAAAAGCCACAGAGAAGCCCTGTCTCGAAAAACCAAAAAAATAAAAAATAAAAGTCAAACTGCCATCGCTATGCCCAATGTGTATTATTGGTTGTGCTTTCATTTTCAATTGAATCTAAGAAATTTAAAATTTCTGTCCTTGTTTCATTCAGTGATCCATTGATAATTGAGGATTATAATAGCACACACCTTTAATCACAGCACTTTGGTAGGAAGCAGAGTCAGGCATATCTCTGTGGCTTTGAGGCCAGGCTGGTCTACAAAGTGAGTTCCAGGACATTCAAGACTGTTACACAGAGAAAGTCTATCTTGAAAGAATGGAATTTTCAGTGTCCATGCATTTGTATAGTTTTTTTAGAGTTCTTATTACTTTTTACATTTAGAGCTATTGCATTTTGATCCAAAAATGTATGAGAAATTATTTTTAATATATTTTCTATTAGTAAGCCTTAATTTGTACTTTAGAATATTATCTATTTTAGGAAAACTCCAGGATCCCCTGAGGAAAATATATACTTTGTAATGATGGATGAAGTATTTTGTATTTTTCTGTTTTGACAAATTGATTTATAGTGTAGTTTATTGGTGAGGCTCATTTGTTTGGTTTTAGTTTGGGTGACCTGCGGAGATCAGAAAAATGTATTAAAATAACCTTCATTGTCAGGAAATAGCTGACATCTTATTCTCATTGTTCTTGTATTATAAAATTAGAATCCCCAACTTCTGGTGCATATATATTTATAGTTTTGATACCTTTGGGTATATTATTCTATTTATCAATATGTAATAGATATCCAGCTAATCATTAGAAATGATCTTGACTTCCTTTCTCACTGTCAGGGTAAGTTACTCAATTGTAAGTCACTGAGTTGAATCTCCACGAACCCTTTTCCCCAATTCTGATTTTTTTTTCTACACATCCACTTTCAGTAGTTCTGACGCACAGACTGGGCCTTACACAGCCTCTCCCCAGCACAGCATGAAAACTGAAATTCTTTTATTTTTTTAACCACGTTCATCTTGTGTTCTTCTATGTTTAGGGGAGGTGGTTCTCAAGCAAATCAGAAAATGATTCAACACAAACAAGAGGTACAAGTGTTGTCCTTAATTCTTGCTATCTCTCATTCCTCCCCAATTTCCTCTTCTTAGTTGCTGGGCGCTTTGTCCCCTGGCTCAGGAGAGTGGTAGAGTACTCTCTATCTCTTAGGAACTATCATTTCCCCAACTTTCTAGCTCACCTCATGTCAGAGCTCAATAAATGTCCTGGGATCTTTCCACAGGAAGAACTTAAGCTTACTTCAAGGACCTTTCCTCCTGCCTACAACACAGGTCCATTTGGCCTTCCTGTCACAGTAGCATGTTGGTGCCTACAAACAGGCGTTTCACATTTGAGGGGCTTTGTAAGTTTTTCCTATCTGGAAACACCAATATACCCTAAGTTATTAGTATCAAATGGCAAGCAGATTTCTCATGAGAAAATTCTTAACACATGCCTCATTATAAAAATGGTTGCTTTCTCCCCAAAAAGATTTTTCTGAAATTGACTCATTTGTTTGAACACAGGAAAACATCTTAAGAAGTCTGTACTTCCAAACATGTTATAACTTCATAATTTTAGAAATTGTTTTTCTTATTGGATAGTCTTCATCTTTAATTGTGCACCCAAAGGGGATATTTTGGAAAGAAAACAATGTCAATTCAGTCTGCTGTTTTCCATGTATTCACGGGCTGTAAATGCGACAAATATGTGTATGCATACAGACAGAGAGGAACCAGACAGCACTGCAGACATCAGCTCTTTCAATAAGTACAGCATAGAAGCAGCTGCTCTTCTCTGAAGAGAGGAGACAATATGCTTGATTTTAATTTTAATTTATTTTCAGGCAATTTTATGCCTTTCAACACTTCCTTATTCTGTCATTAAATCCTCAGTTTTACAATTTAGCAGCATATTCTCTCTAATGCATATATTAGTTATCCCGTTTTCTATAGCTACTCATTTACATTCATAATACTTATAATTAGAAAATTGTTAGAAGGGTTTTTCAATAGAAGGGATATTAAATTGAAAATTGTATGGGAATAAGAAGAGAGACACTGTCAAGAGGATGAAACTAGTCACTCATCAAGGACAGTAAAACTGTTTTCCAAAGTGTACAGTGATTATAAAGTTAATGTTTAGAAGGTAAGAAATTAATATTAAAAATTTTAGGTCTTCCAAATTTAATAATACTTGAGAAAACTGAAATTATGAGAAAAGACATAATAAGGGTCATCAAATTTGTGTTAATAGATTTCTTGGTCACTGGCATAATTATTTGGAAGGATTCTGAAAATTACAAAAGATTACACAATATAAAAATGAAGTTTTTATTTTATATATAATTTTTTATTACATGGTATTCAGTTCTCCACTGAATTTTTTATTTGATTTTCCTGTTCATATAAATGACAGTTCTTTGAAACTTGTACCTTATGTTTCTAAGTGATTAACATCTCTTGAAGGTATGTTCCTATAGCTCATCATCTTCAATTACACTTTCTTGTCATTCTACATATGTTCATTTTGATAGTGTTCTGGACATTGTACATGAAGAACTGAAATGGCATATCAAACTTGTTTATGAAATTTTCCATTCAAAACTTCTGTTAATCTGGAAGTCAAATGTATTGTTTTTGTGTTTTGGCAGGTGAACAAAGCCTTTACAATTCAATATTAATCAAATCAGGAATTAAGAATATGCCAAGATACGTTTCTGACATCTGGTTAACCCTTATCTATTTGGGAGTGTGTTTTGTGAGACCAAAAAGCCTTCAAATAACTTGTTTTATTTTTTTAATTATAAGTTGTCTTTTTTATTTTTATTTTTTAAAAAAATAAACAATTTTTTTCATCATACATACCCAATCCAAGTTCCAACTCATGCCCCTTCTCCCTTTCCCTCCACTTACAACCCCCTACCTACCCCCTCCCCTCCCCTCCCCGCATCCACTCTCAGAGTGTGTAAGGCACATTGTTTTGGGAAAGGTCCAAGGCACTCCCTACTGTATCTAGGCTGAACAAGGTCTCTATTCGAACAGAACAGGTTCTCAAAAGCAAGTACAAGCAGCAGGGGTAAATCCTGGTACCAATTCCAGTGGCCCCTCAGTCATCCGCAGCTATGCAACTGTCAACCACATTCAGCAAGACTAGTTTCATTTTATGCTTGCTCCTCCCAGTCCAGCTGGTGTTGGTGAGCTCCCATACGTATTATTTGAATCTAGTTTTGTCATGGAATATCTTGTTTTCTCCATCGATGGTGATTGAAAGCTTTGCTGGATATTTTAGTCTGGGCTTACATCCGTGGTTTCTCAGGACCTTCTGGTTTTCATGGTTTCCATTGAGAAGTTGGGTGTGATTCTGATATGTCTGTCTTTATATGTTACTTGGCCTTTTTTTTTTTTTGCAGCTCTTAATATTCTTTCTTTTTTTTGTATGTTTCGTGGTTTGATTATTATTTGGTTACAGGACTTGTTGGAGGAGGATGCTTGTTTGTCCCAGACACTTAGCCCTGAAATAATCACACAGAAACTATTAATTAAACCACTGCTTAGCCCTAGCTTCTTATTAGCTAACACTTACATACAAATTTAACCCATTTCTATTAATCTGGGTATTACCACATGGCTGTGGCTTACTGCCAAGATTCCAATTGGCATCTGACTCCAGTGGCTCCATGACCTCTCTCTGACTCCACTTCCTTTCTCCCAGCATACAGCCTAGCTTTCCCCTCCTAGGTCTGTTCTTCCCTGTCATAGGCTCAAAGCAGTTCTTTATTCATTAACCATTAAAAGCAACACATAGACAAAAGGACCTCCCACTCCAGGGACTTTTTTTTTTATCCAGTCTGTTTGGTGTTTTGTAAGCTCCTTGTACCTTCATTGGAATATTCTTATTTAGGTTGGGAAACTTTTCTTCTACAATTTTGTTGAAAATATTTCCTGTACCTTTGAGCTGGTCTTCTTCTTCTTCTTCTTCCTCTTCCTCTTCTTCTTCTTTTTCTTCTTCTTCTTCTTCTATTCCTATTATTGTTAGATTTGGTCTTTTCATGGTGTTCCAGATTTCCTGGATGTTTTCTGTTAAAAATTTGTTGGATTTAATGTTTTCTTTGACCAATGAATTGATTTCCTCTATAGTACCTTCAACACCTGAGGTTCTCTCTTCCATCTCTTTTATTCTGTTGGTTATGATTGCCTCCATACGTCCTGTTCATTTACCCAGATTTTCCATAAGCAGAAGTTCCTCAGTTTGTGCTTTCTTTATTGCCTCTCTGTCAGTCGTCAAGTCTTGATCTGTTTGTTTCACCTGTTTGCTTGTTTTTCTTGGGTTTCTTTGAGGGATATATTAATTTCTTCCAATTTATTGTTTGTCTTTTCCTCCATTTCTTTAAGGAAGTTTTTCGTTTTCTCTTTAAAAGTCTCCATCATCTTCATAAAGTTACATTTAAAGTCATTTCTTCTGCTTCTTCTGGGTAAGGATGATCAAGTCTTTCTGTTGCGTGACTGCTGGGTTCTGGTGTTATCATGTTGCTTTTTAGATTGTTGGATGGATTCTTGCATTGGTGCCTACCCATCTCTTCCTTCAGTTGATGCCGGCAGTGCCATTGCATCTTGGTCCAATCTTTGCAATGGCTGCCTGAGTCTTTGGGAATTGTTCTTGTTCTGCTCTGTACTGTCAATGTCTGTGTCTTAAAAAGCCACTGAGGTCTTTCTTAGCCTACTCTCTTGGTCTTTTCTACTGGTTAGCTCTCGTTGTCCACTCTGTGCAGTCATAGCTCATGTTTTATAGTTCCTCTCTTGGTCCTTCTCTTGATCTTCTCAGCAGGAAGTTCTCTTGCTGGCTGGCTAGATAAGCTCTTGGTCCTCTCTTTTGGCCAACTCTGTATTGTAACAAGCTGTGCTTCAGAGTTCCACTGAACTTGCAGGAGAACAAAAATAACCTGGTTTTTAGAGTGGCAAAGACAGAATTAATTTTTTTTTTTTATCACCAAAGACCTATAAGTGTTTCGTTATCCAACTCAGTCTGAATTTTGAGTATTCTTTCAGAAACCCACAGGTACTCTCAGAATCAAAACAATTACAGAAGGAGAGCTTAACTTTCTGGCTCTTTCTTTTGTTGCTATTCTCCTTCTCCTCTATGCAGCCTCCTCCTCCTTAACTTCTTTCTCCTACCCACCCTCATACTCTCCACTTTCTCCTCCTCACTGTCTTTTTGTTGTTGTTGTTGCACCAGAGGTTTTTCACTGAAATGTTAGTTCTTTACAGCTTCTGAGTTTTTAGTATTTTGTTTTCTTTTCAAGTAGTTTTCAGCAAGAGAATTAGCACGAAGAAGCATCTGATGTATTGTAGAGCATTCTATGAATTATTTAAGTTCAAATAAAAGCACTTTCCTTATCATAGAAGTTCAAATGGCCAAAAGACACCTAAGGTCATGCTCAACTTCCGTAGCGATCAGGGAAATGCAAATCAAGACAACTTTAAGATACCATCTTACACCTGTCAGAATGGCTAAAAT
>NC_022015.1:44437122-44452012 GCF_000317375.1 Microtus ochrogaster | reverse complement strand
GGCGGGGAGGAGGCGGAAATCCTCAATAAATAAATAAATTTAAAATAAAAACAACAACAACAAAAAAACCAAATGTGAAATTAGTTCACACAATGCAGTCATCATAGTGACAACTTAGATTCGCTTATAATCATTTATTCCTATGAGTTTTAATTAGGTAAGTTATAACTATTTAAAAATAATTTTTAAGTAATAATAAATTAATTAATAAAAAACAGTAACTTTTTCTTACCTTATTCCACATTTAACTGACCTCTGTCCTTGAAAATAGTCAAGGATCATTATATATATCTCTACACTTAGTTTTATAGGTAAATGTACAAACACATACATACATACATGTATATATCTCTACACCTAGTTTTATAGGTAAATGTGCAAACACATACACAGAAACACTTTGAAAACATCATGTAAATTTAATAACATCCCAAATAAATTATCTAAGGCATATAAATTATACAGTTTCATTAATCTGAGTTAGACAAAGAAATTTAGTACAATGAGGGAAATTTGAGAATTTTTTTTGCTTTTGGGACATCATGTATTTTGGTTGTTTTTATTTTACTGGCTCCAGGAAGAAAAAATCCTTTTATATCCCACTCTGGAGATATGTCTATGAGTGAGCAGAAATTCAATGAACTATAAGGTCTGTATCAGACAGGGCAAAATGTGTTTGGAGTATTTAGATTTTGTTAGAAGAGACTCTATACAATCTGGTCACTCTTTAATTTTAATATATAGGTATGCATATGTGAGTATATGTGTTTATAATATAAGTTACAATAAAATAAAATTCTATATCTTTTTGTGATATAGATCACAAATATATATGATATATCACAAATATATGTGACACATATCATGTGTCATATGATACATATCACAATGTATATGATATATGATATATATAATAATATCCATATACTTTATGAAGACAATTGGAATTATATGTTGTAAATGTTATATTCTATCAGGTCTGACACATCTTTAAAACAGCAATACTTCTTCATCTTTCAAAAAAGCTTCCACAGTAAAAAAGTTTCAGTGGCATGACATACAAGATGTTACTGGCACCATGATAAAGCTATATGTTATTAATAATATCATATATACTGTATGTTTCATATATGCCCTGTATTTTGCTGTGTACATTATACACACTCTTGTATGTAATACAATCTCATTGTGGATTAGGTGAGGTTTTCATTATTTGATAGTAGAAGAAATCAAGATAAAAGATAATTTATTTGCCCCAAAGTTAGGAAAGCAAAGCCCGAGGCTTTGTGGTTTGGCTCTGATCTTTGTTGTCTCCCAACACAAACACTGTACTCTGGTGTCTTCAGGGGGATTCCAGTTGTCTCCTCGTTTTGATTCAGTGGTTACACAGTATTTTGTATCTGGATTCTTGCTCATCTGTATATGAAGCTCTACTTCATAATATGTTTGAATGATGTTAGAGGAAGCTGTAATTTGCTACCTGTCCCTCGGCTTCAAATGGAAGGAATTCAGTTGAGTAGTATGAACTGTGTTCTCTCTTCAGTGTATCTTAAATTTTCCCAATTTAAGGCTGCTATTTGAAGAGGGTACTTGGTTATTCTGTAGAAGTCCTCATACTGGAAATGATTTTTATAAACATTTGTCAGTTAAGTAAAAGTTCCAATTAAAGTAAGAAATCAGAGAATCTGAGCCACATTGTAGTGCACATATGTATTTATATACAGATATCTTAACATAAACATGCCTCACTTAGACATCTTGATTCAATGGGAAATATACATTAGTATTATGCTAATCAATATATTTTTCTTACATGACATCAATCAAATATGTTAATACTATTATTGAAATTTGGCATGAACAGATAGATGATTATATCTATACTTTAAATTCTTCCCACAATTCACTACATATACTTTCTAGGCTTGTTTTGTTTAAATATTAGGAAGAAATTAGAGACATTTGAGAACAGTTTAAAACAAGACACCCTATGATTTTCTTCCTATTGTTTAATTTTAAAGTGTTTATAAAAGACCCCATTTAACTAAGATTTCAATTTAGTTTTTGATAAAATTCACCTTTCTATTAATATCACAAAACCCGAGATGAAGATGATCAACTTATAAGGAAAAATGCTTTATTTTGATTATGGATTTGGGGGTATTAGTCCACGCTCAGCTGACTTTGTTGCTTCTGTGGCAAGGTAGCATACAGGGAAGACAAGAACTTGCCTCATTGCCAGCATATAAAGAGAGAAAGTGAAAGCAATCTTTAAGGGTATGTGTTCAATGGTATAAACATCCAACTATCTCTCATTTAAGAAAATTTTCACTGTTCCTAATAATGACCTGTAATTATCAAAGAGGCCAGGGGGCACCCTGTATTCTATCTGTAGCATGGCGGTTTCTAGGAAATCACTCTGTTCATTCAAAGTTGGTCTAAACTAGAAGTAGTAGCATATATTCTCCTAGAACGAGAGAAACTGGGGCTGGAGAACAGTGAGTTCGAGGCCAGTCTATGCCATATCAAACCCAAACCAAAATAAGGCAGTCCCTAGACTCCTCTGATACATTTGAGCGTAAATGGAGTTGGCTTGATGTGTAACTGGCAGATGGGAAAAGGCTTAAGTAGATGCACTGAAAGGTTGTATCATCTAGATACCAGGATTGAGTAGCTTATGGATTGTTGCCTAAGGAATGAAGAATTTCCTTGTGAATGGAGTAAGTCAGTTAAATAGTTTTCTTTTACTGTGGTGTCACTATTCTTTCACCCACCACATCTCTAAAACTAGAATAAGAGAGATACTTGATATCAGACAAATGTTGGTCTTATGCTACATTATGCAATTTTTATTTAAAAGCCACAAAATGCAAAAGAATTTTTAAAAAATTGTTTATTTAGCTGTTTAGAAAATGCTAAAGTGGTTGGTGCTATTCATGGAGATTGTTATATATTTCATACGTGCCACTTCAAAGCTCTACCTGGGAAATAAGGGTTTATATCTCTAGATCACATGCTGTGTGAAGCACTGGGTTTAATTCACAGCAGCACAACACACACACACACACACACACACACACACACACACACACACACACCGAAAACCAACTTCATCCTTTATAAATCTTTTTAACCAAACCCACTTGTTAAATTTAGCAGTGAATCCATTTTTGTTTACCATAAGGCCTTGTCTGTTGGCTGACATTTCCCCATCAAACAGTTGTTTAGCATTCACTTAGACATCACTTAAGCATTCTTACTTCCACATCTGTACTTGTTCCCTTAAACATATTTGCAGTTCGCTTGAAAGTTCTGACTATATAAAAAAAATTACAGGATGCTGTTTTGACCAATGAAATCTTATCAAGTCCTAAATATCTTACTCTGCCATAGTTAGAGATATAGCTAGCTCCTTGAAGCCATTGTTACACAATCCTGAACTTGAGTCCTTTTTCACAAAATTTCTGTGCTCCCTTATGTTGGTGATGCATTAAAAGAGCTGGATCTGATTAAAATAAGCCCAGAGTGATTGGTTGTTAATGTCCTCAGAGATGTCCTTGAAAATTATGATGGCACCTTAAACGGAATTCATAGATACACTTGGAATCTCACATAAATGTGAAACTTGCAGTCAAACTTGAAGATCAGTCAAAATTCAAAACTAAAAACCATGTATCTTGGAATGCTAGCTCTTCTGTGTGTTGTTCTGTGTGACCAGGCCAGATTCCACAGAAACACTGTGTTATGATTATCATTGTTCTGCTGGGGTAGTAGAAGCTCAATTAATCATTTATTTTACTTCAAGTAGGATAAGATCTATACACTTCTTTTATACTACTACACCCCCCAAACGAAAAGAAAAGAAAAAGCCACACAAATCAGTGCTGATATATTTTCTAGGTTCCCAGCCTCATCTGAGTCTTTTTTTTTACTAATTAAAATTCCTCATTTATTTTACATCCCAACCACAGTTTCCCCTTCTGTTCCTTTCCCCCACCTCTCCTATGCCCCCATCCATTCTTCATCTGTCCATCCATGTCCAGAAAGGGGCAGGCTTCTGTTGACAGGTTTCTGTCCCACCTGGCCCCAGAGCCATTCATCTCAAAGAAATACATCAATCATAAACTAATTGGCCTATTATCTCAGGCTTCTTATTAACTAATTCTTGCATCTTATCTTAGCCCATTATTCTTGTCTATGTTAGCCATGTGGCTTGATACCTTTTTCAGTGAGGTGTTTTCATCTCGTTTCCTTCACCTCTGGATGATGACTGCAGACTGACCCTTTCCTCTTTTCAGAGGAAAGCTCCTGTCTGCTGTGGGAGCACATTCTGCTCCTTCAGCCAATAGCTTTAAGATACCAGTCCACTTGGGTATGGTCTCTTATACTGTAAAAGCAGCTGTAAACATGTGCCTACTCTCTTGCTTCCGGCTTCCACTTCTGGCTGCTAGACTCTGATCCTGTTTGTGCAGAGGACTGTTATCTAGGACAGTGATTTGTAAGTTTTCACCTTAAATAAATAAGCCTTTTATCATTCATAATTCTGAACTGGTGTGGGATTGTTTTGTGACTTACATCATCACCTGTCTCATTGCCTCACCTCTATTTCCTGTCTTGTCACCCTGCCTATACTTCCTGCCTGGCTACTGGCCAATCAGTGTTTCATTAAAATACAAGTGACAAATCTTTACAAAGTACAAGACCATTATCCCATAGTAGGCCTCCCATGAGTATCAACAAAGCATGGCAGAACTGAACTCCTCCCTTTACATCAACGCTGGGTGAGGCAACCCAGCATGGGAAATGGGCTCCTATAGCCAGGGGCAGGCCTTGATCCCACTGCTAGGAGATGTATGAAAAGATCAAGCTATACAATTGTCACACAATGCAAATGGCCTAGGTTGGTCCCATGTAGGCCCTCTAGCTGTTGCCAGTCCACAGTCTAGTAGCTCACACAAGCCCCAGTCAGTCATCTCAGTAGGTTCCCTGGTCATGACTCTGACCCTCATGGCTCGTACATTCCTTCCTCCCTCTTTTCAACAGGACTTCCAGAGCTTGGTCCAGTGCTTGACTGTGGGTCTCTGCCTCTGCTTCCATCAGTTACTGGATGAAGCCTCTCTGATGACAATTAGGGTAGTCACAAATCTGATTACAGGAAGTGATCAGTTCAGACACCTCTCCATTATTGCTAAGAGTCTTAGCTGGGGTCATCCTTGTAGATTCCTGGGAGTTTCCCTGGCATCAGGTTTCTCCCTAACCCTGAAATGGTCCCCCGATCAAGACATCTCTTTCATTATTCTCTCTGTCTGTCCACCCCCAATCTACCCAACCAGATCCCTCATGTCCTCTCTTCCACTCCTCCCCCACCCCGAGTTTAGCCAGGAGATCTGTTTTATTTCCCACTTCCAGGGAAATGCATGTGTCCTTCCTTGGGCCCTCCTTCTTACCTAGCATCTCCGGGGCTGTGAATTATAGCATGGTCATCCTTCACTTTACAGCTAATATCTACTTATGATTAAGTATATACCATGTTTGTCTTCCTGGATCTAGGTTAACTCATTCAGGATGACTTTTTTCTAGTTTTATTCATTTGCATTCAAATTTTCTGATGTCATTCTTTTTGATAGTTGAGTAATACTCCCTTGTTTAAATGTACCACATTTTATTTACTCATTCTTTGGTTAAGGGGCATCTAGGTTGTTTCCAGGTTCTGGATATTATGAATAATACTACTATGAATGTACTTGATAAGGTAAACTTTTATATATGAAAAATATCACAATAAATAACAAATCTAAATTTTCTACATGAAAAACAATCAATCAGCTCTACTTTAAATCTTTAGGATGCATATCCACTCATCAACAGTTTTTTATTAAATTATCTGGAAGTTGAGGGTAGAAATGGGTACAAGGAATTAATATTCACCTTTGATTACCAACCTATTCTAGCAAGAGTGGTATGTCAGCCAGCAATAGCCAGGATGTCATTCTTCTTGTTTCTTGTCCTTAACGAGTCCCTCACTCAACTCTGTGCCTTCTAAGCTTTAAATTGTTCCCCAAGATTTTCTATCTTAAAGTCATTAACAAAGACACTTTAATCTAATCTTACTAATAATTCTAAACTCTTTCTAAGGGTGGTGGGTGAATCATTAATATGCTCCAGCAGTAATACTTGGAAAAATCAGTCACTATTATTAAAAGTACCAGTAACACTGGCCAGTGAGGGACTAGAAACCCCCTGAAAGTTTTCAACATCTCATAGATTATGAGGGATGTGGTGACCATGAAGGCAGCAATTAGGACTATGTTCAACAATAGCATAAGGTCCTCAGAACACAGAGTCCTTGAGACTTTGACTCTCTAAGGCTTACTCAAGACTGTTTTTTGGTTTTTTTTTTTTTGCCAAATTCCTAGCAATATTCTATGACTTTCAATGTTGCCTGTTGGTACCTTCACATGACTCCCATCAAGTATTGATAGAGACAATTGGAAAGGAGGTTTTCCAGGGGTAGGTAGCAACCTGGTATAGGGGAACCTCCCAGGAATTCACAAGGATGACCCCAGCTAAAACTCTCAGCAATGGTAAATGTGTAGTCTGGAATGGCTATCTCCTGTGACCATGAAGGACTTCCAGTGAAGGAATTAGGTTACCAACACAGCCACATAATCTTTGACCTACAAGTCTGTCCTGCCTATGGGAAGTGCAGGGTGGTGATGGTGGGGCTAATGGTGGAGTGGAGATTGTGGGTATGGTCTAGCCTCTTACCTTCTTAAAACTTTCCCAGAAAATATTTTGCTTTGTTTTAAGAAAATTGCTTAGATATTTCTTTTTAGTTAATGTGAAATCTGTGTGGCATCCGTTGTAAAGATTTAGCTACTATTGCTCAGAGGAACTTTCTTTGAACTGTGGAAAATGGGATCTAAGAAATACTCAGACCACTTCTCCATCAATGTTGGTATCTAGGATGACAAGAAACTGGTGTGCTTCTTATGTCCACAGTAGACCACTGCCCAGAGCCAGAAGAATAGTTTATTTTCTCAGCCTTCGCTTTATACTCAAGTTATCTCTATTCTGAACTCAAAGTTTCTTCTCTTTGCCCTTTGAGAAGAAATGAAAACATCTAATGCTTCTTCTGTACAAAGAGTTTTGGAAACATCCCCCTTACATTAAAAATAGCTACTTAAATATATGTCTTTAATAGCAATTAATGTGAAGAGTTTGTGAGTTACGAGTGAGCATGGAGGAGTATATGGGAGAATTTGGATAATGTAAAGAGAAGGAAGAAATGATGTAACTATATTTTAACCTAAAAAAGGAAATAATTTAAAAATTATAAATGTATTTTATTTAAAATTTACAGAACACTTAAAAATATCTTGTGGAAATGCACCCTGAAACCAAGTATAATGGTGTACACCATTAAATAGTCCCAGTAGGTAACTCTGAGTTTGATACTAGCCTGGTCTGGTCTACAGTAAGTTCCTGGCCAACTAAGGTTCCATAGTGAGACCCAGTACCAAAAATAAAATAAAATACACTAGTATTTGAGATAAGAAGAGATCAGGGCTTACAGGCAATGGAAATTAATTTTAACAAAGATAAGAGTCAAAAGCAAGATTCTCTTGGACCCTTTCTTTGTATTCTTCTCCAAGAGCACATTCTCTTATCATTTCCAAGTTAATGATGTTCCACTTGTCAATCATTGCTCACAGGACCAGTGCCAAAGTCCACTCAACATCCCACTGCCCTGCTTTTCAAGGTACAAACTGCTCAGGACTGAAACTAAGGACTGCAACAAGCTTTGGTGAATGAATGGATGGCACATCCACAAAGACAGGGCTGCTATGCAGGTGCAGGCAAAGATCTGAGATGGCCTGAGGGATGCATGCCCTAGGGCCCAGTTGTTGAACAATTAAATATTCACCTAACCTTTCCTCTTGTGTATTTGTTTGCTGTACCATCACATTTCTCCATTTTTCGTGTTTTAAAGCCCATTCAGAAATTAGAATTTTAGGCAACTCGTATGCACTGCCACATTTGCTGTTGCTGCCTGAGTTGTTTTGCTGTTGTTTGAAAGTGGTTTGAATGTGTGCATGTTCTCCAGAGGTCTCTGTGTTGGAAACTTACTTCTCAGTGTGATGATATTGTGAAGCAATGGAACTCTAAAGAGATGTGTGTAATTTAATTACTATGGTCTTCTGAAGTGATTGGCACTTATAATATGTAGTGAATTAGAGGTTCTCATCAGAGAGAATTGGAGAAGCACAGGCTCACCCCTAAGTTTGTTATCCAGGGCATCCCTTCTCATTATGTGGCCACTCTTCCATGTTCTCCCACCAAGATGCCACTTGGCTTGATGCCCTTACCAAAGGACAGACATGTGATGCCACTGGGTCTTAGACTTTGAACCTTTAAACTGTGAACTCACAGGGGCCTTTTTTCTTACGTTTTCATTTGTGAACCTAGGCTTAACAGCTGAGTCAGATACACACACATTATGCAACCTAAAGTATTTTGTTATAACAACACTTCATGTATTAAGTAAAATATTGGTGTTTTCCTGGACATTTGAAATACCCTTTTGTTTCCTTCTGTTTTAGTTCCTTTTGTTGTCAGTTTACACTCCACACTGTTTATAGGCTTACCCTAAACTAAAAACTGTCAAAGTCTATTTCATACTCGGAACTATTAAATAGTGCCACATTATATAGAACATAATGGGAGGCCTGTTAGGCTTGTAATTTAATTTGGAATTTTCCTCCAATTTCTAAAGTCCTTCCCTAGGACACAGTCTATAAAACTAGGAATTATGTTTGCTGTTCTATAATTACAATTATATTTCTCAACCCAATTCTTTGTTTTGTAGAACACTAGATTGCCCCCCTTTCTGAAAACTTAATTCTTGACTTTTTGACTTCCTGACAGAATTATCCTCTTCACAAAGACACATTTAAGTGTGCTCCCATCAAAAAATTTTCCTCTATTCTTTCTCCTCCAGCTCCTCCTCTTCTTTGCTCATACTTCTTTCCAGTTTTCTGTTAAATTAATCAGACTGAGTGACAATTATTTTAATGTATACATTCATTCTATTGGTTTTGTTTCTGTAAAGAGCCCTGTCCAACAGGATGGTTAAATGATTGAATCAGCTTATACTATAATAACAACAACACTTGTCTCCCACCGAGAGGACCGAAGATCTGGTGGTTGCTGGTCATTTGTGGATGGATGCTTCAGCAGTTTCTGGGTGCTTCAGGAGTGGAAGTATTCCTACATTAGCTATGTCTCACAGAGGCTGAAAACCCTGTAGTTATGCATTCTACAAGGCTTGGCGTCTCAATAGCTCCACGCTGGTGCTGAAAATCTGGAAGGTTCCTGGAGAGCCTCTGGTCCTCAGTCAAGGAAGGAAGCTTGCAAATGCTGGCTCTTATAGCAGTGAAGGAATCAGCAGAAGCAGCAGCAACTGAGTAAATCAACTCATCTGCAAAAGGGAAGGTCATGTGAGCAAAGGACGAATAACCCTTCTTCTGTCAGGGCCCTTATACCAGAAGGTTCCGCCCACACTGGGAGAGGCTCTTCCCATATTAATTAAGGCAACCAGGACAATTCTTCGGTTGAGGCTCCCTTCTTAGATGATTCTAGTTTGTGGTAAATTGACATGAAAACCACTCACCACGAGGACCAATGTGGGCTCCTTGCCCTCGGCAATTTTAAGCTTCTCGGTCCATCACCATGTTTTCCCACCACTGAAATCCACTTACTTCCAGTCTACGCATTCATTCAACAGCTTCTTACTGCAGTTGCCCACCAAGGCCTCTAATGGTTGTTATTGAATTCTTTCCTATTTATGGTAGTTAAGGCATTTGGACTTCTTGTGATTCCGTTTTCAGGGAGTTTCTCCGAACAAGGTGGAAAAAGCATCCGCAGTACCATAGAGTACAGGATATTGTCTCTAAGGTTCACCTCATGTACGATTCAATTCATATCCCAAAATGAAACTCAGTACTTTAGAAAATCTATTCATACAGCAGAAACTCTTTTTAATCTTATAAACAATAAAGAGTAAGACAATAGTAGTTAATAAATGCGTAAAAATGTAATCTGAGGGAAAGAAACTGATAAAGAGGCCCAGTTATCCAGCTGTCCCTTTTTCTTTGCTCATCATAACTAGCCTCATGATTTTTGAAGTTTTATTTATTTTTAGTTTATGTGGAAGGATGTTTTTCCTGTGTATATGTCTGTGCATCATGAGTGAGCCTGCAGTGGGATGATGTGAGAAAGCAGTGTTGGGTCTCCAGGAACTGGAGTTGCAGATGGTTGTGGGCGCTGGGAAGAGCAGCCAGTGTTCTCAACAGCTCAGTGATTTTTTTCATCCCCCCCATTGCTCTCCTTTATCCTCAAACAAGAGAAAATAAGATTGACAGTGAGAGTTACAATGTACAAGATTCTGTTGCTACATTTCTGAGTTGTAACTAAATAAAAGGTGGAGTAATTCCACATCAATGTCTCTCCAAATAAATCTGGGGATTTCCTGTGAGCTTTGTTCCCAGAAAGTTAGCACCATATCTCATTGTAGAAGTATTTCTATGTGTAATTAATTTATATAACATAAAAGAAGCAGGCTCTAGATGAGAGAAACAATAATCTTCCACTTGAACTTATTCAGCCACAAACCAAGGGCATACTTTGTATTTTGTTCTTGTTTTCATGATCACAGGATGTATCTTATTTGTGGCTTACTTGAGCTATTTTCAGTGCCCGGGGAGACATGATGTACATTGTAGAATAATGCAATAAAATAATTGAACATTTTCCCTTGTCTGGCATATTTATACTTGTGTGCTCAGTCACATTAAAGGGGTTGGGAATGCAGCAGCCTCAGCTGTAAGTTATTATGCTGATAGAACTGGCAATCCTGGATGCTCTTTCACTGAGAAGCAGGCTGGGTGTTCCAGAGGATGGATTGCTCTAGAGGCAGTGTAGCTTATGGAGAGAAAGTCGGCTCTGTTTAAAAGGAAAAAAAAAAAGTCTGTGGAACAAAACAAAATAACATCTAATCCTTTGCCAGCCGAAGTTTTTTAGGGAAGTTCCAAATTAGTGACAGGCCCAGGTCCGTCTTCTAAATCCAAAATGGGGAAGCAATCCAGCTGCAGTCACTTTAGGATTCCAGAAATCCAGCTGCAGTTGCTAGAAGAATCTCAGTGAAATAAATCGAGATGGTTGCTCTCTTTGTTCTGACCTCCGGCGTGAGAGAAGTGATTTAACACTTGTCATTTCACCCCAGAAAATCCAGTTAAGAAAACAAAATAGCTTTAGAATCAAGATGAAGCAAATGCAATATAATTTGAGAGTCAGGATTTGGAATTAGGAGCCTCATACCAGAGGATGTTTACAATTACGCTGGAAAGTTGGAATACATCATAATCGGCAAAAAAGGTCTCCATCCATTTCAAAAGGAACTGGAACAGCTCCTCTGTTCACCTTGCAGTGAATCTGGAAAGAAACCCTGAAGCCCAGACAGGCTTCATTATATTTGAGGCCCAAGGCAAGCAGGGTTGGTGATGGCTGAGGACTTTTCACCCAGAGTGCAGTCCTGAGTTGGTTTGGGGAAGAGAGTTAAAGACCAAAAAGTGAACTTGCCAACAGGTAAGCTGGATATAGGGCAAGCAGGTGGAAGGGCACCTAAGGCAGAAAGATCCTGAGTTTGAGGCCAGCCCAGGCTGCATACTGAAACTGTCTTAAAGAAAAAGACCAGTAAATTCAATTTCTGAATTCTAATTCTCTTTGCTTCTCAAAAGTATTTTGAAAATGTACTTGGATTCCTAAAATTTGTTTTCATTCCTGGAGAAACAACACCATTACCTCATTTAGTGTAAATAGAATATGTTGACACATTTGCAAAAATGTATCTACGCAGAGATTTCTGGATCTGTGATAAGCTATCACATGAACAGTATTGTCAAATGGATAATTTCCTCATTACTTTCAGTGACTTCGAAAGAACTTGCAGGTATTATCAAGGATAATTGTGAAATAGTCTCCGCCATTTGACACCTGAACAGAAAACATTCTTCAGCCTCACAGCAGCCATGAGAAGTTGTGTCATTTGCTTCATTTCGTAGGTGATGAAACTATGATGACAGGAGGCTGAATAATCTGCTGAAGTTAGACAGCTAGCAGGTAAAAACTTCAAACTGGAGGCAGCCTGTGTTCTACCCCAGTGCTCGAAGACCATGCACCCGAGTGGGTGGAGGAAATGAAATTTGTGTCCATGGCCTGTGTCCTCATGAAGGACAAGGAAAGAAAAAAGAGAACGGCAGTGGAAAAGGGGATACAAAGAGCAAATGAGCTTCAGAGTCCAGCTGTGCACTTCACAGACTCTGCCTCTCTTACTCTGCAGGGATTGAAAAAGTCACAGCATTAACATCTTTTTTAACTTACTTTTTTAAATTTAAAGACTTTTTTTTTTCATTTTACATACCAATGCCAGTTCCCTCCCCCTCCTCCTACTTCCCCCATCTTCCCCCACCCCACCCCCTTCTACTTCTCAGAGAGGGTAAGGCCTCCCATGAGAAGTCAACAAATAGGCAGTCATGCCAGTGGTCTTAAAAAAAATTCCTTAAATTAACACAATACACCATAGAACTTCTGTTCAAGGGTATGTCTGTGTGAATTTTGTAGGGAGTGGTATTATGAATAGAGCTAAAAAGGTGATCTTAATGAATTGTGTCTTGATTATGTGAATTTATAGGAAAGACAAAAACTGGTATATATTCTAATTCAAATAAGATGCCCTTTATAATGAAATAATGGCTTTCTTGAGGTAGGTTTAGAAGAGTAATTTGATCTGTGAATGATTTATCAATATTCAAAGATCACATTCAGGGAATTTTCTAAAGCCAACTATAACTTTAGTTTGTATAGCATTTCAATCTTGGTGCATCCATATTTTTATTTTGGAAAATTTAATTGCATTTTATTTGATTTTTTCAGATGATATATTTTGATTATATATTTCCCATCTCCCATCTTCTTCATATTCTTCACATCTCCCTACCTATTCAGCTTAATGTTTTTTTTTTCTCCAAACAACAATAAAAAATAAAAAAGTTAAAATCAAAATAAACAAATAAAAACAAATGGGACAAAAATGCCACCAAACAAATAAAAATCTCAGAGGTCCTTTTGTGTTGATTAACTCTTCCTGGCATAGGTCTGCCCTGGAGTGTGATTAATATCTACTGCTGCTCCATTGGAGAATGCTGATTTCCCTTTCTCCAGCAGGTATCAATTCCAAATAGTGTCTTGGATAGGGGTGGAACTTTGTGTCCAATTTCTGTTCTCAACGATGAGATTTTCATCTGGTTTGAATCTGTGTGGGTCTTATGTGTGTTGTCAATTTTTGTGAGTTCACACATGTATCCCTCCTGTTATGTCTGAAAAACGCTATCCTTGGAGTCACCTTTAGCTCTTCCAATTTTTCTGTTTCTTTTTCTGCATAGACCTTTGAGCCTTGAAGAGCTTAATAAAAACATCCTATTTATGAATGAGTTCTCCTAAGTCTCTCATTCTTTGTATATTGTACAGATATTGGTTTATGTTTTAGTACAATCTACTGTAGGAAGAAATTTCTCTGATGAAAACTGAATGATGTTCTGACCTATATGTTGAAGACCAACCTTGACGAAATTCATATGTTCCAGGATAGAAGTGTGAGAATTAGAATTATTAAGAAAACGGAGCAGTGATATGAGAGAAATAAGATGCAGAAACACAGTACAGCATTGGGAGAGAAATTCAGAGAATACTGAATCCATCCATAGATTATTTTCCACATGCTTATATACTTCATTTCCAAAAGGAGAGGGGGGGAGACAACAGACTTCATTAACATGATAATAAGGAATAAACTTGAATTCTCTGACCCTTGGTTGAGGTGGGACAGATTCACCTCTATACCCAAAATACTAATTAACCATAACCTATGTCAGAATCTCTTGTTTGTAACCACATCTGTTGTCAACAACTTTGAAAGGGCAAAAATCAGCTCAAACTTCCTGACCTCCAGTCAAGGTGGAACAGGCTCACATCTTTGGGTCCTCACACCTATAGGTACAGCAAATTGACATTTATTTCTTATACCAATAGGAGTCATTTAATTATGTTTAGCACATTAATAATGCAAGTCTTTCTCATAAGGTCCATGACCTATCTAGTCTCAGGTTCTTGGATACTTTGTTAGTGTTAGGTATGGGTTATATCTCATAGATAAGCCTTAAACCCATTTGAAAAAAAGTGATTGGTTGCTTCCATTACATTTATGCCACTACTGTACTAGTATGTCTTGCAGGCAGGTCTATGTTTCACATAACAGGGTTTATAGCTGGGTGAAGCTGATGAATACCTTCTTTTGAAGACGGATGCTAAAAAGTAATCCCACACTAGGTCAGAATTGAGTATAATAAAGGGGTATTTATTTAGGGGTAGGCTCACAGATCACAGTACTCTGCTAAAACAGGGAACAGAAGCCAAATCCTATAGCTGCAAGAGAGGGCAATGGTACACTTATATCACCATTTTATAGTATAAGGGGCCTCACCCAAGTGGGTGGTAACTTAAAGGCTACTGGCTGAAGGATTTCCAGCAGCACCTCCCCCTTTTTGTTTAAAGAGAGTTCTAAGCCTACTACAAAATTGTATACAATTAAAACAAATATCAGGTATAAAAATTAAAATTACAACCAACATAAACAATATCAAGCAAGAAACTTGATACATGTCTCAATAATTATCTTATCCTAAGGAGTTCAAACTTTTATTATAAATAACTTGGCCAAGTCATGAGAGGAAAGTAACTACAACTATCTAATCTTCAACTACCTTGAAGACCC
>NC_022015.1:44433776-44434422 GCF_000317375.1 Microtus ochrogaster | reverse complement strand
TGAGAGAATCTCTTCTCTGCATTTCTTCAAGGGAATTTGTAATCTCCATTTTGGCAAAACTTTCTTTACTTCTTCAAACATTCTTTCTATGTTTGAATCAGATAGCAAAATATCATCCATGTAATGGTAAATTATAATTTTAGGAAACTTTTTGATTATCATTTCCAATGGCTGACTTAAAAAATATTGGCATAGGGTGAAGCTATTGAGCATTCCCTGTGAAAGGACAGTCCATTGGTATCTCCTAGTAGGTGGAGAATGATTATGTAGGCACTGTGAAGGCAAATTCTTCTCTGTCCTTTTCTTGTAAAGGTATAGTGAAGAAACAATCTTTAAAATAGATAACTATAAGAGGCCATCCTTTTGGTAATAGAGAAGGCAGAGGAATTCCAGATTGTAGAGGGCCCATAGGGTGAATAGGTTTAATTACCTGGTTGACAGCTCTTAAATCTGTCACCATTCCCCATTTATCAGATTTCTTTTTAACAATACATACAGGAGGATTCCAAGGATTGATTGATTCTTCAATATGGTGAGCATCTAGTTGCTCCTGTACCAGCTATTCTATAGCCTGCAGTTTGTCTTCTGTTAATGGCTACTGTTTAACCTATATTGGTTACTCAGTTAACCATTTTAAAGGTAGGGC
>NC_022015.1:44428353-44430332 GCF_000317375.1 Microtus ochrogaster | reverse complement strand
TCTTGGATACTTTGTTAGTGTTAGGTATGGGTTATATCTCATAGATAAGCCTTAAACCCATTTGAAAAAAAGTGATTGGTTGCTTCCATTACATTTATGCCACTACTGTACTAGTATGTCTTGCAGGCAGGTCTATGTTTCACATAACAGGGTTTATAGCTGGGTGAAGCTGATGAATACCTTCTTTTGAAGACGGATGCTAAAAAGTAATCCCACACTAGGTCAGAATTGAGTATAATAAAGGGGTATTTATTTAGGGGTAGGCTCACAGATCACAGTACTCTGCTAAAACAGGGAACAGAAGCCAAATCCTATAGCTGCAAGAGAGGGCAATGGTACACTTATATCACCATTTTATAGTATAAGGGGCCTCACCCAAGTGGGTGGTAACTTAAAGGCTACTGGCTGAAGGATTTCCAGCAGCACCTCCCCCTTTTTGTTTAAAGAGAGTTCTAAGCCTACTACAAAATTGTATACAATTAAAACAAATATCAGGTATAAAAATTAAAATTACAACCAACATAAACAATATCAAGCAAGAAACTTGATACATGTCTCAATAATTATCTTATCCTAAGGAGTTCAAACTTTTATTATAAATAACTTGGCCAAGTCATGAGAGGAAAGTAACTACAACTATCTAATCTTCAACTACCTTGAAGACCCAAGAAAGGAAATAATATTACTTGAGTAAGCAGGAAGTGCAATCAAGCAACTCCCAAAATGTGCAACAAATGACAGAGACAACTGGCTACCTGGGAAGTCACTCAGAGTCTGATCTGAAACGTTGGAACAACCAACTTCAGCTGAGGCCTAGAATAACTGACAGAGCATTTTCAGAGGCAGGCAATTTTTGAAAACTATCTTACCCTGTGTTGGCAAGATTTGACAGTCTTTTTTTATTGTACTGTCTGGACATCGGGCATTTTGTCCATGGTCAATGCATGGGCAGTTCCTTGCCAAAAGGCCAGTCAAAAAATTCAAAGATAATGCAATAATATACATAATCCAGACTCTCTGTGAATTTTCCATTTTTACATGGCTTATTTTTCTTTACTCCTTTTAATATATAACTATCTGTACTCTGTCTTCTAAACGACTTTACCTTTTTTAAAAAAAACATTTACTTCTATTTATAACTCTCTATACTCTTTTCCTTCTCTCTCCCAAGCCTATATACATTTATCCAACATTGTGACCCATTTATAGATCTTTTTTATCTGGATTTGTCTTTATTGCATATCTGTAATTATTTTCTGTCCAGGAGCAATTTTTAAAATGCTAAGCAAATAAAACTTAAGCTGTGACATTACTAGGTAAAATATGGTACTGCCTGCCTGCCCTGCCCAGTCCAGCATGATGGAGACTCTTGCACCTCTGATCCACATTTGCTGCCCCACTTCCCATGTTGCTGTTAAGTAAGCTGTGGCAGTCTGCTCACAAACTCTATTCAAGTGCTTGGTCTCCTGAAAGAGGCAGAGTTTGTCCTAACAGCACAGCCCATGGCTGGAAAGCTACTGTTTTGAAACCAGGAGGTTGCTACCACTGAATCAGGAAAATCTCTCTTCAAGGAACTGTGGCAAACTGCCAGCTGAAAAAACAAATGTGGCTAAACTTTGTTTTGTGTGTGTGTGTGTGTATGTGTGTGTGTGTCTAGCATCTAGAGTTCCTTTCCAAGCCCTCTCAGATTTTACATGAATTTATTCCACCATGTTGGGCACCAATCTGTGGGGGAGAGCGAGCCCCACTTTTTTTTTATTAATGTTAATCACAGCACACTGAGGAGACTCCCACATCAATTATCCAGTGTCTCTTTGCTGCTGTAGTCCCTTTCTCATTAGCGTTAAGAAAATTCAAGGTCAATAAAGCATTATGCAATCTTATTTCTGGGGGTATTTTTCATGCCTTTTTGTTTGTTTAACGTATAAATCTTTTATAGTTCTATTTGATCTTTCTATAACTGCCCGACCTGTAGGATT
>NC_022015.1:44415690-44426586 GCF_000317375.1 Microtus ochrogaster | reverse complement strand
AGAATCATGAGTTTCTGGTATTACAGGAATGTTAATTTGGGCATCCCATTGCTGTAGTAGGTTACAATCCCATAAATTCACTGCAATATTAGCAACACACAACCTCAGCCTTCCTTCTATCCTTCTGGCCCTATAAATTCAACCCATCTTGTACTTTCTTTCATTTGAGATCTAGTTTCAATTACTAGGAATTGAACATCTGCCTCTATAAGAGGTCAATTTGGATGCCAAGATTCTGGAGTAATGATTGATACTTACGTTCGCACCCACATCTATCAAACACACCTTTACAATGCCATTTATACACACTCTTAGCTTTGGTCTCTGATCATTTATAGAAGTCTGCCAGAATATACGTTTCCCATTTCCTATTGGAATTTGTGATCCATCCTCCATGTTTATTCTATCATCCAGAACATTATGGTCTTTTACAGAAGGATCTGGATTTTTTTTAATTTTCCTGGTGAGACATGTCTTCCACAGTGACTGGGAATGACTAGACCATTTTTGGCCTGAGGGCCTGTGAGAGGCCCCTCAAGGAGTTTCTCGATGTTATCAGGTTGCCTTGTCTGTCTTTTGTTGATCTGCATTCATTGGTACAGTGTTGGCCTTTGCCACACCTTCTACATATACCTGAAGGCTGAGTCCTATTCTTGCCATTCCCAGAGGAGATATTATTCCTAAGAATTTCTTGTCTACAATCCCTTCTCAGATGTCCTACTCTACCACAATTAAAATATTTGGCATTTTGATGCCTCCTCATACCTTTGGAAATTGCTTCTCCTACCCAAGATTCAGCATTATAGTCAAATGTCTTAATGTTCATTGTATGCAGGATCCATTCATTCATTGGTGCTGATCTAACCTTTAAAAGCCCAAGTATCCTTTTGCATTCTAAGCTGGCATTTTCAAAATCCAGAGATTCAATAAGTACCCATCTAGCATCTGGGTCTGTTACTCTATTTGTACAACCTTAGTTAATCTTTGTGGTGAAAAGTTAGTATATGGTTCTCTCTGGCCCTGTTTAACCCTGGTATATGATTTAATTCATTTTCTTAGTTCTTGAATCCTGTCTCAAGCATATAAGGCTGCTTTGTGGCATAGGGACAAGATTTGTTCATTGTAAAGAGCTTGAACCTGTGGGTCAGCATAAGGGCCTTCACCAAGAATTTGATCTTGTGAAGTCTCAAGTTCTTTTGTTTTTCCCTGTTGTATGAATTCTTTCAGATAATTTCTCAGTACCCTTTGACATGGATTCAATTTTGTCTGTCAAATTAATGTTACCCTTATCAGTTGTATTAATTTTTTCAGGTAACTTTTGATTTTCAGTGGTATTAGTTCTGTCAGCTAGCTGTTCATTATTAGTCTGTAAAGACCATATCATTTCTAAAAGTGTGTCATTCTTAGCTCTGTTATCAAACCATTTTCTTAAGGATATAATATAAAGAAAAAAATTGAGTCCCAATATCCAATAATTGGAGATATCACAATAACCATATAAGCCTTGCAAAATACAAACCTTAGTTTTCACAAAAACGTTACTAAAATTCTCAATGGTAATGTTTGTCATTATCTAACTTTCAAGTTTATTGATTTGTTAATTGATAAAGTATTTACCTGTGTTATGAGGTTTGGTAAATTGTTTTAGGTGTAATAATCTTTATTGTCCAGCAGGTGTCATGGATGCAGAGTTGCCACCAGCAGCAGCACAACTGGTGGTGCCAGGCACAGTCCAGCACTGCTTTGATTTCCTGCCTTGGTGTTGGATAAATACTGAGAAATATGCTTTGCTGGACAAACTAAAAACAATTAAATCAATTCCATACACAGAGCAAGAAGCCCAGAACTCACAAGCTGGGAGCACAAACTGGAAGCTGAACAAGTCACCATGGAGAGGGAACATGGTTGTGGGGAGGGAATGTGCATGAGCTTGGGAAATTTCCAAGACGTCACATGCACTTAGCTCTGCAGTGGCAGCGATTTTACAACAAACCACTTAGTAGGTAAAAGCAAGCCAAGTGGGCAGGGGTGGGAGACTTTCTGGGCTGTGAACCAGTGTAGGTGTGGAGTTCAGATCCACACGGGTACCAGATGAAGATGGATGCAAAAAAGAAATCTCACACTAGCTCAGAATTGGATATAATAAAGGGTTATTTATTTAGGGGTAGACTCAGAGATCACATTCCTCTGCTCAAATGGGCGACCACATGTTTTACATAGGCATTTATAGTATAAGAGGCCATGCTCAAGTGGGCAGGTAAGTTAAAGGCTACTGGCTGTAGGAATTTCTATAGCAGATGATTGCCTTTTTTACTCTAGTAGCATGCAAAGTCTCATGAATGTAGTCAGCAGGGGTGAAAGTTTCTAGTGGGCACCAGTTCGATTTCTCCATGCTTGATGACATAAGAAGCTGTGTCTTCAGCAATAAGAATCTACCATCAGATTGTGGAGAGTAACCAATAGCCTTGACAACACCCTGGGATGTTTGTGTTGGAACACCTGATACAAAATGATATGTAGAATCTCTTTGGTCAATGACTCAACCAGATGTAACCCATCCTGTCATTTCCCCCTTTCATTTCTTTCTCAATATTTTTATCATTTGTTTATAGAAAGAATACTAATTATTTTGATATTTTTGCATTCTTCAAAACTTTGAAGGATGTTTATCAGGTGTAGAAGTTTCCTGATGGAGTCTTTAGGATATTTTGTGTGTAATATCATATAATCTTAGAGTTTTTCAAAAGTTGATTGTCAGAAATATCTGGAGATGAGGTTAAATTATTTTTGCCTGCATGTCCTTGCTTTTTGATGGTCCTGCAAAATGAACCCAGCATAGTAAACAAAGTGAGGGAGATCATCACTGAAAAATGTGCCATCAGTTTTAAAATTCTGGACAAGACCAATTCTTTAGGAAATATGTTGATTGTGAATTAGATCAAGTTTTAGATGGAAATGACAATTTAAAATCTGTTTTAAATTAATCTTAGACATCTGTAAGTTTATTTAGTTGGTTTTTGCCATTGATAAGAGGGACTGAAATGTACAATTGACCTTTCTTTCAGGTGATGCTTGAGACTGGAGACACAAGGAATTCCATGAACTCTTCCTGGGTTTCTTTCCCCTTAAATAGTTCTATTGTATTTTTATTGTAACAAAGTGAGTTGTATAAATTCAATATACCCACTTAAATAAGTTTTGAATTACCTTACAATAAGCTTTCTCAATAAGTAGAATTAATCTAAACTATCCTCATGTCCTATTTCTTTATACCATTTACACCTTTATACCAACGTGGTGAGCATTGCAAAAGACATTAGTTACATTGTGGGTAAAACAAATATGTTGAGACTCATCTCAAAACATTGTTAGTGATCTTGTTTCCAAACACACACACACACACACACACACATTCTAGAAGCTGGAGAAATGGCTCAGCAGTTAAGATCATTATCTGCTCTTCCAGAGAGCCTAGATTCAATTCTACCACTCACATGGCAGCTCACAACTGTATGCAACTCTAGTTCCCACTAGACACACTCAGGCACATATACATGCAGGCAAAACACCAGTACATATGCAATAAAAAATGAATAAGTCTCTTAAAAAAGAAACAAAGCACATTCTAAATTCTGCAGCATTTATTTAAGATAAAATGTTAAAACATTTCATCTGTGAGTAGAAGAACAAATACGTACCAGTTCCTTCTGTAGACCATTAACTGTATATTCCCGGGTTTCCCACCTATTCCAGGTATTATTTATATTCTCATAAACCATTTTAATCCACAGTTCTCTTAAATCCTATTTACTTAACACCACAAAAGGCAGCTTGTTGGAGGTACTATTTTTAGAGAGTTGTTAAGAAAGGGTTGTATGCCATGGCCAGTATGGCCATCAGCCATAGGCATTACAGGAAACTGAAAAGGAAGGTGATGGTAGAGAGAGTCATAAGACCCTGGGCTAGCTTCAAGAATAAATGGTTTTTATTTTCCCCACTGCTCTTTATATATTGTGAATATAGCCACTAGTGATAGTATTGCAAATGGAGCTCGAGCAAAGTATCTTTGATTCTCTTATCTGAGCTCTTCCTTCTGTTCTTCCATGGCCTTGTGAAATTGTCTTGACCTGGAGGACATTCTTCCATGACTTTATATTGTGCCTGAAGTTTTCTGCCAACACTGGACCACATCTGAGTCAGACATTTGGAAAGAGAAGCTGTAGACCATCTGGACCCAACAGTGCTAGAATGTTTCCGATGTCTCACTCCTTTTCATAAAGATATCTCTCAGAAGCAAGCAACTCTGACAACCTTAGAATTTTGCATCCATTCTTAAAATGATTGTTATTTGATATTTAAAAACCTTTTATTTTTTTATATTATGTATATTGGTGTTTTGCCTGCATGTATGTCTGTGGCCATGTTGTGCAATTGATGTCACCAGCCATCTAGGTGCTGGGAATGGAACCCAGATCCTCAACTATCCAGTTCCTTGATTCTTATTATAGTGTAATATGAATGACCATAGCCATTATTATGATGATGGAATTTATCTGTATTTGGAACAAATTGCTGATGCAATTACAAGATTGTAAGTTGGTGCATTAGTTTGGTCACTTTACTGTGATTTCTGTATCTTTTTCAAAATTTATTCTTTGAGAATTTCCTTCATGTATACTTCTGTGTCTTTTTTATCCCAGGAAGATTTGGGTGGAAGCTGTTAAGGCTCAAAGCCGTGGAAGCCAATGTTGCATGTGCTTTACATGGATTTCCACATTTGGGCTTTGCAGCAAGCTTATGAGCTACGTGCCATCCTTCTAAACTTACTGCCTAGACACTGATACCCAGGGACCAAGATAATATGTTCAGTAGCACAGATATTCGGTGAGACACTGAGCCCTGTCCTGACCTCGGTTTGCATGGCACCCTTTACTTTATTTAGTGTTTCTACTATGCAAAGGGCCTTGCTTTGTCTGTCAAAAGGACCTGAATTTTATTCTGGGGTCTGTCATTAGCATAGTTAATTTGGATAAGGCTTCTTGCTATGTTTTAAAGCATCATCTCTGGTAAATGGAATTAAAACCACCATCTGAGAGAAAAACGTTCTTGAGTTAAAATCTATCCCACAATTCAAAAAGCATATTCTTTTGTATTAAATGCCGAGTGTTTCTCTGATCCCTGACTTTTTCTTTTACTTGCCCGTTCTCACTTATACTTCCATGCCTAAGCATTTGGTATGCGTATTCCTGAATGTTTGCTGAGTTTCACTGTTTTCCTGTTTAATAGGAAGTGTTTAATAACCTGTGCTGTTCATTTTACTGTCCAATTGCCTATTTCAACAAAGTGAAGATTCAGAAGAGAACAAGTGAGGCAAAGGCTGAGGTTAGAATCAAAGGCCTGACATGGTCGAAGGCGTGAGAGGTCCATTTAACTTAACTACTCCCACCAGCTATGGAAAAGTCCTTGAAATTTCCTCATCACATTATGAGTTCAATACTGAGGTTTGGGGGCCAGTGAGATGATTCAGGTGGCGGCCATTTGATGAACAAGCCTGGTGAACTCTGTTCAATTTCTAGAACCTAGGTAAAGGTGTAAGGAGAGAAAAACCTTTACAAAGTTGTCCTGTGAGCCTCCCACAAGTGCTGTATCACGTGTGCTCACACAAACACATCAGGCACACACATACAATAATGATAATATATTTTTTAAAAAAAATTAAAAATTGAGGTTTGAACAAAACTCTACAAGCTATTTTAGCCATTGTTTATACTTTTAGTGTGTCTGAATATATTTGTATTGTACACTTGTGTATGCATATGTACGTGTGATACAGTTTTGAAGAGAAGTTTAACAACAACTGAAGAATCATGTGAATTAAAGATTGACTTCATTTCACTTTGCCTAAGTTTACTCATTCTTACTGCAAATTGGAATCAAAATGGCCACTGTGATTGTACTGCATACCCCTTGCTTGTCTGTGTGTGAGCAACACAGGGATGTTCTCAAAGGGTAACTGTGAGCTTGCTCTGACTGCATAGTCCCATACTCCTGAAATCTTCGTATGCTTTTTTCCCCCCTCTTCATAAACAATACAAAGAAGTTGACAGGTCTGAAAGGGGCTTATGTGAAAAGATAATTAAGAGCTTTAGAGAGTGTCAAGAGTCAATAGCTCAGCACTGTCAGCACTCTGGAGTGTTGCAGGCTATAATTAGATGGCACGGAGGTGTAAGGCATGCTTGGCAGTTGATTCCTGCATGATCTCCAAGGGCGGAAAAGAAACAAAGAGCGGCCTCCATGAGAGGTCAGGCAAAGTGGTGGAACAGATGTCCAGGACTAGATTCTTTCAAGGGTCTTCATTTTCCCAGAGGGCATTATTTTGGTGGGAAGTTTCTTTGCCTTTTGACTAGTATTCACGTGGGCCATTTTATCTGTGCTCAAAATAACGAAGTGCTCCAGGATTTGGGCAGATACCTCTCTTCACTCTAGGAATGAGATCATTCGTCACTGGCCTCAAAGCACTACCCTTATTATTGAGTAAAGTTGCACCTTTTTGCCTTTTTTTTTTGTTTTGAGATTATAATATAATTACAGTATTTTCCCTCTCTAAACCCTCCCATATGCCCATCTATGTTCTTTTTCAAATTCATGACCTCTCTAATCATTACTTTTGTTACATATTAATACTACTGGTCAAAATTTGACCTTTAAAGTTTATCATTATACTGAACTTTCAATTGAAGAAAAATGCTTAATTAAATTAATAAGTCTATACTTAATCTTTACTAAATTACTTAACTAACACATGGCTTTATCATGATATAAATCAAATAAACACAAATTTAGAGAGCATGTGACAACAAGTTGGCTTGAAAAAAACTGGTATGTTCTCAAAATGTAACTATTTTGAAAATTTATTTCCTGCATTCAGGAAATATGACTGTGATTAAAGTATAAACCCACACAGATTTACCAATTTTGACATTTCATTCAAATCATTTTAAAATAAGAAATCGTTAAACATTACAGATAAAATTGAATTCTTTCTCAGTTTCATTGTCTTTATGAATTATATACAGAGCAACCTGGGCAGCAAGCTAACACACCAGGATGAGTTCTTTTAGGGCCAAAAGTTTTGATGCTTTTTAAGTTCTAAAGTTTAGAAGACTTCCTCTTGAAGCTCTCTTTCCCTCTGACCCTGAACAGCAAGCTAGCCCAGGTCCTCATTATATCTTAAAATGTTGTTCCAGGACAGGCTCCAAAACCACAGAGAAACCCTGTCTTGAAAAACCAAAAAAAAAAAAAATGTTGTTTCAGAGCTATGGCCTTGACTTGTACTCCTCCCCCAACCAATTTTCTGTGTTGTCCCCACGCCCATTCCTCTTTTTCTAGATGATATGTCTTTTAGTGCTTTCTACTGTTCCATAAGGCTCTACCTTCGCCACACTCATGGTCAGACACAAAATCTAGTCATTAAGGTAGAAGCTGGGCTGCACTGTCTACTCCAAATTCACTTTCAAGAGCATTATCATTAACTCTTACTTCTGTATTGGTGTTCTTCCTGGGCATTTGCTGGGTCTCAATCGTGACCTAGTTTTCCACAGCTCTGTGCCCATCGATAGAAGATGGTACCTGGATGAAAAATTACCCAACTGTTTGCATTTTTTCTACTTAACTTTTAACCACACTTTCTAGGTACTTTGATCATCCATATGTTAGTTAGCTCATAATAATTATCACTGACATAAGTATCTAATGCTTCAAACTCTGAACCTAATCAAGTCAAGAAAAATTAATCTAATTCCCCATTGTATCCCTTAGCATATCACCATAAATGTTTTGTGCTATTATTTGATAGAGTGGAAGATAACAGAAGAAGTACCATTTCTTATTGACTTTTGCACTTCTTGCATTCAAAATAGCATTTGATATATGTGAAATGCTCATGAACATGTTTTAATATATCAGGAGTTTGCAAGCTGTGGACTATTGATTGAATATAGCACAACATATGTTTTACTAAACAAAGACATATTGGAACACACTCGTGCATTCTTTTATGTGTTGTTACTAGTGCTTTAGAACAGTAGACTAGAATAGTTGGAATGGCCAATATGACCAACAAAGATTAAATATTTCCTAGCTAATCATTTCCAGAAAAGGCTTTCTGACTAAATGAATGAAAATGGGCTGTGCATTAGGGTGATGAAAGATCAGACAATAGTTCAAATTATCATTCAAATTTATCATTTTAGAAGCTTATTCTGTCTTCGTTTCTCTCCACATGAAGATAGACATATATGTAGTTATTTCAGTATTTGTGCCTTTATTTGATGATGTACATTGATCATTCATCATCAATGATAATTCAAAGAGATGTTTGGGATCATATCTATTTATATATTCATTCATACATATGTGTGTATAAACCCACATATATGCATGCATATCCATATGTACTCATAATTGTATTTAACATGTACCTAATATAAATAGGATTTTTGAAAATTCTCAACAATAAAAAGAAAAAATATGACCATTCCCTAATCACACAACTCAGTATTTTAAAAAGCCATATGGATATATTTCTCTGATTGCTTTTAAGAGCTCAGCAAGAACTTCCAGGTTTGCATGCATATATTTGTTACCCGCTGAACCATCCAAGGCTGACCTACACATAATTGCAAAGAAAGAATATTATAATTTCATTAAAATGGTGGCACTTATTACATGCTAACGCGTGTTTATCCTAAAACTCCATCACCTGATGAATATGCAATTAACCTACATATTGCCACAGAAAACATCTCCTCAGAAATGCAATATAGTCATATAGTTTTTAATCTGATCTTCAAAAGCTTTCTGTGGGAGAAAATAATTTTTCCAAATAAGATATATTATTGGAAACGCAGCTCTGTGTAGCCAATTCTCTACATCATCTGATTTATTTTAATTAGAGGTTAGCTGCTGAATGTGATTACAGCAATAATTATTACAATACCAGTCACCCACGTTTCCATTAACATTCCACTTGATAGTTAGCAATAAGCAGAAATAAAATATTAGGACTTTTAAGAGAAGAGATTACCAATTAGTACAATTCTCCACTGGCACAAGATAATTATTAATTATACTTATCATGATAATTATTCACCAAGCTAAATTCACTAGGCTACTTGCGTTCAGGTTCTCTCAGCTCTGCACCCTAACACCAGCTTCTTCTTATCTGCTCGGGAAATCCTGAAGCGATGTTTGTATTAAATACACAGTTGACTGCACACCAAATGGAAAAGCAGTCGCAAAGGGGCACGACGGATCTCCATTTCATTAAAGGATCCCTTCTCTGAAGGGCAAAACAAGCTAAGGAAAGCAAAACATACACCATAGGAAAAGTGCGAAAGTTCTAATAGTCACACGCATGCATGCTGACCACACACAACCTGACCCCAAACAGTCCTCTCTGTAGCCACGGTCATTCTCCTGAAATGATCACTCAGACCCATACCGCATCATGTATTGTAAAGAAAGCAAACTAAATGTGGCTGTTGTCGAGCAGTCAAGAACTGATACTATTTGGAGGAGTAGAAGCAATATTTACAGGCATTATGGTTTCTCACATGAATTCCTGCTGTGCTGGGACACAAAGCCATTATTTTGCAGTTTATATGTTCCTGCATGTAAATTCCCGCATAAACCACCATATTCTGCTCTATTTTTTCAATCACATGAAAAGAATTTCTAGAAGGTTCACAGGAAACATACCAAATGATACTTCAAGAAGGGCTGTTCTCTGGATCACAGGACTAGGGTGGCGATCAGGTGAATTAGAACCAAACCACTCTTGGATTTGCAAGGGAGACTGCTGGACATTTGTCTTTTTGCGTTGTATGGGGTTTAGATTGTATGCGACATTGTTTTCATAACATATCAGGAGTTTTTCAAATATAAGGCAACCTTTAATAATTCAAAGGCGCCATTAACAGAGGGTTAAATGTTTCTTTACAAAGTAACATAAGAGCTTTATGTAACAAGTGATTTATGATTTTACTCAGTAAATAACAATGTGGCACTGAAGAAAATAAAACAAACCAAACTCTGCTATTTGGAAAGATATTAGAATTTCTCAAATCTTTCTCTGAATTAGCAAACATTGATGGAAAGTATAAAGGAATCTACCACCAGCATTGTGCGTCCTTGTGTGTGTGTGTGTTGTGTGTGTTTGTGTGAAGAGGTAGCACAGACCTGGTACTTTGGAAAGGAAGAGCTTAAGCTAGTTTCTCTTTCTGGTGATGGTGGGCAGAGTTGAATATTGCTGAGAACCTCTCTAAGAGGGCAGATGGGCTGCATTTGCCAGCAGGAGGCATGGACCTGCTGTAGCTGTCTCTATGTGACTGCACCGATCACTGCCTTACTGATTCTAAATAAAGGGAAAATAAAGTAAATTCCAAGTGATTCTTTTCATTGCTGCTGGTGTTTGCTGCCAATGTTTGCCTCCATGCTTGAAAACACGGACAAAGATTTGTCATTTGCAAGTGCTCTAGTTCTTGTGTTTAAATAACTCCTCCCGCTAGAGTGGCAACTGAGCTGAGCTGAGGCCCTCCACAGGCTGCCGGAGGGAGGGGCACATTTGCTCAACAAACATATTTAAGAGTAAAAAGAAAGCAGTTTGTAGCTTGGCTTTGGGTAGTGCTTACTCATGTTCCAAGATTCGTAGGAGAAGCAAGACAGATGTGGCTCAGATTATCTTTGGATGTTTATCATTTTAAGTACTTGGAAAGCATAGTTTATGTAAATTTCAGTGTTATTAAGGCCTTATAGATACATTAGTCATTCTTGTTATTTTAATTCTGTTTTAATTTAAAAGAAATGGGTATCTATTCTAGGCCAAATATATATATA
>NC_022015.1:44404228-44415590 GCF_000317375.1 Microtus ochrogaster | reverse complement strand
CTGTGGTTTTGGAGCCTGTCCTGGAACTAGCTGTAGACCAGGCTGGTCTCGAACTCACAGAGATCTGCCTGCCTCTGCCTCCCAAGTGCTGGAATTAAAGGCGTGCGCCACCACCGCCTGGCCTATTTTTAGCAGTTTTTATGAAGATAATAACAACCAAATAATTTACCTAAAATCATTTTATTCCAGAACCTAAAGGCCACCCTAAACAAGTATTCTCTTTGTCTAAAATGTTACATGAAAATAAACACTTCTAATTTATTTTTAGAAGAGAATTGAGGGTTTCATGGTGCTCAAACATTTGGTAAACTCTCAAGAACATGAGGGGGAAGCAACCCGCCTGTTCTACCAGAGGGAAACAAAGGGCAGGATTTAAAATCGTATCTTTTCAGCAACCCTGTGAGAAAACTAGATCTGCCCTTTAATATGTGTCCATGCAATGCAACCCACATGTCTGCATCATCTGCCAATCTGGTGTTTTGTTTATAAATCTTCTATCAGAGGAAAGATGAGGAGAGAACAATTTATGCAAATTGAGTCCTTCAAATTAGAAGAAATATAAATGATAATACCAAAATATTTTTTCAAGTTTAAAAGTTAAAAGTATATTTTGTTTTAGTTAAGGTTCTTGGATTAAAAATATGACCTGAAAATGGTGGCTAGAAATTTATTTATAGATTTCTTGAGGTTTTGAAGGCAACTGCTTCTTCCTGCTTTCCTGGTGTTACTGTGTGTGAGTGCTGGAGAAGGAAGTGGACAGCTTTGTATGAGATTGCTTCCTGATTCTGTAAGGATATGACTGTAACCAATCAGATTAAGCAATGACCTGCCACTCACCTGGATGTTTTACTGGGTAATGGAGCTCTAGTTTGTTTATGTCCAATCAGAATTCATAAGAAGGCACTTAGCAACTTTTCTACATCCATTTACTGTGGTCACGTTTAGGGTATGAAATTCTAATTTGTGGTCCTTCACCCAAATTTTCTTACCCTAATCATCCCATGTATTGGAGTGGTGAATTTAATTCATTAAAAGCATTTTAGAGAAACAAGCTATATAATAAATTTATAGGAATGTTGTTATGTGTCATTTTCAGGTGAAACATACATACCTGCTCACTATAGGTAGGGCACCAAAGGCTGACTAGAAAAAGAATTCCAACTAAATCTTGTTGGAGAATCAATGAGTTTATTAGGTTACTTATAGGAGCACAAATGACTGAAAGTCACCAGCATTCTCAAAACAAACAAAGAAACAAAAAACAAAAGACAAAAACCCAACCCAGCATAGGTGGGGATTCTCAAAAGTTGCTTCCCTAGAGCCCTCCTGACCACCTTTTAGTCTGTTCTACCAGGCAGTCTGCTCCCTGTTTGCCATTGTTTACTGTTTATATAACCTTTGGGGAACAGCTTTATGAGTCCTCTAAGTTTCATAAATTTCCTGAGCTTCATAGATTTTGTTGGTATCACAAGTCTTAGGTATTGCTGTCCTGGGTATTTTGTAGAAATGACCAAAGTTTGAAGTTACAAGTCTGAATTTGCACAAATTGTTGGAGAAATAAAAACCATACATTTATAAGATCTAGTTTTAGGAGTGATGGGTGGAAGATGATTGTGGGGAATTGGTGATCCGTTGGTGATAAACGTTTTACTCTCTCTAGAGCCAACTTAGTCCATAGTTCTTGGGTTGGACAGCTTTGCAGCTTTGTGAGTAGCTTTCATTTCTTATAGTGAGCCAGTGAAGGGCGAGAGAAAGGAACACTGGTGTAATGGTGATTTCTGCCTACTCAAGAAGTTATGTTCTGTCTCTGAAGTAGAATACATCAATTTTTGCCCTTAAGTCTTTATTATTTACCAGTATTTATATATTCTATGAGTTTATGGGTATACAATGTCTCCAAGCACACACACACACACACACACACACACACACACACACACACATCTTGTGCTGTCTTCAGTAATATGGTCTTACCATCTAGTTACATTGAGCAGCTAATAGCAATGCCAATAGTCCATGCCATTTTGGAGATCTCAAAAGCCTCCATGCCCGGGTCTGGTCCTGGGGATTTCATTAAATAATCCACGTCTTCTGGGGTCAGCTCTGTGTACTGATGCAGGTAGTCTTTGGGGCTTTATAACAAAGCAGAATGAGCAAGGCATGGAGAGCAAGCTAGTAAGCATCAGTACTCCATGATCTCTGCTTGAGGTCCTGCCTCCAGTTCCTGCTCTGGCTTCCCTCAGTGATGAACTGTGAGATGGAAGAAAGCAAAAACCAAACCAAACCAAACAAACACACAAAGAAAACAACAGCAAAACCCTTTCCTTCCCAAGTTGCTTTTGTTCGTGGTGTTTATCACAGCAATGGAAAACAAACTGGCACAAGTAGCTCTCCTACTTCAACGGTAAATACCCCTTTTTCCCCACATCCAAACCATCATTTTTTTGTCCTTTGTATTCTTGATCTTGGCCATTCCGAAGGAATGAAATGGAATCTTAAAGTAGTTTTAATCTGCAGGTCCCTAATGGCTAAGGGCATTGAACCCTTCTAAAAGTATTTTCTAGTCATTTGTATTTCCTCTTTTGAAAACTTTCTATTCAGTTCTATAGCCCATTTTTAATTGGATCATTTGTTTTCTTGATGTTTGATTTTTAAAGGTCTTTGTATATTCTAGACACTAATCCTCTGTGGTATGGGCAGTTGACAAGGATTTTTCTCCCCTTCTGCGGACTGCCTCTTCACTTGACTGACAGCTTCCTTTAACATATAGAATCTTTTTAGTGTCATGAGATCCTATTTGTTAGTTGTTGGTCCTATATCGGGAGCTGCTACAGTTCTAGTCAGAATTCCTTACCTGTGCTTCTAAGTTGATGCAAATTTTTCTATCAATTTCACAGTATCAGGTCTCATGCTGAGTTTTGTGCAAGGTAAGAGATAAGGACCTCTCTTTTATTTCCAATTTTATTAATTTGTATCTTCTCTGTCTTTATTTTTTTTTTGTTAATTTGGCTAAGAGTTTGTCATGCATGCTCATCTCTCAAAGAAACAAATCTTCATTGTATTATTTCCCATTTTAAAACCTGTACTTCATTAATTTCCATCCTGTATTAAATTTCTGTTTATGTGTATGTGTATGTTTTGGTGTGAGTGTATGCCATATGTGTGCAGGTACCTGCAGAGACATCAAAAGGGCAATAAGATCTCCTGGAGCTGGAGTTACAAGCAATAATGAGCCACCCAGTGTGGGTGATGGGAACTGAACTGGGGTCCCCTGAGAGAACAGGAGATGCTCTCTACTGCAGAGCCATCTCTCCAGCTTCCACCCTCATTTTATTTTTTTTTTCATGTAGTGTTTCCGGGTTTGATTTGTCCTTGTTTTTCCAAAGTCTAAAGTATATCATTAAATTAAAGTTGAATTTAATTTGTGTTCTCCCTGGGTTTTGCTTTTTAATATAATTGTTTTGTGAAACAGTGCTGGACTGCATAGTCCAGGCTGGCTAGGAACTCACTATATAGATCAAAGGCATGTGCCACCATACCTGGTCTCTCTGTTAGTTTTTTTTTTTTATTTTTTATTGAGAAAAAAAAAGTTTCTGCCTCCTCCCAGCCTCCCATTTCCCTCCCCTTCCTCCCACCCTTCTCCCCTTCCCCCTCACTCCTCTCCCCCTCCCTCTCCAGTCCAAAGAGCAGTCAGGGTTCTCTGCCCTGTGGAAAGTCCAAGGTCCTCCCCCCTCTGTCCATATCTAGGAAGGAGAACATCCAAACTGGCTAGGCTCCCACAAAGCCAGAACAAGAAGTAGGATCAAAACCCCGTGCCATTATCCTTGGCTTCTCATCAGCCCTCATTGTTCGCCATATTCAGAGAGTCCGGTTTTATCCCATGCTTTTTCAGTCACAGTCCAGCTGGCCTTGGTGAGCTCCCAATAGATCAGCTCCACTGTCTCAGTGAGTGGGTGCACCCCTCGCAGTCCTGACTTCCTTGCATCTTCTCCCTCCTTCTGCTCCTCATTGGGACCTTGGGAGCTCAGTCTGGTGCTCCAGTGTGGGCCTCTGTCTCTATCTCCATCCATTGCCAGATGAAGGTTCTATGGTGATATGCAAGATATTCGTCAGTATTGCTATAGGATAGGGTCATTTCAGGTTCCCTATCCTCAGCTGCCCAAGGAACTAACTGCGGACATCGCCTTGGGCACCTGGGAGCCACTCTAGGTTCAAGACTCTTGCCAACCCTAAGGTGGCTCCCTTAACTAAGATATGTGCTTCCGTGCTCCCCTATCCAACCTTTCTTTATCCCAATCATCCTGTTTGCCCAAGTTCCCCCCATCCTCCCCTTCTCACTTTTCTCTCTGGCACTTACTGCTATAAACTTTCTTGGGATTTCCTACGTTGTGCACCATAGATTTCGGTCTACTGTTTTCATTTCAATCATTTTTAGAAATATTTTTTTAAATTTCCTTCTTGATTTCTTCAGTGACAAATTCATCATCACTCAGTAGTGTGTTGTTTAGTCTTCATGCATTTGCCACTTTTCTGTAATCTTTATTGCTGCTGATATCTAACTGTCTTCCATTGTGGTCAGATAGACTATAGCATCCCATTCAGATTTTCCTATCATTGTTAAGTCTTACTTTATGTCCTAATATGTGATCAATTTTGGTAAAAGTTCCATGGGTTGCTGAGCAGAATATGTGTTCTTTAGTGCTTGGGTGGGATAGTCTCTAGATTTCTCAGATCCATTTGATTTATGAAGTCATTTAATTAATTCCAGTGTTTCTATGTTTAGTTTTTGTCCCAGGGGTCTATTTATTGTTGAGAGTGTGGTAATGAAGTCATCCACTGTCACTGTGTTGTGATTAATCCATGACTTTATATCTAGAACTATTTGTATTATGAAATTAGCTGCACCTTTGTTTGCTGCATGTGTTTAGAATTGTAATTTCCTCTAGATGGATTGTTTTCTTAATGAAAAAAAAAGAAACTTTCTTCTCTGACAAGTTTTGGTTTGAAATCTATTTTGTCAGATATTAAAATAAATATGACTGCTCGTCTCTCAGTTCCATTGGCTTGGGATACCTTTCTCGGCCTCTATGCCTTAAGGTGGTATATGCCCTGGATGGTGAGGTATTTTTTAGGATGCAGAAAAAGAAGAATCCTATTTTCTAAACTAATCTTCTATTTGTACTTTTATAAAGTGAATTAGATTTTTGATATTCAGATTAATTATTGAACACTACCTATTAATTCTAGGTGTTTTGCTGATTTTTGTGGTGTTTTCATAGACATATTTGACATCTTCTTCTCAACTCTCCTGACAATGCTTATTTGTCTCCCGTGATCTCTTGGGTGTATTTATCCTTCTCTGTAGACTGGAAGGATTCTTCCTAGTAACCTCTATGCAGATGACTTAGTGTTCAGAACATTCTTTAATCTGTTTGTACCATGAAATTTTGATTTCTTCTTCAATAATTTTCATGGGTACAAGTAGTCTCAGCTTTCTACTATGGTCTGTCAGAAGTAATAATATGTCTTTCCAGATCCATCTGGCTTTAAATTTTCTATGTATTATTCAAATGTTATTTTGATGGACCCAGCTTTAAAAGTGACTTGACACTTCTTTTTTTTTTGCAAGTTTTAATATCTGTCTGTCCATCGGTCGGTCTATCTATCTATCTATCTATCTATCTATCTATCTATCTATCTATCTATCTATCTAATGTTTTTATTCTTTGAGAATATCAAACTCGTATCATGCATATTATGTATTTTGATCATATGCACCCCTCATTCCTCTTCGTAACTCCTTGCAAATCCACCCCACCCCAACAAGTTTTTGTTTTATTTTTATTTTATAACCCATCATGTCCAATTAATGCTGCCTATATACACATGGGTGGGGGGTGATCCACTAGAGTGTAGTCAGCTTACCCTCACTCTCCATGTTGGAATATTGAATATTAAGCTTATGCAATAAATACCTCCATTGTTTTTAGTGTTTCAGCTATAATATGTCATAGGGAATCTCATGTGGTTCTGTATGTTTTGTGTTAGGCAGGCCTCTTCTACATAAATATGTATCTTTTTTCTATTAAATTTGTGAAATTTTCATACATGGTTGTACTGAAAATAGTTTGTATCTTTGGTGAGGTATTATTTTATGACTATGATTTAAAAAGTGTGGTCTTTTCATAGTGTCTCCAAGCTTTCCTAAGTTCAATTTATATGAAAATTATCATTATTCTTTACCGAATGATCTAATTTCCCTACCTTGTTTTTTTTTAAGTACTGATGCTCTGTTTTCCTCATGTTTATTCTACTAGTAAGGCTTTCCATTGAGCTTTTTTATTTGACCTATTGTGATTTTGTTTCCAGGGTCATTGCAGTTTGGCTCTTGAAAATATTACTATCTCTTTATTTAATTCTATTTCATATATTTCATTGATTTCCTTATTTCATTTAGCACTGTGAGCTTTTTCTCTTGGAATAGTGTGCATTCATATCTTCTTTATGTTATTTGGGTACAGTTATCATCATTCTGAATTACTTGTCTGGGATTTCATCCAAGGAGTTCTTATTCAAATCATTATCAAAGAATTAGTAATTTTTTTGGAGAAGACATATTTCTTTGGTTTTCTTATATTTTTATCATTGTATGGTGACATCTACACCTGAAGTTACTTTATTGGCTGAATCTTTTTTTAATAAATAAATTCAAGTAAACTTTCTTTTCTCAGTGGAAATATTTGCATTGTTCAGGATATTACTAATTTGTAGTAACTCTGAGTTGTAATTTTCTTACATGACTAGTGTTCAGGGCTGTATCCTTGGTCTTCTCTGAGAGTGAGCTACCATCTGCATTAATAGTTACTATTCAAGGGTCAACATACCCTTGCTTGTCTGTGTGGTGTGACTCTCTCCACAAGCTACCCTACCCTGTGCTGGCTCTGGCTCAACCCCTTCTGTAGTTTCCCCACAATTGTTTAGTGTCTGCATGCCAGACTATCTTAGGCTGGATTAGCTGTGACCTCCTATCTGTTTACACAATTTTCGCCAGGTGTTCTAGGATTTGCAAACTGGAGTATCTCACATTGGGTCAGCTTTAGTTTCCTCTCTGGGTCCAGAGCTTCCTCCACAAGATGTGTAACAACATCAATCTTTTTTTTTTCATGACTGTTGCCTTAATCTGCGCCAGTTTCTATTCTCTCTTTAGATCCACAGCTTCAACCATGATTTATGAGATTCTCCAAGGCTATGCACCTTAACATAAGTCAACTCTATTGCCCCAATCTCCTGGACCTATAGCTTCTTCCAAGAGTTGTACAACTTAACCTCTCAATTAATACCTTTATTTTGAAACTGTAGGTGAGCTCATTTGGAGTAAAGAATTAGAGGACAGTCTGAGGCTAAGACAAATTTGACCTCCCCAAAGGATGCCAGCATGAGTAACAACAGCTTTTCATCTGGCTTTTGAAGTGGATGCACTTCAGTTGACAATGAAAGATGGTACTTTTCACCTGGCTATAAAGGATGATATAATTCTGGTGACACGATTTCTCAGGCAGCAGCCTACATTAAGTTCACTCTTGAAATGGCAACATCCATATTCTATGAGTTTAGTAGTGCCGTGACTTCATTTAAACTTTGCCGTAGCAACTGTGCTCTCTTCAGTGTTTAAATTACTTTATGTTTTCAAGTAACTTTTAAAGGTTAGTGGCATTGAGAACAAGTTCTACAAGTTATAGATTTCTATTAGCTTGCTAATTATATTTTAAAGTAAAAATTCTTTGAGCAAAGTTTCAAAAGAATTAAGCTAAGTATGGAAACTATACAAACAAGTTTCTTCCCAATCATTTTTGCTTGTTTCTTTAGGATTTAAAATGAAATTTGACATTTTATAAGCATTAGGAAACATCACTCAATAATAAATGATTATTCATTATTCACTTTTCAATAGCTCTGAAAAGATGTCAGAAAACACTATTTATGAATGAAAACCTTTCAGAAAGTTTTCTTCAGCAGATGAATTTAGTCTTATTATTTAAAACACTATGAGTCAAAGGCAGTCTATTTTTCTTCTTATTGCTCTCTGGTCTTTTGTAGAGACCTTCATGTCCATTATTAAATCTGTAAGCATTGTCTTTCCAAGATCTTATTTCAGAAACAAGTGTGACCTACGGCTTACTGGGTCCTGGGTTACAGTCTATTTTTAATGATGATACAGAATTGTCACCAACTCAAATGACTCATCGTGAGAGCATCCTAGTCCTACTAGGATGAAAGTTCTTTTTAAAAAAAAACTAACAGAACACACACACACACACACACACACACACACACACACACACGCTCTATCTGCATGCATGACTTTATGCAAGAAGAGGGCATCCGATCCCACTATAGATGGTTTTGAGCCACCATGTGGTCCCTGGGAATTGAACTCAGGACCTCTGGAAGAGTAGTCAGAGCTTTAACCATTGAACCATCACTCCAGCAACTAGATAAAAGTTTTTTCATCAGTTTTGTTTGTTTAAGAGGTTGTTAGAGGCACTGAACAATATTACAAACACTTATAGACTGTAAGGTGTTTATAATGATTGAGCATAAGAAAATTTATAGAAATCCCAAAATTAGATTGAATTTTCCCTTCAAATAGTTATTTGACCATCTATTTTTAATCTACCTATTTCTTCACCATACCTCTATGAGTCTTGGGGCATTTTGATAGTCTCTTCCATTTTCAATGATATTTCTACTCATGTATTATTTATTTCCTCATATCATTTTAAATAGACTGGGCATATACCATAAACAACCAGTCTTTGAGCAGAGTCATTATATAAAATAGCATGGGATGATTCATGCTGATGAAGAGAGCACTAACAGAGCAAACTTGGAGTGATTTTCCCTTTTGAATTTCTGCAATTTAAAATCTTTCTGCCAAACTACTGAAATATATGCTTCCAAATTTCATAACATTAAAATGCAAAGCAAAAAGAAATTAATTGATAAATTTTCATTATTAACATTACAATATGGCAGTTCAAATGACAGATGAAAGAAAGCCAGATCTTTAGTTAGGTGAATTGAAGCACTACATAAGTAAAATGCCTTAAGACTTTGAGCAAAGAAAAAGTTCCAACAGAGCATCCCTCGAGAATGCAAATCTCAGTTATCTGTGCAGTTGCTCAGTATTTAAAAGGGTTCTTAAAATACAAAATCTATATAATGATGTGCACAAATGTATCATAAAATCCCTTCCATGTGCTTTGGAAACACATGTCTTATTTGGTAAAGAATCTATCTAACATTATAACTTATATTTCTAAAATCCTTCAAGAGCATATAGTGGAGCCACACAAGAGAAATGCCCCAATTCATCTAGATATGATTATGTTATAAAACTGGAAAGCAAATGCTTTGTGTGAGAAAGAACGTGTTACTTCCTGGATGCCTGTTGCATGTATTTGTGTGAGTTGTTGCTAGTAAGCCAGATCTGGTTTTAACAGTCCCTTAGAACCCAAGGGACGCCACACAGGCAAGCATGGAAGAAGGATTCTTGAATCTCCCACTTTAAAATTCCTTACCCAATTGGCATCTGGGCTCTGGTTCTGTTACTGAAATGTACATGAGGCAGATAGCAAATATTCTTCAGTCTCCAACAATTATTCAAGTTTATCATTTTCATTTCAAACTTGAGGTATTAAAATACCCCATCAGATGTTCTCATCAATTATTCCAAGATGTGGCTAAAACTGCTGTGGGTCCTCACAGTTGATTTTTTTTTCAGATTAGTGTCTATCAGTACATCTAAGCTGTAACTCATGGGTCACATGAACCCCAGGATTGTTTCAAATGTGACCCAGCATAAAATCATAAAGTTTCCTAAAACCCTGAGGTTTGTTTTTTACATGACTTGTGTTTTTGTGTGCCTTGATTGCACAATTCTGAATTATGAATTGTGCAAATAGTACCATCAGGCACAGTGTCAAAAGGTTAGGTGATGGAGGTGGGTCTTGTATCTTATCTGTTCCTTTCATTGGTTAACTAATAAAGGAAACTGCTTGGCCCTCTGATAGGGTAGAATTTAGATAGGCGGAGTAAACAGAGCAGAATGCTGGGAGAAAGAAACTGAGTCAGGGCAGTCGCCATGATTCTCCCACTCCAGACAGATGCAGGTTAAGATCTTCCCTGGTAAGCCACCTCATGGGCTACACAGATTATTAGAAATGGGTTAGATTAATATGTAAGAGCTAGCCAATAAGAGGCTGGAACTAATGGGCCAGGCAGTGTTTGAAAGAATACAGTTTGCCTGTAATTATTTCAGGTAAAGCTAGCCGGGTGGCAGGAAGCAGCCCGCTGCTCCTATTACAACAGTTAGGCGTGTTTAGTCCCTACATTGATGCTGCTTAGTTTTGTATTGCAAATATGTGTCTTCTTGGTTGGAAGATTCTCTTGTTTGATACAATTTGATTTATGGTTTGCACTCAGGTAATGATTGTCAGATCATAGTCCATTATCAATGTTGTCTATGATTACTTCACTATTCCTAATACAATGCCTGCTGAATATGTCTCAGTTTCACAACAGATTTAACTCCATGTGATAATATAAAAATGTTAAAATGTAAAATATGACTATCCATGGACACAGTTTAATGTTAATAGAAGTCATCTGTGCTGTGGGCAGGATATGCAGAATGAATCAGAGATTACCAAGCTTCAGCACAACATGACTCCATCATAGTCCATATGCTGCTATCTGCAATAATAAATAATTTTTATATTAAAATACCTTTTGTATGCCTTATTTTATTTTATTTTTATACCTTATTTTTCTTAAAATAATGTCAAAATTTTTTTTTTGCTTTTACTAAAGTGTCAGTCTCTGAAACATTACCCTTGCCATAAGTCCTGTTGATTTTTCTAACAGATGTGAATGAGTTCTCTAATGGTTATAGTAATAGGAGCAGTGGGGCTGCATCCCCAGCACCCCGACCGCCTGCTACCTTATGCTCTGAAATAATTACATGGACACTGTATTCTTTTAAACACTGCTTGGCCCATTATATCTAGCCTCTTCTCAGCTAACTCTCGCACCTGGACTAGCCCATTTCTAATAATGTGTGTAGCACCGAGGTGCGCTTACCAGGAAGATTCTAGCCTACGACCATCCTGGGTCGGAGCTTCATCGCGTGTGCCTCAGAAAGCAGAGCTATCGCGTCTGCCCGGGAGAGGGGATCATGGCGTCTCAGAGCTCACTTCCTCTTCCTCCCAGCATTCTGTTCTGTTTACACCACCCACCTATGTTCTAACCTATCAGGGAAAGAAGTTTCTTTATTTAATTAACCAATGACCTTCCTCCATCA
>NC_022015.1:44382764-44402332 GCF_000317375.1 Microtus ochrogaster | reverse complement strand
GCGTCTGCTTCAGAGAGCAGAGCTATCACGTCTGCCCGGGAGAGGGAGCATGGCGTCTCTGAGCTCACTTCCTCTTCCTCCCAGCATTCTGTTCTATTTACTCCACCCACCTATGTTCTAACCTATCAGGGCAAGCAGTTTCTTTATTTAATTAACCAATGACCTTCCTCCATCAAATGGTCCTTCTATCCGTTCTACTCTAGTGTCATTCTTCTATAATCTCAGTTTAAACATTTCATTCTCTAACCTCTGCCATATATTTTCCATCCAACAATATTGGGTCACTGCTCCCCTATTTTCATTGATCTGAGAGAGCTTATTTTATATTTTCAAACCCTGTACCAGTGTTCTTTTTCTTTTTAGTACTTATTTAATGTTGTATTATACAATAAATCTCTTATAAACATTCCCAATTCCCCCGCCTGCCTACATCATTCAGGCTGGACAAATTATAGTGATGCTTGTGATAGACTAAAGATTTGCTATGACATCAAAGTCCTAAAAAGAAATCTCTTGTTGTCATGTTACATGACCAAAGAGACTTTCCAGAAATGATTATGAATTTTAAGAAAAGTGCATTGTCCTGTATTGCATAAAAGGGTGAAAAGTACAATGTTAGGTATTCATTTATATGAGAGAGAGAGAGAGAGAGAGAGAGAGAGAAGATTTGGCTCAAAGATTGATGAAAAGAGGATAGGGAAACAGAAAGGGATTTAAAACATGGAGTGTATCACATGCTTTTCTATAGCTCAGAGTAAATACTTGACAGAAACAACTTATGGGTAGAAAGATACATTAAAGTTTATTATTTTGAGAGTTTAGTTAAGACTGTTTGGTCTGCGCATGTGGTAGTAGGAATAGAGCAACTTTTTTGCTTGATGTTAGATAGGAAGTTAAGACTATGGAAGGTACTCAAACCCAAAAGGACCTTTGAAGACACTCCTACTAGCCCAATTCATCCATTGTGCTCCACTTCCTAAAGTTTCTAGAACTTTTCAAAAAGGACTTTCAAAAACATCAATGTGTTACTAAGTTTCTTTCTAATAAATTATTCTAAAAACACATCCTCTCCAATAACCATTTACTTTATTTTTAAATAATACTCACAGACATCAGGTGACCTATATTCTTTTGATTTACTTATTAAACCCCTCAAACTTTATTAATGTACAAAACTTTTGGTATACTAATCTTGGAGGAGGGCCACTTGTTGATTCCTGGCTGCTTAGCCCCGAAATAATTACATAGAAACTGTATTAATTAAATCACTTCTTGGCCCATTAGCTTTAGCTTCTTATTGGCTAACTCTTACATATTAATTTAACCCATCTTCATTAATCTGTGTACCGCCACATGGCTGTGGCTTACTGGGTTAAGTTTTTCAGCACCTGTCTCTGTTGGAGGCTCCATGGTTTTTCTGACTCTGTCCTTCTTTCTCCCAGCATACAGCCTAGCTTTCCCTGCCTGGATCTGTTCTTCCCTGCCATAGGCTCAAAGAAATTCTTTATTCATTAACTAGTAAAAGCAACACATAGACAGAAAAACCTTCCACATCATACTAAAATTTACTCTTTATGTTTTATTTTACTCTGCTGTCCCTTATATACATAGTTTATAGAATAGTGCTTGAGGAATATGAGACACACAATAAACAGATTTTAATAAGCACAAAGGCAAACAAATCAGTGAATAACTAAGGCAACTCACAGTTGCTGTCCTTAAAAAAAAGCCAGTTTCAAATAGAACTTATGTAAGTGGAGGAAGCAAAATCAATTGTACATACAAAGCACACTCTGGCATGACAGAGAAAGGCATGCACACTGCCTGGTATTCCATCATGGTAAAACATTACTTTTATTGCTCTAGCTAGAACTTCGAGTAATATGTTGAATAGATATGGACAGAGTGGACAGCCTTGTCTTGTTTCTGACTTTAGTGGATTCACTTTCAATTTCTCTCCATTTAATTGGATGTTGGCTTGCTGTATATTGCTTTTATTATGTTGGATACATTCCTTGTATCCCCGATCTCTCCAAGACCTTTATCACGAAAGGGTGTTGGACTTTGACAAATGTGTTTTTCAATAGCCAATGAGGTGATCATATGCTTTTTTTCTCTGTTTACTTATGGAGGATTACATTGATAGATTTTTGTATGTTAAACCATTCCTGCATCTCTAGGATGAATCCAGCTTGATCATGGTGGATAATTTTTTAAAATGTGTTCTTGGATTTGGTTTGCAGTATTTTATTGAATATTTTTGAATCAATGTTCATGACGAACATTGGTCTGTAATTCTTTCTTAGTTTCATCCTTGTGTGGTTGGGGTACTAGGGTAACTGTTGCTGCATAAAAAGAGTTTGGCAACATCTATTCTGTTTCTATTGTGTGGATTAATTTGAGAAGTATTGGTATTAGCTATTTTTTGAAATTCTGGAAGAGTTATGAGCTGAAATTATCTGGTCCTGACAAAAAATTGGAAAGGAAGAAGTCAAACTTTCACTATTTGCAGATGATATGATAGTATACATAATTGATCCCTCTACAAGGGAACACCTACAGCTGATAAACACCTTGAGTAATGTGGCAGAATACAAGATCAACTCCAAACAATCAGTAGCCCACCTATATACAAATGACAAAAGGGCTGAGAAAGAAATACAATAAAAAATAAGAAATTTAATAGCCACAAATAACATAAAATATCTTGGGGTAACACTAACCAAAGGAGTGAAGGACCTTTATGACAAGAACTTTAAGGTTTTGAAGAAAGAACTTGCAGAAGATGTCAGAAAATGGAAAGATCTCCCATGCTCTTGGACAGATAGTGTCAACATAGTAAAAATGGCAATCCTATCAAATGCAATCTACAGATTGAATGCAATCCCCATCAAAATCCCAACACAATTCTTCACAGACCTTGAAAGAACAATACTCAACTTTATACTGAAAAACAAAACGCAAGAATACCCAAAATTATCCTCTACAATAAAGGAACTTGTGGATGTAACACCATCTCTGACACCAAGCTCTATTATAGAGCTACAGCAATAAAAATAATTTTGTATTGGCATAAAAACTGACGGGTGGACCAGTAGAATCGAATTGAAGTCCCTGATATTGATCCACACACCTATGCACATGTGATTTTTGACAAAGAAGCTAAAATTGCACAATGGAAAAAAGAAAGCATCTTCAACAATTGGTGCTGACATAACTGGATGCCAGCATGTAGAGGAATGCAAATTGATCCATATCTATTCACATGCACAAAACTAAAGTCCAAATGGATCAAAGGCCTCAATATAAATCCAGCCACACCAAACCTCAATGAAGAGAAAATGGGAAGTAGTCTTGAATGCATGGACACAGGAAACCACTTCCTAAACATAACACCAGTAGCACAGACACTGAGAGCAAAAATTAATAAATGGGATCTCCTGAATCTGAGAAGCTTCTATAAGGCAAAGGACACAGTTACTAAGACAAAATGGCAGCCTACAGAATGGGAAAAATGCTGGGCAGTGGTGGCACATGCCTTTAATCCCAGCTTTTCTGAGGCAGAGACAGGTGGCTCTCTGTGAGTTTGAAGCCAGCCTGGTCTACAGAGCAGAATGGGAAAAGATAATCACTAATCCCACATCAGACAAAGAATTGATCTCCAAAATATATAAAGAACTCAAGAAACTAGACATCAAATAACCAACTAATGCAATCAAAAATTGAGGTACTGATCAAAACAGAAAATTTCTAACAGAAGAATTGCAAGTGGTCGAAAGACACTGAAGGAATTGCGCAATATCCACAGCCATCAGAGAAATGCAAATCAGAACAACTCTGAGATACCATCCTACACCAGTAAGAATGGCTAATATCAAAATCACCAAAGATAGCTTATGCTGGATACAGAGTAAGGGGAACAGTTCTCCACTACTGGTGGGAGTACAAACTTGTATAGTCACTCTTGAAATCAGTGTAACAGTTTCTCAGAAAATTCAGAATTTTATACCTCAAGACCCAGCAATACCACTCTTAGGCATAAACCCAAAGGATGCACATGCATACATTTGCTCAGTTGTGTTTATAGCCACATTATTCGTAATAGCCAGAACCTGGAAACAACCTAGGTGCCCCTCAACTGACAAATGGATTTTAAAAAAATGTGGTACATTTACCCAATGGAATCCTGATTTTCCATTTTCATGCAAATGGATGTAACTAGAAAAAACCATCCTAAGTGAGGTATTGCAGACGAGATAGACAAACATGGTATGTACTCACCAGTAAGTGGATATTAGATGTAGAGCAAAGGATAGCCAGCCTATAGTCCACTATTCCAGGAAAGCTACATAACAAGGAGAACCCTAAGAGAGAAATACATGGATCCCCATAGGAAGGGGAAACAGACAAGGTCTCCTGAACAAAATTGGAGAATGGTGGGGGGAGGTGACAGTGGAAGGGGAGGAGAAGGGTATAAGGGGAGGGAGAAGGAGAAAATGAGGGAGTGGGATGCTCAAGAAGGGGGAGGACAAAGTAGGAGAGCAAGGAAAGAGATAGCTCAGTTGAGGGAGCCATCAAAGGACTAGTGAGAAACAAGGCACTGGGGAAATTCCCAGGAATCCACAAGGATGACCCCAGCTAAGACTCTAAACAACACTAGAGAGGACCTAAACTGGCCTTCCCTTGTAATCAGATTGATTACTACCTTAGTTGACATCATAGAACTTTCATCCAGCAACTGATGGAAGCAGGTACAGAGATCTGCAGAGAAGCACTGGGCTGAAATACCAGAGACCATCCCAAGAAAGGGAGAAGCAATAACTTCAGCAAAAAGGTCAAGACTGTGATGGCGATACCCACAGAAACAGCTGGCCTGAGATAGTGAGAGCTCACTGGCTGTGGACTGATAGCAGGGGAATCTGCATAGATGAAAGGAGGCTCCCAGAATGTGGAGAACAGTTGTGAGGCTTGGGCAGTCTGTGGGGCCACTGGCAGTGGGGCCAGGATTTATCCCTAATTCTCTTTGGAGGGATACCTTGCTTAGCCTAGATATAGATGGGAGGGCCTTGGTCTTGCCTTGAAGTAACCTGACAGATTTTGTTTACTCCCCATGGGAAGCCTTACCCTTTCTGGGGAGAAGATGGGGGAATCGGGGGGAATGGTGGGGTGGGAGGAATGAGGGGAGTGGGAACAGGGATAGCTATGTAAAATGAGAAAAGATTATATTAAAAAAGGCTTAATTAAAATGCAAAAAAGATATCATAAAAACATTATTTTTAACGGTTTAAGCTATTTCACAAAATTGTGCTATTGATGATTCTTTTCGGATTTCACCTTGATGGTTTTAACATTGAAGTTTCATCTTTTGAGAAATGAAACCCAGGAATGCTTTTATTTTTTGTGATGAGTGCTCGGTGGTAGTGCTGGGAATATTCAATATCATTACCATGTAAATACTTCTGAATTTTTTTTGCATGTATATGGTAAAGATAGAAATGATGGGTAGTATTTAGGAATAAAACATAGTTCCACAAATAATTTATTTTGAAAAATTTCAAACCAAAAGAAAAATTGACATAATAGCTAATAGTCTCATTTTTACCTACTGCATCAAGTGCTACTATTTTTACTTATGTGCATATTTATGTCCACATGAATCTGTCTCTCCAGTTACATTTTTACTGAATTGCATGAAAGTAACAGCATGCCTACATGTTTTGTTATATCTTTAAAGAACAACATTTGTTAAACAAATTAAAATTTTTATCTCAAATTATTAATGAAATAATGTCTACTATAAAGCATATCATTTCAAAATTTCCATTTGTTTAAATAAAAATTCTAATGTTATTTATTTGCAGCCTTAAAAAACTAATGAACACTTCTCTTTTGTATTGATAACTATTTGCTTTTAGTCAATTTTATTTGATAGTACCATTCAGTCTACCATTTCATTGTTTAGGTTTTATTACATGTCTTGACTTCTTTCTCATTGCTGTGATAAAATAACCTGAATTTAAGCAAGGTATTATGATTCATAGTTCCATAGAAATACAAAGCAGCAAAGCCTAGGAAGCAGGTAGAGAAGCCATGGTAGCAGGAGTAGGATGCTGGCTAATCACAATGCATGCTCATTCAGGAGGCAGACTGTCAAGAAGAATTGGGGTTGAGCTATAAAGTTTCATTCTGTGTGGTGGTAAGAATGAGAATGTCCCATAAGCTCTGTTTTCCAGCTGATGAGATTGGGAAAGATCAGGAAATATGGCTTTCTTGAAGGCAGTCTCACTGGGAACTGAAGTCTGAGGCATAACAAAATTTGTTCCAACCCAGTGTATTGTTCAGTGAGGAGAGATTCCTTGTTCAGATTAAAGCAAGTTCAAAGCCCAAGCATGCTTGGATTTGGTGTGTATGATGGCATTTGATAGGATTCCCAGGACTAGCATAGTTCTACCTCTCCATCTCTGCTACCTGAAACAAAAATTTAGTCTTTCTTCCAGCTTCACTACTGAATGTTGCTTTCAGCAGTGGACATCCCGTGACTATGACCTTTCCTGTTGGAGAATCCCTGGTATTAAAGTTGCAATATACTATGTTCAGAGAGCTCTCTGAGCCTGGTGCAAAATGGAAGACTCCCTTTCTCAGCAGAGTTTCCTCTTCTCTTAGTTGGAGTGTGTCCCTAAACTTGAATGCCTGATCTTATTTGGAGGATAACCCTGCACAGAATTCACTGCAAACCACAACCTAACCCTTACCCTAAACCTAACACCTACCCCTAAGCCTGAAAGACCCTCGGAGAGGACCTTTTTTTCGGGAGACCTCCCCAACGCCAAGAAACAGGCCAAGACCGCACGGATGCAAATCGCAAGAGGTTTATTGAGTAGACACAGGTACCTGCGGGCAGCAAGATCTCTCGGAAGACTTGCACACCTGCTAACTGGAGGGCAGACTTTTTATAGGGAAGAGCAAACAGCAAGTTTACAGAAGCAAAATAAAAGCATGGTTATCAGAATGAGCCGGGGGCATGAATGGTTTCCTCTCTCAACATGGGTGTCAGCAAAAGGCAAGTTTATAGAAGCAAAAGCGTGGTTATCAGAATGAGGTGGGGGCATGAATGGTTTCCTCTCTCAGCATGCAACAGTCATCCTGTTCCTATCTTATTGACATCCTGCCTTGCAGTCTTCCTATCTCAAAGACATCCTGATCTCTCAAGCACATGGGATGTTCTTACGAGAACAGGCTGGCTGCTGATCCGGAGAATTTTTTTTAAGCAAACAGGATGTTTCCCCGGGAGCATGCTAGCTGTGGGTTTTGAGGAGGGGGTCTGTAGTGTCTTTTGAGCCTAACCCTAGCCCTAGCCCTAACCCCTGCAAATGCTGTATAACTCAGCATAGAAATCTTGCTCTTTCATTCCACCAGTGTGATAAGTAGGTACTGTGTCATGACCAATCAGCCTTTTCTGCCTATAACCAAAAGAACCCTTATACACCTTCCCTCTGGATTAATAAAATGAGCTGTCTCTCTAAAGCTGACTTCGGAAGTTCTTTCCATCATGTTCATAGCCTTTGGTACCCTGCTCATCATTACTGCTTAGACTTCACCTTTACAGCTTCACACAGTGGGCTCAGTGTGTCTTTGAAGAGGTTCTCATCCTGCTAAACATTTCTTGGCCTCAGCAGTTCTAAGGAACCGTGATTGCAGACACAATGACTCTTCTCAATCATACATATTTCATACCTGAAAAAAGTAGGCAATGCTACCAAGTTCTGATGCCACTTAACGAAACTTGGCCCCTTAGACCACAGTTATATCAGCCTCTGTATGCTTCCCCAGGAAACTTTTTCAAGAGAATAAACCCCCTTTGGAGTTCTGAGCTTAGGCTCTCTCCTTTCAAAATAATTTGAATTTTCACACATTGGTACCTTTGATGATGTGCTTTCCTCTTAGGCACCTTTCTGATTGTACCAGTACAGGGCTAGTGTAATATGAAGGGCCTGCTTGTTGGGGTTTCTGTCCCACCAGATACCCCACAGTTGGCAAGTCTCAAAGAAAATCACACAGAGCTCTCCATAAGATTATAAACGGATTGGCCCATTAGCTCAGTCTTCTTATTAGCTTTTGTAGCTTATATGAACCCATTATTCTTATCTATGGTAGCTACATGGCTCAGTACCTTTCTCAGTGGGGTAGCTCACATCTTGCCTCTTCGGTGGTCTGGTCTGGACTGGCAGAGGGAGCTTCCTGCTTCCCAGAATACTACTGTTCTCTTTGCTCCACCTCTGCTTCCTGTCTGGTTCACCCATCTATACTTCCTGCCTGGCTAATCAGCGTTTATTCAAAACATGATTGACAGAATACAGACAATTCTCCTGCACCAGGCTAGTAGTTTCTATTTTATGGAATAAATCGCTTTAACAAGTCCCAGAGACTAGGTCATCTGCACTCTCCTTGTTCACACCTTTAAACTTACTCATATACTATTCCTTGACATAGTTTATATTTTTAATTTTTTTTATTTTGTTTACCAATTCTTTAATCATTTCATAGGTGTATACAATGCATTTTGATCATTCTAAACTCCCTTCAACTTTCAGTTTCTCCAAGATCCCGCATATCCCCTTCCCAACTTTATCTCCTTTACCCCCTTTGCAACCCACTAAATACATTTTTCTTTCTTTTTGCTCCACTCATTCCCTTTCACCGTAGATATGACTGAAAGCAGGAAGCAATAATCATGGCGCAGCATCGGTTTTGCCCTTCTTTGAGAGCTTCTTCATCAAAAGTATTAGACCATTACTTTTTAGTTTTAATTTACAAGTTTGCAGGACATGGGCAGGATGCAGCCAGATTCTTCACCAGAATGTAACCTGAATTGTCTCTAGCCCAGTTCCCACTAGAATTCTTCTTCCTCTCTGAAGTGTTCTGATATAGCCCCCACAATCCAGTTTTCTTTGTCTTCTTTTCTTCCATCTTCCCATTAGAATGACCCATTAAACTATGCTTACAGAGTTTCAAGGCTTTTCTAGACCACTGTTCTGAACTCTTCTACTTTCTATCTAAGAGCAGTTCCAGATGCCTAAGAACTACGTGGTCAAGATTATTAAATAGCACCACTTCTTGCCACTATTTTCTATCTTAATTACTTATTGCTGTGAAACAATATCCCTAACAAAGGTAATTTAAGGAAAACATGGTTTATTTTTACTTATAATTTCAGAAGAATATAGTAAACCATGGCAGAGAAGCCATATTACTCAAAACAGGAGGCTAACTGACCACATTATGTTAACAATTAAGAAGCTTAGTGTGAACAGGAAGTGGGGGCTGCTATAAAGCCTCAAGTTCCCACCCTTAGTGACCTACTTCCTCTAGTAAGGCTTCACTTCTCTAAAATTCCACACTTCCCCTAACAGAGCCACTAATTTGGGGCCAAGCACTTAAACATAAGAGTATACAAGGGACATTCAAACAATACAGCATTAATTTTTTTTCTTAAATTACTCTTTCTTTCTTTCTTTCTTTCTTTCTTTCTTTCTTTCTTTCTTTCTTTTGATAAGGTCTGGTTATGGAGCACATGCTGGCTGTGAATTCATGATACTCTTGTCTCAGCCTCCTCAGTTCTGGCATTTCATGTATGTACTCTCATGCCTGACTGTAGTGTTTATTTAAAAGCAGAATCCATAAAAACCATACTGCAAAGTATTATGTCTCATTTTCTGTATCTTCACATTTAGATTATGTCAACTTTTTGACATAATGAATAATGACATTTGAATAATGTTCAGGTTCCAAGAATACTTTCTTTTCAGCTTTTAAACTGTGGAAATCAATATTTTCTAACATTGTGTTGCTAAAATTTATCAGTTGGTTATATTGATGACCACCATATCTCTTTCTTATGATAGTACATGACTTGCTCTCCAATAAACAAAGACTTAGTAGAGTTACCCCAACCTTCTTGAAGAACTATTTCTGGGGAAACTTTTCTATATTTGGATCAAAGAATCCAAAGGCTTCTAAGTAAACTAAAAACAAATATAAGCAAGACCCAATTATACTCGGAATATCTGTTCCAAACTCTAAGTGAACTTATTACTGAGATACCTGACTATTAATACATATTGCAACAATGGTTATAAGATAAAGTTTTGGAATCAAGCCAGGCAACCATCAACAGGTAAATAGCTAAAGAAAATATAGACAGAGTTTTATTAAAACATAAGAATGAAATTATGTTATTTGACAAAATATGAATACAACTGGAAATCACCTTACTAAGTAAAATAAGCAAGACTCAAGAAGATAAATATTGCATGTTTATTCTCATTTGTGGATCCTAGATTTTTTTTATGGATATAAAACCATAGTGGAATGGTAATGTGTATTATATGTCATTGTTGTTGGATGTATGCCATTTGCTTTTTAATTACAGGGGTTGCAATTAAGAGATTGCCTTGAGTTTCAGAAGAGACTTTGACTTTGAGACTGCAAAGACTATGGGGCTTTTGAAGTTGAACTAAATATATTTTGTGTTATAATATGACCATGAACCTATGGGAACCAGGGAATGGATTCTGGTAATTTGAATGATGATGGCTTCCATAGGCTCATATATTTTGAATCTTTGGTGCCCTGTTCATGGAACTGTTAGGGAATAATTAGGAATGCGGCCTTATTAGAGGAGGTGTGTCACTGGGGAGGCTTTGCAATTTTAAAAGACTAATGCCATTCCGACTGTGCTCTTTGTCTCTTTCTTGCTGTTTGAGATATGAGCTTTCGGGTGTTCTACTGTCATTCCTTTGCTTTTCCATCATAGACTCCAACCCTTTGAAACCATAAGTCCTATTAATTATTTTATTTGTGGTGTTTTATCAAAGTCATAGAAAAGTAACTATCACAATTTTTATGTGAGTAAGGAATGGGACTATGTTCTGATGTCTTCCACTGTACTTGAGTTCTTAGTTGTTTGATCTTTTTATTATTTTAAGAATCTTGGGAGGAGAGTGATATCTGAATAAAGCTTATAGCCCCTTACTTTTTATAGAAACATTACTTTAAACTATTATCCATTCACATATACACTTACCATGATGAGAACTAATAACTCCAGGGAAGGAGTGACAGCATGTGGATGTGCATGGGAAGGGAAGACATTGGAGCAAATAAGAAGAGCATCTTCACAGAATCTGTACAATCCCTCCTTCATCCAAGTGTTAATCAGCATCATACAGAATGCAGCATAGCAGGCAAGTCACAGCAGCAAGAGGTTGACAAAACTTATCCACACTTGTGAGCAGGAAGCAGTGAAATAAGACCTGCTAGTGCTCTGCTTGCTCTCCTCATTTTGTATAGTTCAGGATCTCCCAAGAAGCGTATGGTTCTATTTACAATTAAGGTGAGTATTTCCAAATTCATTAATGCAATCTAGGCTGTCCTTCACAGAAATTCTCCGAAGCGAACTGAGTCTAAATAATCTCTTACAAGTATGGCTTAAGGCTTAAATGATGGTGTCATGCTAGAAATTAATACTACCATAGATGGACTGACTGTTCTGTAGCATTTTCTCTGAGTTAATATATTCCATCCTAGAATGAGGAGTGTTAACACTCAGGATGTTGACAACTCATATCTTTCAGGAAGTCTCTGGAGCTTACTTATATCTCTCTTCCTAAGATATACAATAAGGACTTCTAAGGACAGGAGACTCTTAAATCAGCAGAGTTTCCTGCAAAAAAATTCAAAGATCTCTATAGTAGCAGATTCCACGTGTCTTCACCTTGGCTGAGGTGGATTTTTCAGTTACCCACCTGCCTTTAAGAAACCTCTATTGCAAGCAGCTTTTCACCTATACATATTCTTTCATGTAACAACCAAAAGTTGGACTTTGGTAGAATCATTACTTTGGGTTTGCTCTCTTTTTGGAGAGAAAAGTTGTTTCTATTGTATCTCCCCACAAACAGTCATACAACAATTATGAAAAGCTTTTCCAGTCCTATCTAGCTTATAAATTGTAGTTACACCTTCATATTCACAAGCACCAATACAAAACGAGAAGGATCACAAAACGAAAAACCCTATAGCACCAGAGGAACAAAAAGCAGTACTCGAAACTGAATTATAAAAGTTGATCCTCTACAAACCACTTGATTAAAGTTCAGAATGATCTTAAAAGAAAAAGACACACACAACAGACTTTCCAGCAGAATCTAAATAATAACACCGTAACAAAATTAAGAATTCTACAAGATAAAACTATGAAAAAGAATGAAACAGAAATTTTGGATTAGAATATTATAATGACTAAGTTAAAAACCTGAGCATTTAATGTATGCTCAATAATGAAGAAGGAAAAAAGTTCAGAGACTTCATGTCAAATACCTAGAGAGGAAAAATGAAAAACACTAAAGAAAACATATAGTACAAAAAAAGAAACTACAACACAAACCAGTATTATACATAATAGGGATTCCAAAGGATCAGAAAAAGGCAAAAGGCCTGCAAGGAAAATAACAAATTTTTTTATAAAACTACCCAAGGACTGAACATGTAAATCCATCAAATTCTTAGAAGCCATATTAAGTGCAAAAGGATCATCATAATATATAAATTCTCAAAAGTAAGAAAAATAATTTTAGAGTTATCTAAATATCTAAACAAACAAATAAACAGTCTTAGTTAGGGTTTTATTGCCAGATACACATATTGCATTTAGGTCTTTAGCAGAAACTTTCCAAATCATATATTCAAGACCAGTAAAGCTGTTTTTAAGGAATGAAGAATGCTATGAAGAGATCACTTTGGTAGTAGGGACCTTGTCTATTATGTATCATTCATAGGACCCTAAATTTTAACCCAGTAAAGGACACCCACACCCCCCCACACACATGAGAAATATGTATATCTTACACACACACACACACACACACACACACACACACACACACACAAAAGGAGAAATAAAAATTTCTTACCGGGGAAACAAAAGCAAATGAAAGCCACCATGAGATATCATCTCTGATTTTGATGCCTTCAAAATACTTGAGAGAAGTCAACTTTGATCAGATTTGTTTTGTCCATAATCTCAGAGGTTCTGTCTCTGGCTTGCTGACTCTATTTCTGGGAGCCAATAATGAGGTGGAATATAATGGCAGTTGTCAGGAAGCAGCACATCTCATGGCAGTCCCAAGCAAAGAGCAAAAGAAGAAGGAACTAGAGGCAATTAAAATATGCTTTTTAAATGTTTGTTAAATGTAGCAATGTTTTCCATCCATGGCCACCTTCAAATAGTTCATTCATTTGTGAATTAATGGACTGATCCATTCTTGAGTTATTACGCTCACAATGTGCCTTTTCAAAGTACCAGCAGCTAGCTTGGTGTTTGTAGTTCAATATAGAGACCTAGGGAGAGGACACTTTTGATTAGGTTAGGTTGGCTATTATCAAAACACAGAAGATACTTCTGATTAGTTATGAGGGGAAAAGTAATCCCCATATGTTGTTTCCAGAAATGTTAATATATAGCCATATAAAAATATCATAAAGTCTTAATGTAGTCAGGAGAATCACCTGCGATATTTTTAGATTAGTAAGTTTATGAAGTATATGGCAAGCCAAAGTAAAAAGAAAAATGATAGATAGATAGATAGATAGATAGATAGATAGATAGATAGATAGATAGATAGAAAAACATTGTCAAATCAAGTACTCATTGTATCTAGAAGAAACTAACTAGGGAAGTTGAGACAATTGCTGAAGTTTCCAGTTGATCTTTTCTCCATGCCTGAGCTGCCCACAACTGAACTTCATGCTGCTCTTTCCCACTGTAGGCATTTTTGTTGTGGGATAAACAACAGTCACCTCTGATGGAAATGGTTTACTTTCCAGTCCTCCTCAGGACATGGTGTTTTAACTCTGGTTGTTTTATTTATTCCTTCTGCCACAGAGTTAAGGGGAGCAGCCAACCCCAGAATAAGAGACCTTAGAGGACAGACACTGTAAAACAAACATGCTTGGGTATGAAATGGGTCAGAGGTAAAAATCCACTTCCAGTGTATGCTTCTCAGTTAGTTCTAACAACACGTAACCATTCACCTTATTATTGGTTAGCTAGGTATTACTGTAAGACCAACTCTCAAACTATATCTACATCTAATTTGTCTACGTTATTCATGCTGCATGCATAAATAACTTAGTGTTCTCTTTATCTTTACAATGAAATGAACAATGCTTGTTTCTATGATATGGAGATATCAAAAGGATTAGCTGACTTTCAGAATGAAAGAAGTTATTATGATATGCAAATTTACAAAACAATAAAATATAACTACTTAGGAAATACTTCAAGAAACCAAAATATAATTGGTTCATACAATTTAATATCTTATTTAAAAATATTTATATTTTGGATTCTTTAAATAACTATTAGCCTTCCAAGCAAAACCATATTTAGGGACTCTTGGCATATTTAAAAATTTAGATTCTAAGTGCCTTAATATAAAAATAAAAATATGAGTGCAAGGTTTATTTTGTCTGAGTCTTCTGGAAGTCATCTCATGATATACAAATAAGGGAGAAGACATAGTTTAGCATGAGGCCTACAGCAACTGCACTAATACCATGGTTGCTGATTCAGAGATAAACAAAGTAATTTTTTCCTCCAGGCTCAGTGCTGTACAGAACATAGAAACAAGCTCTTTGCTTATTCTTCTCCCTTCTGTATGTTCTATCTTACTGACCCATGCCGGAGGGATCTCGGTATTTATACATATTAAGATATAGACCTCAAAATTGACACTTCAACATTATTATCTCCATCAGCATGCAAAGCCAGATGATGTCAGTGCTGTGGCAGCACCCAGAGAACGTTCAGCCATATCTCCTGATGTCATCAGTAACTGTCAGAAATCTGCAATAGTTATTTGTTAAAGAAAGTACATTAGGGATGGAGCATGAGTTACTCATATTGTTATCTCACAAATCAGCGGGGATGGTGCGATGATATTCCTGTCTTCCTAGATAACACCGAAGCGGCTGCTGCTTTGAAAGTTATAGAAATGTCCTCTGACTGATAGTCTGCTACCGAGACATCCAAATAAGCATGTGTACTGTGCTAAACATTATTGATAGCGAAGGCTGCTTTATTCCAGCACCCCATACATACCAGTTAATAGAGAAAATTCCATTCTTGGGATATTAGAATTTTAGGCTTTATAACAACATTGGTCATTATTTAGGATACAAGATCTTGGAGCAGATAGAGACAGTTACAGCATTTGGTAGTAACAGCAATTCGGTGACCCACAGGTAGCCTATAACTTAGTAATTTGTGGACTAGCTCTGAATTTCTTTTCTATTTTGATAGTAACAGGTGATTTATCCAGAACTTATTTATTCAGAAAACCCTTAGATCAATCACTAGATTGTGAGAATTATGTAAACTAGTATTATATTGGCATTAGTATTATGTTGGATCACCCTTAAATTTAAGAGTTTAAGACAAGGGCAGCATTTATATGCTATTTAATCTGTTGGTTCACGATAAGGGTTGAACTCCACTGGGAGTTTCTTCTCTTCTTGGAGCTTCTTCATACATATATACTCAGTTTCTAGCTCAGCTGAGGTTGGCTGCTGTCTTAGTTAGAGTTTCTATTGCTGTGATCAAACACCATGACCAATAGCAATTTGGGGAGGAAAGGATTTATTTGGCTTACACTTCCACATTGCAGTTCATCACTGAAGGAAGCCAGGCAATAGGGCTGGAAACTGGAGACAGGAACTGATGCAGAGGCCATGGAAGGGTCCTTCTTACTGACTTGCTTCTCATGGCTTTCGTAGCCTGTTTTCTTACAAAACCCAGGACCAACAGCCCAGGGATGGCACTACCCACAGTGTCCTGGGTTCTTCCCCATCAAACACTAGTTAAGAAAATGTCTTACAGCTGGATCTTATGGAAGCATTTTAACCAATTGAAGTTCCCTCCTTTCCGATAACTCTAGCTTATGTTAAGTTGACAAAAGCTGTTTAACACAGCTGCCTTAGATGTCCTTTTAGCTGTGATCCCTGGCTCCTTTGTTTAGTTTTTAAGTCTCCAGTGAGGTGGCTCAGGCTTGGTCACAAAGGCAAGTCTCCAAAGGAGCAAGGAGATATAATCAAAGCATCATATCCCTGGATTCTGAACAGATATATTGCTCTGATACTTTCTTTCTACTAAATTTTAGTGAGTAAAAATATCAAGGCCAGTTTTGATTTCCAGGGTTGTGGACCAAGTCTTTACCTCCCATGGAAAGTCACATTATAAATGCTGCCAGTAATGGAAGGAGGATAATCCAGCAATTTTCATAGTCTGTTAAAGCTTCTTTTAGGCTCAAGATCTACTAAGAAATTATCCACTTTTTTGAGCAAACTTTGTTCTAATGACCTTGCAAGACTGAGGACATAACAATGTTCCAATAATAACCCTTTAGAAATCTCATAAATAAATGTGGAGCACAAGTCCTCTGACATAGTATGGAACAGCTTCAATGTGCTGGATATCTTAGAACAATCAAGAGTTTAAAGACAAGATACAGTATTGGAAGCATCAATTACCAGTAAATTATAGCATATGCCAGCTGGTGTTCTTGGGCAACAAGGAAGAACTGAGCAGGTTGCAATATATTCAGAAGTAGGAGCCAGGCTTGATATTGCCATGAATGGTTCTCTTTTGAATCTGCACAAAATGCTTCATGCTTATTTCTTATATTTAATTTTCCTGTAAGTGAACTAAAATAAATTGCAGTGAAGTGTAATGTTTTGAAATAATCCCATAGTTTTCAAGTGCTCTTGAGCAATGGAAAGCAACAGGGCTCTGTGTACGTTTCTCCACTGACTTACCACTTATTGTTTTTGCTGTCTGGAAGAGTTCTCTTTAATTGATACTTGGCTTGATATGCTTTTAAATTATTAAAGATTGGAGGCGCTCATTAAGTAAGAGATTAAAAGACATGGTAGACACGGCTAATTATTAAAGGCCCAAGAAGGGACATGAAATGCATTTTATCTGAGGCTTTAGTGGATTGTTAAAGTAAATGAATGGTTTAGTGATAAACCAGTCGGAGTTAATCAATTGAGCAAAACTATAGGGAAGCTATTTGAGGCTAGATTTGAAGGGTTTATAAGTAATCGTAGTGAGAGGCTTACAGCTGCTCCCAATTTCTTTAATTTAGACTGCTGAGCTGCTAATTGGCCCCGAAATTGGGCCTAAGCTCTGAAGCTAATGCTGACTAGCAGAAGGCTACTACTTATGGGTCATTGTGTAGAAAGTCTGGTTGCCAACCATTAGCAGTCAGAGTTTGAGAGGTCTGTGATTTAAAGGATGTCATGTTTCACTCTCGTGGCAAATCTCTGAGGAGGCCCATTTTCAACTTCCTGAGTATTCCAGCTTCTCGAGCACTCCATAACTTCCAAGAGTGAGCAGTGTCTTATTTTTGCTGCTTACTAAGAGGGAAAGCTGGCTGTTGACATAGCCACTGTTGGCCAGTGAGATTAGTAACACGATACAGAGATTTTCACCACCTAAAAGTCACTGCTTCAGCATGGTTCAGATAGGTAATGACTTGAAGCTATTCTGACCCGACAGCTGTTTAGAGGCCCATTTGAAGGGAACTATTTCTCGGTTTGTCCCCAGACAAGGGACATGTCACTGCTTGGATTGCAAAATGTCATCTCTGTTGGAATTCTGCAAAGCAGTAAGACTCACAGATGAGTCACCATCACCAAGGCTAAAGTAACATGTTCCCTAGGATTAGGACTATTTGGCTGACTTTTATGACAAGCGTTTGAATCCTGTGGAAAAATAAATATTGAGTTAGTTTTTCTCCCCAGAGTCAGGCATTCTGCTTACATGATTAAGTAGTTCAAGACACCAGGGCACCATTTGATGTATTACTAAAATAGACCTTGGCCTCAGAGAAGATACATCTAATGTTTCTTTCTCAGGCCTTCAATAATTTTTCAGGCCGGCATGTTCTGTGTTTTTAAATCACTATTTAATGAATGTATTCAAACAAAAATACAGTTCTGGTCACCCATGGAGTGCTTTCCCCATAAACAAAGATGGAATTCGTTGGTTCAGCCACTGAGGACTGGGTAATTCCCAGCTTTGTAGAATTCATGGTGAGAAGCTCAGTGTTCAAACCCCACAAACAAAGCAGAGCCAAGTGTGATTAGTGGAATGGGGTGACAATGAAAGGAAGATGGCACACTCGCTGACAAACAAGCAGCCTTAACTCAAACCTGTGTGCGTGGAAAGGCGCTGTGAGGGGAAGACTCCTCAACTCTAAGACCCCAAGTCACTGAATGGAGCCAATCTTCTAGATGTGCATCAGCAGACACATCAAGCAGACTCTAATACTGCTTTCTGTGACATAACCTTGATTTCCTCTGTTCCAGTACATGCCCATTATAAGAAACAGAATAAGCTGTTTCTGACTTTATGTTAAACCTTGTTCTTAATGGTGGGCAACGGTTTCCCCTGTGGAGTGAATGTCTCACGTCTAGCCTTTCAACATCATGGCTGCTAGCTGTGCTAACACAGGCCCTTTAAGGTGTTCTCATCTTGCCTTCTAAGCAGTGCTTCCTGGAAAAGCACTAGACATTTCTGTTGCTCCTTTGCTCTACGCCCTCACTTTGCTGAAGGTATGCTGAGAATATGGTGGTGGACTTTGTTTCGTATTTGACCTCCTCTGAGCATGGGATTAAATTTTTCTTTTAAAATATTATTGCTATTGATTTTATAGTTCCAAGTCCAAGGTAAGATAGACATACCCTGGATGCTATGACAATCCTAGAAGAGAAGAAAGAAAGATTACATCACAAAGGGAAGTATTATGTTCTTTATGTGTCTTTAATGTGCACATTAGAAGGGTCACGTTCAACGACTTGAAGTCCTATAGGTAGGGTATAAACTCCCAGTACATCCCCTTTCTCACGTGCAGCAGTTTTTAGTAGATTTGTCAGCCAGTGACATCAACAACTGTTGACTTCTTTGTATTTTGTAGCATGACTGACAAAAAACCCACAGAAAGATATTGGGGTTCAACCTGAAGATCAGTAAAGCAAAACAACCAGCCACTGTCTCTTACCTCTACCTCAGTCTGAAATGGCCAGACTGCCTCTAGGAATCTCAGAATGAGACTGTGTCTAAGAGCTGTCTCCTCCTGTCTCATATTCCTCTTTAGTGCTGGGATTAAGGTGTGCACCGCTACTGCCCAGTTTCTATGGCAAACTAGTGTGGCTACTGTGTTTAAAGGTGTGTGCCTCCACTGCCTCGTCTGTAAAGCTGACTTGGGCAGCTGTTTTACTTCCGATCTTTAGGCAAGCTTTGTTTATTAAAATACAAAGGAAATATCACTACCATATTTTGCTTAAACTTCCATTTGTATCTTTTCTGTTGCACATGGATGGTTGATCTGTAAAGTAGTAGTTATCTATTTCTAGTTTATGATGTATTAAAAGGCAAAAGTGAGCTTCTTGAATACATCATTCCTCTTACACACTTTTTCTTACCATATCTGGATTTTATACACACACAC
>NC_022015.1:44356154-44378654 GCF_000317375.1 Microtus ochrogaster | reverse complement strand
CCGTGCCAATAGAGGAGAGGCAAAATGTGCACTTAACGTTTTTTATAAAGGGCAGAAAATGTAAGAAATATGGAGTCTGGAGGGAAGGTATTGCAATTAGCACACAAAGGGCCCTCTGTCTGCCACCCTGTGTCAGATTGCCAAGTCTGATTGCACATTCAGGTCTCAGTGGAGACAGAAGTCATAGCAGTGTGTCTGTCTCATTCTTTGGGATTCCAACTCAAGTGGTTGAGGCGGGGCTTCATCATCACTGCTTTAATAGCTTCCTAAGGTGTTTAAATGTGCATTCTGAAATTGAAAACAAGGCAGTTTTCTAAATACATATTAAAAAGAAGTGGATGGTTTTGTTTTATTTTGATTTTAGAGACAAGGTTTCTCTGTAGCTATGGAGACTGTCCTGGAACCAGTTTTTGTAGACTAGGCTGGCCTCGAACTCACAGAGATCCACCTGCACCTGCCTCTCGAGTGTTGGGATTAAAGGCATGTGCCCCCACTGCCCAGCAAAGTGGATGGTTTTGAAAACTTTGTAAATGTAACACACTGTATTTCCAGTGGCATCAGATGTCTTTTGTTTAGAGTTGTTCTGGTGAGGTATTTTTATGGTTTATTTTACCTAGTATTTTGTCATACTTTTAGCACTGTGACAAAAACCAGAGAGAAGTAATTTTAAAATAGAAAATATTCATTTTATCTCATTGTTTCTGAGGCCTAAGTCCCAGGCTACCTGAATTCAGGCTAACTCCCAATCCATCTGTAGGGTCTTAGCGGAGGATAGAATGTTATCTCTCTCTCTCTCTCTCTCTCTCTCTCGCTCTCTCTCTCTCTCTCTCCTTCACTCCCTCCCTCTGTGTGTGTGTATGTGTGTGTGTGTGAGAGAGAGACAGAGAGACAGAGAGAGACAGAGACAGAGATCAGAAGTGCTCAGGAAGCAGAAAGATGACAGGAATGGGATAGCAGAGATGTACTTTTGGAGGACATATTTTGGTGAGTTAATTCCTCCAATGAGGCCCCATGTGCTAGAGTTCTATCACATCCTTATATTCTATTTCCCCTTTGCATACATCAATGAAGCAAACCATTAAGTCAGACACTCCTACTCTACTATCTCTGGACATGCCCTCATAGAAATGCCCAAGTCTCCTAGGTGGCTCACAATCTATTTAAGTTGATATTCATGCTAGATTAACCAACACATATACATTGATATTAATAAATTTGTTTAAATATTTCTCCAGAAAAGTGTTTTATAAAGTAATGTTGTTTCACAAAGAATTTTAATAACTTATAATAATAATAACTTGTTTCTGACAAGGCACAATATGCAATAATGGCATTCATTAGTAGATTGGTACATATTTTTAAAAGTCATGCTTATTTGCAATTGACACAGATTTTATATACATTTAGGTATAAACTTATTTTAAAAAATCAGAACTTGGTCAATGTTTTTTGAATTATTTTTTTCCTTAAAAATTCCTTTTTTTTCCCTTAAGAAATCATCTGCCCTTAGTGAAGATCTTAGGTTTCGTTGTCATGGTGGGAAGGATTGACAATACTGACAATGTAGCTTTCAAAGAAGTTTGATCATGCATTTCCCATTTAGTGATGAATAATTTACTAAGTTCTTCTTTAAGTTATCATATAGCCTGACTTGCTTGCATTCTGTTGGCCTTACTACTTCTATGAAGAGAAAATTGTTCCTGGGAAGAAGTGTTGCCAGATAGAAAGGCTGTGAAAGGAATTCCCATTTTCTCCCCATGGCGTCTCAGGGCAGAGTTTCCCTGAGAATTTATCTTTCAGCAATCTAGAAAAATATAACGTAATGCTTCTTTTTCAAAATGGTCTTGTTAATTTTTCCTTATGGGTTTTTGCTGTGAAATATTAGTTTAAGATGTGTTACATTCATTTATGCTGTGGAATATTAGTTTAATTATGTAAAAATATGTTGCATTCTTTTATGTTTCATTTATTTAACTTTTTATAACTGTGTTGCTTTGCCTGTCTAAAACACTTGACTGGTGTAATGAAGAGTTGAACAGCTAATAGCTAGGCAGGAGAGAGGGATAGTCATGGCTGTCAGGCAGAGAGAATAAAATAAAAGGAGAAATACAGTCTCAAGGGCAAAGGGAAGAGTGAGAAAAGAAGGAGAGAAGGATGCCAGGGGACAGGCACTTAGCTACACAGGCAGCCATGGAGTAAGAATGAAAGGAAGATATATAGAATAAAGAGAGCTGAAAAGCACAGGGGCAATAAATAGTTAAAGGGAAACGGGGTAATTTAAGTTAGAAAAGCAGAATAAGTCTCTGTGTATTTATTTGGGAGTTGGGTGATGGACCTCCAAAGAGTAAAAAACAAAACAAAACAAAACAAAACAAAACAAAAACAGAACAAAACAACTACAGGTTTTCTAGAACTATGTAAAATCTGGTACATTTAAAGGACCTTCTAAAGTCAGTTCTGTATTGTAAATGGAAAGGCATTCAAAAGAGTACTGATTTAGGTAGAACAATGTTTCAATTGTTAAAAGGATTGATGCTGTTGCAGAGGACTGGGATTTGGTTTCCATCGCCTGTGGCCAAGGTGCTCACAACTAGCTTATAACTCCAGTGTCAGGGCCTTTGATGCCATTTTCTGGTCTCTGTGAGTATTCACATAACATATGGCATCCATTCTCATACACTTAAGCAAAAATGAAAATAAATTATTTTTTAAAAGACTACAAATGTAGGTACAAGTTGTGTAAGGTATACTTTGTTAGCTTATCAATAAATTCTAGAGAACAATCCACAGTGAATGGAAGAAGGGACAAATAGATTTAAGTACCTTTCACCTGTTTTTGTGGAAATAGCCAATGCCTTCTAAACAGTATCTCCATAACCCCCATGGAAAACACAAGCAAAGGAGAAAATTTTTCTTCCATTTCTGAGAAAAAAAGCAGAGCAACTTTATTTCGAGGGTTGAAGGACACCAACCTGAGTAATAATTTTGTGATGCACCAAGACATGGAAGAGAGAATGTTGCTGCTGTGGGACAATGGTTTCACCCTGTAAAGATTTGTTTCTTGTACTTGTTTAATAAAATGCTGATTGGCCAGTAGCCAGGCAGGAAGTAGAGATGGAGCAAATGAAAACAGGAGAATTCTGGAAAGAAGAAAGATGCAGTCTGCAGTCATCACAAAGGAGGCCAGACACAGAGGAAGCAAGATGAGAAAGCCTCGCTGATGAAAGGTACCAAGTCTAATGGTGAACACAGACAAGAATTATGGGCTAATGTAAGTTATAAGAGTTATAAGAAGCCTGAGCTAAAAGGCCAACAAGTTTATAATTAATGTAGACTGCTGTGTGTTTCTTTGGGGCTAAATGGCTGCAATATCAGGTGTCAACTTCTTGCCCTCTAAATTCTGCGTTTATTGTCTGTATTCCCATTCCGGTTGCAAAGAGGAATGGGTCATGCAAGGGAAACATGACTACCTTTGTGTCATCTGCATGGTGAAAAGTCTTCAAACAGTTACCAGTCTCTTCCTCTTCCCCCAACATATCACCTGAAAGGCCAAATGCCAGATATCTAGGGACAGATCTAGTGAGGATTCTACGCAGACCCTGGATGGGTGCTTCCCCTGGGTCACCAGAAAACACAGGTTATCAAACATGCCTGAAGAGTGCTAAACCACTGAACATATCTGGACCCCTGTGCTTCAGGAATTCTGAAATTGTTAGCAAAGCGATACTGACTGATAAGGACTTCTCCCAATATTAAATGACTCTGCACATTCTTTTTTACTTTTTGGAAATCATGTAAAAAAATGCAGATTTAGTAGCTGTCAAATTCTGCCCTCTTGAGCCAAGTCTTTTGTGGGAAAGTCTACAGGGCAGTGAGGAGAATCTTCATTTGCTTGGTGTTCAGGGAAATGTGATATCAATACTCTCCCTTGGCTCGAAGGAAATCATTGAACTTACTATTAATTCATCTTTTTTTAGTCTAAATAACTCTTAGGTTAATTAGACAAGCTTTCTATTTCATATGTGGTTAGTTATGAAAAATGGGCATGCACTCAATTACATTTTTAGATTTGCAAATATTAGATAGTAGCAAATTACTTATTAGATGCCTTTAAAATTAAGAGCCCCTGTGAAAAATATAACAAGAACTTTAAAAATATTGTGTTGTAATTGATTGATGGCTGCTCAGACAACAAAGTTTATCAGTCCTGTACATATCTGACTATATGAGTTGTTCATTGAAAGATTGAATTATGCAGAATGGTTGCTTCTGGCTGCATTTACAGCTGCCTGTGTTTTACAAATAGCATCATCTGAGACTGGTACCAGAGGAACTGAATAAGAATTTCTGAATTATTATAATATCCAGCTGGGGTTCAGAACCACTGTTGAACGAGAGTCCAAATTGGTGTTTTGATTGCTTTTATTAGTCATATGTGTAATATGTAAACATGTAGTCTCTATGCATTCAAGTTTTCATTTTCATGCACTAGGGGATTTTATCCCTGTTTGGTTTGAAGTACACTTTATATCCAAATCACTTGACTGCTGAGAGATCATGTGTCTCTGTGTCAAGGCATAGAGAAGGTCACACTTGCAACCTTTGTGAGCTGACCCTTTCCCTCTTCTCTCTAGGTCTCTACTCATTTCAGGAGTATATGCCTAGATCAAGATCCCAAAGGCAAAGGCAGGAGCTGAGTAGCACAGGAGGCTGTTTCACACACTGTGTTTGGACCTTGATTTGATTCTTGTTGCCACTATTTCTAGTAGTGTGGTTGGGTAATTATATGAATTTGAGATTATTAAATCCCTATTCTTTATCACCAAACATATAATTGGAAACAGGAAATACCAGCCTATAAAAAGAAAATTTTCCTCCTCAGAAAGCTTATATCCCAGAACGGAAGACTAACAAACAAGATGTAATGATTTTCTTTTCTGTTTGTTCTGTGATTCGTCCAGTAAGCAATAACGAGTATCATCACCGCTAAAGATGAGCAAAGGTTTAGCAACCCCAGCCACCATTGTAAGCAGGATGAGCTCATCTACCCCTTCCTGCCCCGGCTCATTTCTACCTGTGCTGAAGGATGCAGAGAGTTAAGCAGTCTTGGAAAGTCTGTCCTTGACTTCAGCTACCACTGTTGTTGGATTTCTTCTAAATCTAGTCTATGGCTTTGAGTTTCCTCCATGACTGTCAGAGTATAATTCTAGATCACGATTTCAGCGTTCATCCTAGTTAGCAACATCTTGGCCTCCTGGGACTCTACCCAACCCAAACCCCTGGGAGTTGGATTAGCTGCCTTCAGGGCTTTCCTGGTCTTGATGGGGAATCACTTAAAAAAAAAAAAACTTTATTTAACTTTATTTCATGCGCATTGGTATAATGATGTCAGATTCTCTTGAACTGGAGCTAGACAGCTGAGAGCTGCCATGTGGGTGCTGGGAATTGAACCCAAGTCCTCTGGAGGAGCAGTCAGTGCTCTTAACCACTGAGCCATCCCACCCAAGATGAGAAGTTAAGTAGAGGTTTTTCTGAACTCTAACACATTAACCACTTCTCCTAATAATGGCCTTCCACGACAAGTTTAACATCAAAATTAATTTTAAAAACCTTTAAATCAAAATTTTCATCATGTAATAATAAAATATTAACTTCTGACTATTTAGTTTTAAAAGGAAACATAAGTGATCCTGGCTACTAATATTTACTAGTGACATTCTACTCTGCAAACAGGATACTCTACTAAGCCAGATTTGGAATTTGTTTGCTTTCTAAAAAAAAAAAAAATCTAGAAGTGCTCATAGCTTAAACAAAAGCACTTGCAAAATAAGTAAATGTCTCAAAAATTATCTCTTCTAAGAGAATTAAGTCATACGTTAAAGAGAAGAGGCACTTATTTCTCATTTCTTCTATATTTATTCTTAATGTTCCATGTGCCCACTGTTGTAATGTGAACATAATTTGGTGTCACTATCAACTCAACAGTGATGGTCTAGAAAGATCTTGCTCCAGAGAGTCTACTTCCTTTGTGGTTAATGATGAATGCAAAAGGCTAGTAATCTGTTGCAGGTTCTGGGCAGTTTCAAAGAGAATGGTTGCCTCTCTGAAGCCACCTACCACAATGGTACCCTGTTTACTTCCTTCTTGTAGGAGAGGCTTTCTAAAAAGACACCAGGCTGAGTAGTTTAGATCTGTGACATAAATTGGAGCACTGGCTGTAATTTCAGGAAGGCTCCAAAAGTTCCTAAGCCTTCTGTACACTTCTTTGTAAAATGAGATTTTTTTAAAGGGGCTTATTAGGAGTTCCTACTGCTGTCCTGACATGATGTCTGATAGCCTTGGCTTTACTTTAGCATGCCCCTGCCAGACTAATTCACCTGGACCACATCCTTTCCTATAGTAATTCCCATTCTGATCACTGGTTTTAAATTTCTCTAGTCCATGCTGTGTTCAAAGATTGAACTCTATCTTTCTCCCTCACTGCATGATCCAATGACAGCTGTTCTTGCACCTGTCATGATGATCCTGATCGAAGTCTTCCTGACTCTGGTCTGGTTTGGTATAAACCACTGAGTATGGTTTTTTCTTTAATACATGTATGTGGTGAGGTAATCACAATACCTCATTTCTCGGTCACAAAAGCTCTAACATTCGAATCAACACAGCGACATTTGGTTGAGGATATTACCCATCTCTCCATGCTCATTTTTTTTTCCCAGAGAGCCCTCCCATTCTCCATTCGCCCTCCTCTGCTATTCTTTTCTCTGCTCACTTGTCTCTGTTCATGGCAAGAAGGAGTGCCTCCACTGGACCAATTCATCAATTCATGACACCAGCAGAGTCTCATTCCCTCTGACAGTTGTCAATTTAAAAGCACGAGACTTCAGTGTGGGGATGAGGGACGTGAATAACATTAGTCATCATTACCCTGAAGCGACAAGGGTTTGCTGTAGCTGTTCCCTCCTCAGACTTCTCATGACTATGCCCTGAGGATCACCCCCATCACTCTAAATAGTCATGACACAGCCGAAGGATAGGTTAAAATGATGAGCAAGAGAGACAGGCCGATCCCAAAGTAAATAGCTTGAATTAGAGGCATTACAACAGTTAATATGTCAGGTCCCTGCTGGGAGGCCATAGATCCTGTGTGGTCTGTTTCCCCTGAATATTGAAATTGATTGTGCCTTAGGCAACAGAAGGGCTGGTGGGGGAGGGGGAGCAGAGAATTCATCCTTCCACTCACATGGATCAAAGAGAGCAGATAGTATTATGTGGAATTATATGCTCTGAAGGTGCAGGAAATAGAATTTAATAGAGAGATGGAATATAGCAAAAGAAGCCCTGAGTTCTAGCTAGTGTCTCCCCAGGCCACCCTATCCAAGGAGTATAAATTCGGTCATGCTCCCCACCCAAATCACATTTCCCTGGCAAAGCTTTAACTTATACCACTTTCTTCCTCTACTTGCCAACTGTTTTTTAGGAGCCTTCAGGGGATGCTTCCCATGTATTTAAACTCAGTGTTCTTGGAAACCACAGCTGCTGTTTTCCTCACCCCTTCTGCTTACCTTGGAGATAGCAAGCACAATATGATAACTTTTGAGCTATTCCACAGTGCCAAATACAGAGGACATCATTGCCACTAAGATGCCACTGCCACAATGCTTTTAATGTTACCACATATTATGTTAGTGTGCAAGTGCCTAGATTAAGGCTAATAAACCCAATTGGTTCCGTCTTAAATGCAAAGATAATCTCAATCTCATAGTGACTTCAGTTGAACTGTTTCTGTTCCCTTTGAAGTTATAGTTGTGAAGCCACAATAATGGGTATAGAAAATCACAAGGGTTACTGTTCTTTCTTGGCTTAGATTCTCCTAAAACAACTTCAGAAGTCAATGTGTACAAGAGGTGAATTGGAGCATGCTCAGGTTGGCAGTCCATACATGAGGAGATTCATTTGGAAACCAGGCAGGAGAAGTAAATGAATACCATTTTGGGCAGGGTGGTGGCAGGGTGTGTATGAAGCAGCAGGACTGGGCAGATGGAGAAGGCAAACCTCTGTGACTGATGCTGTTTTACAAGAACCTGGTGAGAGCTGGAGCTGCATTGGTCCTTCTGAGATGTTTACAGCCTAGACAAGAAAAAGCCAGGGTGTGAGCTCTTACATCGTATGGGCATCAGTATGTGTTGTTCCCTGACAGGGATGGAAACAAGGAGGTGATTCTCTTCAACTAATGATTAAATCACAAAAATAATTTATCTGGAAATGGTCTACATTCTCCTGTAGCCTAGTGTACATGGAAGAATAAATGCCTTGGTCTTCAACAAGAGTCTCCCTTTCTTATCTTCTCTCCCCCTGCTGTCATCTTCTTCCCAATACATCCTCCTCAGCACAAGCTTGTGCCTTATGGGATCCACCCTTGTCTAGAAAAAAGTACATTACTTTGGTCTATCACCAAATTTGAAGCATTTTGATGAATAATGGGTTAAAATATGTGATTCATTCAAGAGTCTTAGTTAGATAATATTTTACATTGACAATTAACCTTAGACAAACTATAATACTACAGCAGTCAGCAAGAACAACACATTCTAGTAAGGAAAAAAATTATCTCTGTCTTCCAGGACTCTCATAAGTACCTACTTTGACAGAGTCATTCTAAAGCAAAACCAAACCAAACCAAACCAAACCAAAAACAAAACAATTCTGGAAACTCAGTTTTAGCAAAGATCACCAAGTCAAAGTGTTCTTTAAAAAGGGCTAATTAGAGAAAGAGTGCCCAGCTTTTTTCCAGTGCAAAGGTTCTGGTGACTAAATAGTATTCTGGCTAATCACATATTTTCAACATTTATTTTACCTATGGAAAAAAAATTAACTCTTCTAGTAGAAAGTAAGGTAATAATAAAATATGGATTTCATTAATATTTGAAATTCTCAGCTATAGGTTCTAAATATGATTATCAATTAGCCATTTCACTAATTCTAATTCTAAACCACTGGAAAAGAAGAGTCTCAGAAAGGGTTATTCGAATTTGCCCCCACATGAGCACATTGTAAGCATACATTTACAAGCACATAATAGTTGTGATTTGCTCTGTTTTCTGTTCATATAATAGTACAAACACCTTCATTTTGGAATTCCTACCACCTGTGTATGTGTAATTCAGGACACTAATGTTGTCGAAGATTGTAAGTGGGTGGTTCATAAAAAACGTCTTCATCATAGGAATTTTCCTATGCACTGCCCCTTGAAATTAATACATGCACTGCCCAAGCTAAGATCCTGCCTCCACAGATTAGCTTCTGTTCCTGTTGAACTGCTATGTTCTTTGTGATTATGACAAAAGCATTACACATCTACACTGACGAAAACTCAAGAGAAACTCCAAACCCAGCCATCCATTATCCTTTTCTACATTTTGCTTTTATCCTTTTTATTTTTGCTTTCTAAAAGAGATTCAGTAATTTTATCATCACCTCTTTTTATTATTTTATGGTTTGCTTACCTTAAAGACAAGTTCCAAGCCAAAACAGAAGGAGAAGTGAACATGTTCTGAATATACAGAGTGCATAACTTACTCCTCTTAGTACTGCTCACAGGACAATTACCAAGAAACTTACGAGGAAACCACAGACATTCCAGACTCTTGGGGAGTTAGGGAGCTACTTAGGGAGAACATGAGGAAGGAGATCTCAAAGAGTTTCTCTGAGAATGCACAACCACTTGAGACACCAGAAGGGAAACTGTGAGCATCCATGGGAACTTTGAAGCCTCACTGAGTGACGAAAACTTACTGGGCTAGGAGGTGACAGGAACCAGGAGGCATCATGAGTGCACTTGCTGGAAGGACTAAAGGGTTGGCAAAACAGTGGGTATTTGCAGAGTTAGGTGCTCATCAGACTCAAGACATATGTTTTGTTCTGCTCTAGTGGCCATCTGTGTGCAGCTGGCACTGTAACTTCATTTCCTGAGACTCATACCCAACTTTCAGAAGGACAGATAGCATGAAAGAGAAGGGAGAGAACTTAATTATTTTCTTCTCTTCAGATTACATTTTCATGACATCTTGAATTATAGGGAGAATGAACTGGAAAAAAATCAATTCAGGAAAAATAAATTTTTGAACAGAAAACTTTATTTTTCTTTCTTTTTCTTTTTATGATCACATATTTCTGTGTATATTGATGGTGATAGTTTGGTTTATTTTAATAATGTTGACTTAGTTACTTTTATATTGTTGTGATATGAAACTGTAGTCAAAGCAACTCATAAAAGAAAACATTTAATTTGGGGCTCACAGTTCCAAAGGGTTAAAGTTCATGTCTATCAGAGGCAAGGGGAATCATTTTATTTATTTATTTATTTATTTATTTATTTATTTATTTATATTTATTTATTTATTTGGTTTTTCGAGACAGGGTTTCTCTGTGGCTTTGGAGCCTGTCCTGGAACTAGCTCTGTAGACCAGGCTGGCCTAGAACTCACAGAGATCCGCCTGCCTCTGCCTCCTAAGTGCTGGGATTAAAGGCATGCGCCACCACTGCCCGGCGGCAAGGGGAATCATAACTATCAGTCAGGCATGGCTCTGGAGCAGTAGCTAACAGTTCACACATCCATCCACAACCATGAGGCAGAAAGACGCTGGGAATGATGTGGCCTTTTTGAAATCTCAAAGCCTGTCTCCAGTGAAACACCTCCTCAACAAAAGGTTACACCTCCTACTCCCTCCCAAATAGTTCTACCAGATGGAGACTAATAATTTAAACACATGATCCTATGAGGAGCATTCTCATTCAAAATACCACAAATTTGTATGGAAACGTAAAACTGTTAATTTGTATTTTTTGCTGTCACTTTAATAGATTTTTATATCATGTAATAAATAAATAACACAAACTGATGCCCCATTTTAAGAGAGAAAGAATGTAACGTTGGGTAAGTGGAGAGGTAGCGGAAGATCTGAGAAGAGTTGGGGGATAGGGAAAGAAATGATCAAAATGTATGCATGAGATTCTCAAAGAATAAACCAAAACTATTTTAAAAACACATAAATTTAAATGAACACCTTTTAATTAAAATTATTACAATGCCCGTAATCTAGAACTCAAGAGACTGTGCAAGAAGGATTGTGAGCTTCATGTCTGCCTGGCTTTAGTTAGAAAGTTTTGTTTCAAAATAAATGAATAAAGAAACAAATTAAGACTGTGGGAGTTTGATCTTCCAATTAATACATCAGCAATTTAAAAGTATCTGAGGTTGTAAATTTGTCCCAAATTATGTGATCATATTCTCTTTATGAAAGAGATATAATTAGGAGATAGAGAAAATAGGCATAAAAAGAGCACTGAAATAATTACTCCTATCTATGTTTTCACTTTCTCAAGGATCATATCAGTTTCAGTTTATGCTGTAAATATTTAGAGTTTTTATCTAAATAAATTAAAGTATACTTATATATTATATAAAACATTTTACCATAATTGCCATAATGTACTTATTATTATAATACAACTGCTTATACTATATCATAGATGTTTTTACAGTTTAGTATATATATATGCAACAATTTTTAATTATTAAGGATAAGTTTAATGGGATTACTATGTCTTCACTTCCACTCTGATGGCTACTTAGTCTCCTTCTCCAAATTTTCTATTTTCAGTGCTTTTAAATTAAATATTTCTTATACATGTATCTCAATGCCCTGGGATCACATTATTATTATAGGATAAATTCCTAGAAGTGGAGTCACTAAGTTTACTAGCTCTGCACATTGTCAGTTTTGATGGGTATTCACAAATTTACCTTTCAATAGGCTTAGGCAATTCCATAGCATAAGAAATTTAGGCTGCATGCTCCCCAGGCATCTAAGAATGACATGGTTGTTGTTTCTAATTTTCTCATTTTTATGTGAAGGATGGCATTTATTATTTAATGTCTATTTCCCCAATTGCTATGTGAAAAACCTCTAAAATCACTTTTTTTTTTCTTTTTCAAAACAGGGTTTCTCTGTGGCTTTGGAGCTTGTCCTGGAACTAGCTCTGTAGACCAGGCTGGTCTCGAACTCACAGAGATCTACCTGCCTCTGCCTCCCGAGTGCTGGGATTAAATCTAAAATCACTCTTAAGTACTGTTTCTTTACTCTTGTATTACAATTTTATGAAGACTTCAGTTTTTTACTTCATTTCTATCATCTGGTTACTCTAAAAATTGATTGAATTTTTGCTTATCTAGACAAACTGGATTTGTTTTCCATGAACTTTGTAAAGTATATCAAAGCAGATTTTGGTTCATCTCAGGGGATTTCAGGGCAGCTGACAGTGGCTGCACCTCTCCTAAGACTGCTATAGCACTGTGCAGTATAGATAGTAGACCAAGAAGTTCAGAAGCAGTGTACATAGAAACACAAGGCGATGGTTCACATCTGCTTTGGGCTCTCCTGTTAAAAGAGGAGAGGATGGTTGCAGTAAGGTAAACATAAATATTCAGAAATCCGCTTTTATTCCTGGTTGGGTATGGTTGCCTTAGTAATCTACAAATGAGAGAAGCAGTGATGTAAGGAAGACTAAGATTTGAACCAAAGTAATGCTTTGGAGTGAGGGAAGTTAAGTTTCACAAAGCCTGTTTTAAAAAGGATACAGTGAGTCCTTTCCCACAGGAGATCTTAATTTGAATTAAGATCTTATTGAAGACTAGGGCTCAGAAAGAAATCAGGATACTGTTTGTTTACAGTAATTGATGCTCCATTGCAACTACCCCTTGTTAAACCTGAAATTACCTCTGAATCAAAGCACCAAAACCAAAAATATTTGATGACTTGTAAAGAACAATTATTATCATATTTCTTGAACTCCCTACGTGTTGGCTCCAGACTGGTTGGTACTGAGGGCATTTCAGAAACTATTTAACATACATTAATATATCCACATCATTTATCAATTTGAAATATTGTGTTATTTGGCATGTTTTTACAAGTCTGTTTTCAAAGATGTACCTACTGGCATGGAACAGTACAGAGGTGATCCATTGAGGTCAATGACTTATAACAAATTTCATGAAGTTTGAGACCATCTCTACTAGTTAACTTCGAACTTGAGTATAAAGAGCAGCAAAATGTTGTAGGTGGAGGAATCAGAAAACCTAATGGGTTCACTGTCACATCACTGAATGCCTGAAATGTTTCAGTAACAGTAGTTCTGAGACGAAATCCTGTGTGTAATGGGGTCTGAATGTAACAGCGTGACAGCATGACAGAGAAGACATTGTATGAAATGCAAAAGTTTAGGTTTTTACCCTGGTTCGGGGCCATGGGAATTATAATATCAGAGCCTGCTAGATATGCAGCCCAGACAGGATGACCACAATTGGATTTCGACTCTCTCTTGATTCTGCACGGTTCAGTCACTTATAGAAAACACACCCCATATATATTTTGTTTTTACATAAAAGGTCAACAATTGGCTTTAAAAGGTCTTTCAGATTTTAGGTAAATTAAAAACAAAAATCAATTATATCAGGAAATGAAGTGATCTCTGTAGCCCAAATAACTCCAAAAGAGCATCTCCTTTTTTTCCCTTTCACAAGCGTTACACTTTCCAGCATAGACTAAAAGGAAAAAAAAAAAACATGAACAGCTCTGTAGCTGTCACTGTAAAAATTCAGGAGCATCTGACCTTTAACAAATTCTTTGATAAAAGCTTATGATACAAGGTGTCTGTCTTAATCACCTTTGAATCACTGTGGATAATATATCATGATTAAGGCAATTTATAGGAGAAAGGATTTATTTGGTGGTCACAGTTTCAGAAGGTGGGTCCCTGACCAACATGGAGGAAGCACGACAGCAGTAGCTGAGAGCTTATCTCTTGGACTCCTGAAACTTCAAAGGCCACCCAGAGTGACACATCTCCTTTAACAAGACCATACCTCCTAATCCTTCCCGAAGAGTTCACTGACTAGGGACCAAGAAATCAAATACATGAAACTTTGGTGGCCTCTCCTTTAAAAACTATGACAGTTGCCAAAACAAAACAAAACAACACAGTGTACCTCAAGTCTTTGTCTTCAACATAACTGGCAGAGTTCATTGCTGGTCTCTAAACCCTTACACTCATATAGATATCATAGTGTCATTTCTGATGATTATTGGAGACTCAAATTGTGCCTTCAGTTTTGATATTTCCTTTTTAGTCATTTTGAACATTTTAGTCAATTTGTAACAAACCTGAAGCAACTCCATGGAAGAAAATGTGCATTTAAGTGCACTGGGCTTTTCTCAAAACATTTAATAAGAGGGGCCTAAGAGAACAATTTCCCCACTGCTTTAGATAAAAGTCAATCAAAGGCTTGTCTTATTTCTTGCATTTCTTGGGGAGAAATGTTCAATAGAATAAGCCAGTTTTTCGTTTTCTTTCATCTTTCTTTTTCTAAGTGTGTCTATGATGGAGTACCCACTCTGCTATGTGTGTAGTGAAAGACATTGGATAAGAACAATTGCAGAATAGTAGGAGAGCAGGGCGTGGTCAATGTTATTTCTATTCTGATATCTCTCTGTCTTATTTCTTCTCAGTCAGCAGTTGTGAATGGCCTCCCCTATAGGTCCAGCTAGTACTAGACTCAGTAGGTTTCTTCTATCCCAATACGTGTGTGTGTGTGTGTGTGTGTGTGTGTGTGTGTGTGTGTGTGTGTGTGTGTGTGTGATGCACCAAGCTCAGGGCCTCACGCATGCTAAACCAATGCTCTGAGCCACATGTCCGCTCTCTGGTATAAACTTTCCTCAAATGCCTATGTTATTTCCATTACCTGGGCTTTTCTATTTCTCTATTACCATTTAAGTTCTAGTCTTATATTTTTTGTTTCCTGATGTTTTAAGAGGCTTTCTTAGTCAGAACCATGAACTTCACAGCATACATTTCATACTCAGCTGATGGTACATAATGCAAACTTTTTTGTCTTTATTTTAGGTAAAAAACTGTAAAAATACAGGTAAATTTGCTTCCATGTCCATTTGTTTTCATGATTTCTTTCAGTAAATATTTGAAATACAAAACTATTTAAAGTTATTCATGCAATCTCTTAACTTCTTAACTGTAATCTGTAGGCTTGATTGGTTTGTTTGTTTTTATAATTCTTTGGCTCTTTTGTAGGGCCCTCCATTCAGCTTGCAAATAAATACGCACAAAGACTTATTAAATGCCCGGCCTTAGCTTGGCTTGTTTCTAGCTAGCTTTTTTTTAACTTAAATCCCATCTACCTTTTGCCTCTGGACTTTTATTTTTCTCTACCCATGCACCTTTCCTTACTCCTTAGTCTATGGCTTGCTCTGTAGCTGGGTGGCTGCCCCTGGTGTCCGCTCTCTCTCTCTCACTCCCTGATGTTGTCCTCCCAGAAATAACTGCCTCCACAGTGTTAATGCTTCCTCCAAAAGGCTATAACTATTCCCAAAAGGCTGTATCTCCTGATAGTGCCTCTCCCTGTCGCCAAACATTCAAACACATGAGTCTATGAGGGCCATATATATTCAAACCACCACACTCTTCATGGTAGTGGAAAATTAACTAAGACAGCAGTTGGTGAGTAGGGATTGGGTTTTGTTGTGATAGACCTGACCATAATGTTTTGTGGAGGATTATGCAATACTTTTTACTCTGGAGTAGAGAAGCAATTGGATGTTATAAGGAGAGTCTTGGAAGTCAGTAGGGCTAAGAGCAATGCGGACTATGGTAGCCCAGCCCACGAGGTTTCAAAGGGGAATCATATTAGCAACTGGGACAGATATTTTGGAAAGAATGTGGCTGCTTTTCATTTCCTAAGATCCTGCCTGAGGCTAGATTGAAGAGTTTTGGACTAATTTTTTTTTGGAAGAGGAGATTTTAAGACAGCTTAATATTGATTCTGTCATGTAGTTATTAACGATCACACTTACATAGGTCTATAATGAAAAAGAGCAAGTAGAACAAAAAGGAACACTGTAGTGAGGAGAAAAAGACCACCAGGAAATTTAATTTGTTGGAGCCAAGATTTGTATTGAAAGAGATAAGCAAAAATGAAATAAAGGGAGTGATGCCCAAAGGGGAAGACCACAATGCTGCTCAGTTTCCGATGTGTGAAAAGGAAATTTTTTCTAGAAAGAAAATTTCAACAAATTAAAGCCTATGCAAATGTAAATCAAGAAAGGGCCCAGGTTCCATACCGAGTCGTTACCAGGACTTGACAGCACAGGCCATGTTGTTCTGGCTTTAGAGTCTTGAAGTATGTAAGAATAAACAGGTTACAGTTTATAGTAATATAAATTACTCTTGCATGGTTAAGTAGAGCCACTAAAGCCAGTCATGTGAGAGGCCATTTCGTGAAACTGTAAAATTAAAGTCTGCATGGTGTTGAGGACCCCAATATATTAGAGATACCAGAATTATGGTATATCTGCCAGGGAGAGCTGCTCACAAGACCAAGAGAAAAGGTGTGCTGTAGTCAGCAAAGCTGGAAGGGCAGACCCATCTAAGCCCTTTGATATTGGACATAGAGATACAATTTGGAGTTTGCTCTCCTGGATTTTGATATTTCTTTAGTTCAGTATGTCCTTACTATATATCCCTGTCCTCCCTTTTGGAATATGTTCCCTGTCATTTTATGATGGAACTATGTAATTTTTATTGTTGTTTTACAGGGAGTTGTAATTAAGAGATTTCCTGGAGTCTCAGAAGAGACTTTGGATTTTTAAATTGTCTTGAGACTGTGAAAGCCTATATAGACTTTGGAAGTTGGACAAAATGCATTTTTTATATTATGATTTGGCCAGGAGATTGTGGCAGCCAGGTGACAAATAGGACATAAACAGAGTTCTCATACCCAGGGAAACAAAAATTTGGATAAATTTCAAGAGCCCCTCCCAATGGTATCTTTAAAAATGAAGGGTGGAATAGACAATTGCTGGGAGTGGAGACTGACCAATCAGGATATTCAGAATGTGAAGCTGCCTGAGAGCTGCTTTGAGGCTGCATGGCTGTAGATTTCAGAGTCTTCAGCCATGTTAACATGTAATTTATGTTGATACAGCTGCTTTTGCGTTATTCCTGCTCCTTGTAAGTAACCCCTCTCCCATACTTCTGTTAGTAACCCCAATAAAAACTCATTGAATAGCCAAATTAAACACTAATGCACTCATTACTTTGATCTGTCCTGGGCTCTCTTTCTGGGGTGAGAAGATATACTGCATCTTCATAGGCAAAGTCTATCACACAAGAGGACAGAGTGAAGACATATGGAAGATGCTGGGTCTTTCAGCTATGGGTTTTTAAAGCCAATTCCATAAATTGGGTGGATTTCCTTTGTGTGCTCCTTTCATCTCTAGAGTAGTTGTTTGCAATAATATTATTGGTAGGTGATGGTAGATTATTTTTTTTTAACCTATGTCAACTGATAAAATCACTGAAATAAACAGAACGAAGAGTGTCCTTTTTACTTAGGTATAGCTCGGATAGACCTCCAATTTAGCCCTTTGCAATAACCAAATCAAATGCATGTGTTTAAAAAAAAATCCAGCTCCCTCAGCGACTAGAGGTTCAATGAGGAACGGATGGTGATTGTTCTTTCCCTCTAATCAATTGAGACATTAGCTCCCTCAATTTCTTGAAGAGAAATAAGCTGGGGATGGGCAAGAGGGAGAATCCTCTGGATAATGCAGCCAATCATCAGGTGACATCTTCGGCACTAACGTTTAGTAACTGATAATTGCTGTAACTAGGGCCATTGAGCTTTGCAAATATTATCCAGTAAATTTTAATTAGTACCCAGGGGATTGAAGAGCTGTGGGAAAAGCTCTTGGGAGATGCTTCCCTGGCCAGTGGCAATGTGTGCTGAGTAATTTTAGATCAGCTGGCCTGTCAGAGCAGATCAGTGTCATCACACTACTTATCTGCAGGAAAATGCACCTGCATCGACATGGAAATGAGGTGCATTAGCTGCCAATTTGTGCTGCTTATTTCCACTGTTCCCTCAGGTTGGATGAGTAGGAAGCGCAAGGGCTACAGCAGAGGACCGTGGAGGAGGAAAGGAGACCTTTGCTGCTTCTCTTCAAGGGCACACGCCATCACAGCCTCTGTCTGAAAGCTTTCCTTTTCTGTTTTTTGGCTGAAGTGGGAATTTTGTTGGAGATGTATCTAAATGAGACATTTAAAATGATGCTATGAAAAGCGATGGTGCTGTTTTGCAATAAATGCCTGTGCATTATCATTTTCCTTTTGTATGGTGAATTTTCAATCATATTGAAAGCTAGGGTGAGAAATTAGGTGTGAAGAGATAGGATCGTTTACGAGGACTAAATTAATTCCAAGGAAAAGATACTGACTGATATAAGCAAACATGTGCAAACACAGAACTTAAAAATTTTCATTTAATTTTTCCTATCATATGAAATACTTCATAATGATAACAGATTTAAAAATATACAATATCGGGGTAATAGCACTTTTGTGATGATGTATCACTTTTGTGATGATGTATCACTATGTAGAGTAGGCTGACCTTGAACTCACAGACATCCATCTGCCTCTGCTGCCAACAGAATCAAAGAAGTGTGATACCAGGTCGCTTGTTCGTCCCTTCCCCCCAGAACCAAAATAACCACATGCCAATTTGTTGCAAGGCCACTTGTTTGTCCTGGCTGCCCAGAACCAAAATAACCACATAGAAACTATATTAATTAAAACACTGCTCGGCCCATTAGCTCTAGCTTCTTATTGGCTAACACTTACATCTTAATTTAACCCATTTCTATTAATCTGTGCATTACCACGAGGCTGTGACCTACCAGCAAAGTTCCAGCATGTTTGTCTCCAGCCGCTCCATGGCTTTTCTCTGACTTTGCCCTTCTTTCTCCCAGCATTCAGACTAGCTTTTCCTGCCTACCTAAGTTCTGCCTTGCTATCGTTCCAAAGCCGTTTCTTTACTCGTTAATGGTAATAACAACACATAGAGGGGACTCCCATATCAGTACTATTTTTTAAAATATAAATATTTAGCTTGTACAATGTCAAGTTATGTACATACTTTTTTATTGTCCTTACTTATGGTTAGAAAAATGAGCTCAGAGTAATATAGTTACATGCTATAGGTAACTCAGGAATTAGATCGTGTTATCTGAATTAGTACTCAAGGTCTTTAGCATGTGAACTCACACTTTCAATAGTTCAAAGATTAACACATACATGTACATGAACACATTGTTTGGAGTAGAGGAGGCCTTCATTGTGTGAAGTCCTGTGGGTTGTGTATTATTGACATGAGCTGGTCATGCCAAGGACCGAAGTCTTACCCCTTGGGTAAGGCTCAGCAAAACATGACAAAGCCTTCCTTTGGTCCATGTGTGGATGTTGACAATGTGTGAAGAAAATATCCATCATAAATTTCTCCCCTGGATATTTACTTTCTGAAGTCTGCCTCCCTAGAGAGGTTGCTCTAACCAAGATTGACTAAACCTGACTCCTTCATTAATCTGTGTACCATAAAGAATGCCTTTTCCATTAGCTGTATGTAATAATACTACCTCCCAGTTCAACTATTTATAATAAACATGCTGAGATTACAAGGTACTGTGGCTTTTCCATCAGAGAGCCTAGTCTGCCTGATCCCAGCTTTACTGTGCTTGTTTTTTCTTCATCCACTCACTGTCTCAATTAGGTCAATCTCCAGAGCCATGCAAGAAAGTGGCACACATGCAAGAGACATACATGGAGAAACAGGTGTACAACTACAGTTCTACACACATTATAAACACTGGTGTGTGTGTGTGTGTGTGCGTGTGTGTGTGTGTGAATGTGTGTGTGTGTGTGTGTGTGTGTGACCATTTCCTTCTCTGTATTTGTTATGGAAAACTGTCATAAAAGCAACGAGTTTGACATTGAATGGATAAATTTAACAAACATATTGAGATGTAGTTCAAGAAAAACCTAGGATCTGCCATCAGGAAATTGCAAATAGAAATTAAAATCAGATTTCACTTAATCTGCCAGACTGATATATTAGTCAAGACTCTGTAATACCTAAGAAGAGAAGTAGTAAGTGTTGGTGAAGATGCACAGTGATCAGAGCCCCCACACACTGCTAGAAGAAACAGAAGTGCGACCTCTCTGACAAATAGTCTGGAAGCTTTTTAACGGTTGAATATAAAAGAGCCAAATAAAGCCAGCAACTATATCTGCACATTTGCATCCAAAAGAAATAAAACACAGTCTAGACAATAATTTGTAAATTACATTCATTACAACATTACTCACAGTGACCCCCAAATACACATAACCCAGATTTTCATCCATTGGTAACAAGAGAAACAAAACGAGTGCAATGGCATATGCAGCCATAAAAGAAAGTGGAATAGAAATACATGCAGAAGCATGAATACACCTGGAAGGTTTGCTACATGGTAACAGATACAAAGACACATATTGCAATACTGTGTGAAATTTCTGGAACAGGCAAATCTATGCACTGAAAAAGCAGATTAGTGATTTCCCAGGCTGGAAGAAAAAAGGAAAGAGTTTGTGAGGAATAAACTATGCTGAGTCTCCTTTGGGAAGATGGAAATACTGTAAAATTAATTGTGATGGTTGCACAACTATGCAAATATATTAAAATCCAGTGATTGTATGTTGAGTCGTTAATATGTGACACATAAATTAAATCTCAATAAAGCTATATTCTAATTCGGTATAAAAAGCCAAGTATGCCACTCAATTTTGAACATCTACCTGGATGGCTTTTGGAGGATGGACCACTTTTTAGCATCCAGTTTCCCCATTTGAAAAATGTGTTGTAGAGTACTTCCCAGTGAATTTTAATCTTCTGTTTGCAGTTGTGAGGAATAAAAATAATGCTTGTAACATGAGCATAATAGATTTCTAATATGTGTCCATAGTAGTAGAAGTGACATTATTAGCATAAACTAGAGTTTGTGGCCAGTGAAGGAGAGCAGATTTGAATACTTAGCAAGTGAGGGAGGGGAGGATTGAGAAGATACATAGAGGCATACAGGGTGTGAATACAAGGAAAGATGGCCCATGGGTGTTTGGAGATGTCAGAGATGAATGAGGTGAGATGAATGGAGATGGAGGTCCCGAGACCATCTCTTTAAGGGGAATTGAGGTAAGCTCACTGTCCCATGTTACTGCAGACCTCAGACACATCCAAATCTGAGTCTTGAGTAACAGAGGAATTGGGTAATCTGGCACTTTTTTCTGGGAGCCTTCCAAACTAGGAAATTAATTTTTTTCTTCATTTGCTCAATTCCCGAATGCTTGATGGTCTTTGCATGCTGGCCATGATACAGCTCTTTTCCAGGGACTAGGTGCATGTTTTTGAACTCTGTAGATGAACTAACCACAGTCAATGCAATATGAAGCAGTGTCCTAAACAACAGGTGTAGAAGAAGATGGCATCAAGACCACTCTGGGAAAGCCCCATTTCTCAACGTTTTCCATGTTCCTACAGAAGCAGAATACTAATGACCAGATTCACTTGGTGTGGGGACTAATGACCAGAAAACAGACATCTTGCAGCTTGTCCTCTTCAGGGAAACAGGCCTTCTGGCAGTGAAAGTGGTGGGGTTTCCCAAAAAGGAAGTCTATTGCCTTCTTCGCTTTCAAAGGCAGGTGGACCAGGAACAAGCCTAGTGTGTAGATATATGTCCTCTTGTGCAAAATATCTGACCTTTTCTGAGTCAGATTTGTGGAGGCTGCCCTAGTTACTTGGAAAGCTTGTACATTTTGATGGTAGGTGTTGTAAACTGACAGCTGAGCCCTGATCACAGCGATTTCTCCAATATGTCTTTTTGCTTAATGTGTTCCTGGCTTAGCTGTCACTCTGTACATTTTGGAATTTACATTTAGCCAAACAGAAATAGTATAATTGTGTTTCAGAGGAGGTAAGAATGAAGTAACTGATATAAATCAATGTGTAAGTCTGGAAGAAAAGTCGGTTTTTCTAATTTGGAGGGGGAACTCACTATGGTGACATAGCTATGTGCACTTGACAAACAGATGAGTAGGCATGGAAACAACATCTTATTTTTTCTTGACTACACAAAAGGAGAGCAAACATACCATATGGTGTTTTTGTTTTGGCTGGAAATATCCAATCTCATGGACCCTGTCTACTTAGGCAGAGATATTTGCTTTATTGAAGGTTTCTATGTTATCTATACATGTTGAGGGTCATCTTTCCACACAAAGAACTCACCAATTCTCTTAGAGATATTGACTTGCCTTGAAGTTTCTCAGTCTAGTTTTGTGTCACACTTTGGTTTGAATGAAGGCAGATGATTACTCATTTTCTTTCCCTAGTGAACTTAATACTCTAAAATGCATGGCAAATGCCAGGGGACAGACGCAGAAAGGCCTTCTAGTAGCTCTGTTTTTTTTTTTTTTTTTTTTTTTGGTTTTTCGAGACAGGGTTTCTCTGTGGTTTTGGAGCCTTTCCTGGAACTAGCTCTTGTAGACCAGGCTGGT
>NC_022015.1:44328316-44354769 GCF_000317375.1 Microtus ochrogaster | reverse complement strand
ATCGGGGGAGGGGGAGGAAAATGGGAGGCGGTGGCGGGGAGGAGGCAGAAATCCTCAATAAATAAATAAATTTAAAAAAAAATAATAAAATCCCTTAGCACCATAAAAAAACAAAACAAAACAAAACAACAACAACAAAAAAGTTGTATTAGCATATATTCATTGTTCAGAGAGATGGATTTTATAATGACATTTGGTCAAAGTCTGTCATGCACTTTAAACAAGTTAAGTCCCTAGTCATCTTTCATTTCCCCTAGCTCCCTTCCTCTTCTCTGACAGTCCTACCACTTCTATTTTCATGCCCCCACTGTGTGTGTGTATTAGGTTTGTGTGTTCCACATCCATAGTTGTTGTGAAATAATATTTTAACTATGTAAAGATGTGATACATTTGCTTATGTTGCAGGACATTACTTATCTGTGTATAGTTACGTTTGTTTATGATGTGTTTGTTTAACAATGCAAGGATGTGTTACATTTGTTTATACTGAATTTGTTTAATTATGAAAAGATGTGTTGCTGTTTCACCTTGCCTGCCTAAGGCACCTGATTGGTCTAATAAAGAACGGAATGGCTACAAGTTAGACAGGAGAGGGATAGGCAAAGCTGGTGAGCAGAGAGAATAAATAGGAGGAGGAGAAATATAGGCTTAAAATGAGGGAGAAGAAGAAGAAAGAAAAGAATGAGTAGAGAGGGACACACTGAGAGCCAGAAGCCAGGCAGATGCCAACCATCCACACATAGAGACAACAGGAAAGAAAAGAAAAAAAAAAGACAAGGAAAGAAGGTTCAAAAAAAACAAGACAAACATAAAGAGAAACAGATTAAAATAAGAGCAAAAAGTAAGGCCAAGAATACATAAGTAACAATAAGTCTTCATGTCATAATTTGGGAGCTGGTTAGTGGCCCAAAAGAAAAGGCCTGGTACACACAGTGTTTGTCTTTCCGGGTTGATCTTATTTTGTTTAATATGGTCATCTCAAATTTTATTAATTTCTTCCAAATAATTTTATTTTTCATGTCCACATTGTATATGCGTTTTACATTTAAAAGGGAGCTAAAGTTGATTCCATAATTTATCTGTTAATGGGAGCTAAAGTTGATTCCATAATTTGGCTTTTGAGAACAGTATTGTAATAAGCATGGTTAATTAGGTGTCTCCATAGTTTGCTTAGCTAGAAATTTCGGGCTATATTTCTGGAAGCACTGTAGCTAGGTTAAATGGTAGCTCTCTTTTTAGTTTTATGTGGAAATATATACATCTTTTATGGTGACTCCACTAACATGTGTTTTTACCAACAATCTATAAAGATTCTTTTATCCTTATATCATTTGTGGTTTTCAAAATGTTTTATGATCGTTATTACTTTAATCATCTGCATATGCGTGTATGTACAAAGCATAGATATGAGAGCATGAGTGCAGACGAAAAGAGTTATGTGTCTCCATCTAGGATGAATAGGCATGAATGCTGTGTCTCCTTAGGAAAAGTCTTGTCGCACAATGGTGCTGCATACCGAATTCAGGTATGTCCTCAACTATGTCATCTACTGGTGACCAATTTTGAGCCAGAATTGCTTTAGTAGTTACTTTAATGTCTCTTTTACTGCTATGTTAAACACACCAATTAAGATCATCACACTAAAATGTTTACTTAGAATTCTCATAGATTATCTCCCTTGATCTCATAATTATGTCAGGTAATTCATTATTAGCTTATTTTACATGTAATATGCTAAAATTTAGTGAGCATACACATTTTTCTGACAATGCATGTTAGAAGGAACAATTTAAAAGTTCTATGTTCCCTTAAACATGAAAAAAATATGCATGAGGAAAGACTAAGAGGTGTTGCAGCATGGGAATAACACTTTTGTTATATTAGAATTTCTGAACAATCCTAAGAGGTAAAGAGTATAGGAGTGAAAAAAAAATTCCCAATATTAAAGGTAAATGTTAACACTTAACCTGCAGAATTTGCTAGAAGGAGCAACTCAGGTTAGCTGCTGTCACTCCAGTAGAATAAGCAAGAGAAGGTCACACATTCAGAAGTAGACTGTGAAAGAAAGCTCCTTTGAAATTAGCTGACAGTTCTTTACTGTCTACTGAGCATCTGAAGTCCCACCAATTAGCATTATGATGCCTCTGTGATGGTCTTGAGTCTCATTGTAGACTGAAGAGTACCAAGACCTTCCACACCTCCCACGTTGTCCCGGGAGTGGAGATGATAGCTTTGAACTGTGTCTCCTTACATTGAGACAAAGAGCCTGGTGTCTGTTTTACTTGGAGAAGTCTGAAAAGCCTAGACTGCAGGTTTTGAGGCAGGGGGGATGGGCTGTGAGGAGAATAAAGACAGCCAGAAAAGTGAGGAATGGGTCCAGATCTCTATTTTTCCAGTTTTGAAGATCTGGTATTTGTGCTTTGCCATGAGATACTGTGGAGGTGGCTGGTGTTGGGCCATCCTGAAAGGTTCTAGGTTATAAAGGATATTGATTATTCCAAACACTTATGCTTTACCCGTGGGCCATCATTTTGGCATTTACTGTGACAGCCAGATGATGCTTGTGATAAAAATAAAAGAACTTGAAAAAGCTCTGTCCATAAACAGTGGAGGAGGTAGGAGAAGAGGCGAGTGAAAGGCAGTTACAATACTGAACATTATTTGTGTTGGTGGAGCTTGTCTCCTTCCTAACCTTGAAGGATGCGTTCCTTGACCAAATCTCAGCATTCATGGAGTGGGTTTCATTCCCACTTCTGTGCTAATGCTCACTAAACTCAGATCTGCCTTAAACACAGGGTACAGAGAAGCTGTACACATGTGAATTAAAAGTTTGGGTTTAGAGTAGATGTTTTAAAGCACAAACAAGCAAAAGTCCAAGTTTCTCCGAACTTGTTGAGTTTGCTGGAGGTGTAATCTGGAAAAGGAAACACCTGTAAAACACTCAAGGGAAAGACCATTCAAACAATAGCAGACAGACGAACTGGTTGACATTTTGCAGATTTTTAAATCCATTAATGATGGAGAGGACATGGCTGACATAGACTCTGGTAAGGTATTGTGGAAAGTTCACATTGGTGAAGTTGCCTGGCTGAAGCTTTGCACATAATGTAGCAGCCCAACTTTGAACTGTGTCCAGGGTGCTTGTGGTTAGGTCAAATGCTACTTTTATTAGAAGAGTGACATGTTGAACTGCTTATAGTTACTCAGTGCACACGTGGTTTCTCCTACAAACAACAGGAAAGGGGAATTTCTTGTAGCCCCTAGGAGTAAACAAGATTTTTGGTCAGAGTAAAGAAAGTAAAGATAAAAAAAGGAAAGGCTTTATCTTAGATTGTTACAAGTTCACTTAGATTTCGAGGAAATGCTGCAGGCTAGAAAACAGCCTGCAGAACACAATTATTAAAGAAAGGCATCAGAGTTCTACAGAGAATGAGATACCAGTGTGAAGAATGGGAATCTCCAAGGAATGGTCAGAGAGAAGATTTTGGAAGAGCCAGCCATACCAGAAGAAAAATTCATTTTAATTAAAGTAGGCCAACATATGGGAAATAATGCCTCATGTGTGGAAAGTTCTGTTATTGAGAAGAACACTTTTTCTTCCTTTTTAAATAATTGGTTTGAAAATATTTCACTTTTCCTCTGGCTTGTTTTCTTCTTACTGTGCATTCTTTTGATTCATGGCATAACCTCTAATTTATAAGCACTGTGCTGTAACGGTGTTTCTCTTGTTTTAGAACGTTTAGAAATAAAATTCAATGACATAAATAAAATCTGGACTGTCAGAGATATTTTCCTGCAAATTATAATCAATATATAATATATGTTACCTATCTATCTATCTATCTATCTATCTATCTATCTATCTATCTATCTATCTATCTACTTATTATCTATCATCTTCTTCATCATCATCATCTATCTAACTATTGTGGAAAAATATTAAGTAAAGGGAATTTGGGAATTCCAAGTAAGTCAGAAGTGAATGGACATCTAAAAACTAGGTATCTCGTTTATGGAAAAAAAATGATTCTGATCTGCAGTCACACATTGGAGGCATGTCTGTTTGTTTTTTCATTTTATGTGCTAATTCAAAACAATAACAGGTTTTTCTCTTTGAAAATATAAATTCCTTTCTTCCTACTCCTATTCTCTTAAAATGTCACTCCCACCCACTGCACAGCTAGAGGCTGGAAATGTGGCATTTGAGCAGGTTAGTACAGGAAGATCTTGTTTCTTGAGTCAGACATGAACAGGGTACATGTGTGCCACTTTCTGTAGATTACTCCTTTGATTGTTTACTTGCTCATCGGTGATTTATCAATAAAAGTGTCAGTACTGTCACGCTGGAGGACGTGATAGGCACTGGTACAGTGTTAGTCGGCTGACAAGAATCCCCAAGGGGCTTTGAAAAGTGCCTTGGCCAAGATGGTGATCTAATTGACTTCTGGAGGTCCTGGGTATTGGTAATTTTTGACACTGTTGCCCAGGGATGTTGGGATGTAGGTAGGCTGGGAGGAGCTTGGTGTGCCAGGCCACCTGTGTGTGCTTTTAGAGGAAGGTGTTGTGTAATTTAATCCTTGCAGTACTGCCGCAGAGGCATTGGAGTCTTCATTTTGCAGAGGGGACTGTAATTGTGAGTGATGGCATGATTCCCCCAGCACCACATCACTAAGGTATGGAAGGGTGTATTTCATTTCTGTCATTGTGTTTGGAAATTGTGGGTTGGAAAAGCTAATTCAGTTCCACTCAAATAAAATGGTTTACCTGTGAAACGATTTCCACCATCTGTGCCTCTGAAAATAGAGTGGCAAGTTCTATTATGGAACTGTGGAAAGTTTGACCCCAAATGAACAACTGATAAAAAGTGAAATTAAATAACATACACAATTTTAGAAAGGAGATCCCCAAATAGGTCTCCGAAAATTATTTCTATTATTTGCTTTTATATTTATATGTTTCAAAGGAAAGATTCAACAAATCTTTATTTTTCAATGTTCGATACGGTATTTCTTTTCGCTATTATTTCTGAGCAAGATAAACTCAGGAAGCACTAGAAATGTCAGGCAGTAGGTTTTTCTTCCTGATAACACATGAGGCATGTGAAATATTGATAAAACAAAAATATACTTTTGTTAAGAGGTTTTGAATTATTGCTTTAGCTATCAACTCAAAATGGAGAAAGTATTCTCGGAGGAGCTTAGCAAGTGTAACAACCGTTACTGCGCCACACTCATGTACACTCAGGAGTCTTCACACAACACATCTCTCAGCTGACAAGTCCTTGTTATGCACCGTAAAAATACAAACTCTCATAGAAAAGGAAGTGAGTGAACAGAAAACAGATTTCCTTGTGCAGAAACACTGCCCACTTTGAATAACTTTATCCACTTCGTTTTGGCTATTTATCTAGCAGTAATTAATGTCTCTTTAAGGGTCAATAACAGGATACTGTAAATATTACTTTTCAAAACTTTAACATTAATACCCTCTCTCTCTCCGTGTGTGTGTGTGTGTGTGTGTGTGCATGTGTGTGTGTAGAACTTCATGGCCACCTCACTTTTCCATGTTGGGATCTTATCTAGTTTGAGTTTGTGTACGTCTGGTGCATTCTGTTGCATGTTCTGTGAGTTCATACATGCATCTTCGCTGCTGTGTCTGAAAGACACTGTTTCCTTGGACTTAGTCACTGCCTCTGCCTCTTTAATCTTTCTGCCTCCTCTTCTCCATTGATCCCTGAGCCTTATGAGGAGGAGGTGTGATTTAGATGTCACATTGAGGACTGAGTACTTTATAGACTCTTACTCTCTACATATTGATCAGGTGTGGGGCTGTTTGTTAATCGCAATTAAATGCAAAAGGAAACTTTTAAAACAAGAGTTGATAAATACATTAATCTGAGTGCAAATGGTAAGCATTCAGAGTTGGTGTTTTAGACTTCTCGAGAATAACAACTTATAGAATGAATTGCTCTCTCTGTATATAGAAAGAAGGTTTATTAGAATGACTTACGGGCTATGGTCCAGCTAATCCAACAATGTCTTGCTATGAATAGAAGATCGAGACTCTAGTAGTCATTCAGACTATGAGGCTGGATGTCTCATCTTGTCTTCAGTATATGCTGGAATCCTAAAGAATTAGGCTCTCTTGCCAGTGAAGAAATGGACTTGCTAACAAAAGCAAGACCAAGTAGGCAAAGATGGTGCTTCCTTTTTCTGTTATTTACCTAAACTTCCAGCAGAAGGTGTGGCTCAGATTAGAGGTAGGCCCTCTCACCTCAAAAGGTCTGTTTTAAAGGTGTGCCTTCCTACCACAAAGCTTTGGACTAGCAGTGAATCTTTCCACTTAAATTAATTTAATTAAGCAAAAATTCCACACAGGTATGCCCAGACATTTTTGAGTTTTAGTTAATTTCAACTGTAGCCAAATTGACAACCAAAATTCCATCTCGCAGTTGGTTTATTTAATACGGAGGCACATTTATCAGAGCCTTAGCAGTATTTTCTCCCCTGGGTCATACACATGCCCATCCCTGGGTTCTCGTCCATGAAAGTAACGCCAGGGAAAAAAACCCACATACATCTGCTATAGTTCTACTTCATAGAGCAGAATTTAACTAAAATCATAAAGTTGTTGGTTACTTCATGATGCTCCTGTGGGCATGTCTTGCTAGGTTAGTCATTGTTTATACCTTACTGGGATCACAGTTGGGTAAGATTGATTATTATTTTTCTCCTCTAGTCATGTGAATAGACTTTCCAGTGATATAAAAGCTATCACGTAGAATGAAGCTTCTAGGTAAGTACCAGCTTGATTTTGTCATTTCTTCTGACTCAAGTTTTTGGGGCTTTCAGGAGCAAGCTCTTACCATCAAGTTCTGGAGTGCAACCAAGAACATAGCCAACAAACTATAATGTTCAGAGGGTTAATGAGAACTGCATGGCCAACAACTCCAAAAAATCTAACCCATTCCTGACACTGGGCCTAGATTTAGATTTATTTCTAAATCTGTGGTGCCTAGTAAGGTCACTGTTGCTATGTTATAGAGTAACTCCATTTAAACTCTATATATCTGTATGCTTGTACAATAGTGTCTACAATAGTAGATTTCTACATGACCTTCTGAGAGAAAAATCTTTTGTGTTAGTTATTCCTCCACATATTCCTTCCTCTATTCTGTCATTCCTATCCCCACTCCATTTAACCCTTCCTGTTTTGCCCTTTAGATATTTGTATCATTGTGCATTTCTCCAATACGTAAGGTCTTTGACGAGTTTTAAAAATTGTTTTCAGCCATTCCTATTTTATCTTTTGTAAACTCTGTTTAAATATATGACTCACTTTTAATTTGTTTATTGTTTTGAGCTATTTGTATATTCTAGGTATTAATTTTTCTCTTCTGATGTAGAGCTGGTAAAGATTTTTTTTCCTGTTCTTTAGGCTGCTTCTTCACTGCAATGTGCTTTTCTTTTTTTATTTATTTATTTTTAATTTATTTTTTATTGAGAAAAAAATTTCCGCCTCCTCCCAGCCTCCCACTCCTCCCGCCCTCCCCCCACTCCTCTCCCCCTCCCTTTCAAGTCTGAAGAGCAGTCAGGGTTCCCTGCCCTGTGGAAAGTCCAAAGTCCTCCCCCCTCCATCCTGGTCTAGGAAGGTGAACATCCAAACTGGCTAGACCCCCACAAAGTCAGAACAAGAAGTAGGATCAAAACCCAGTGCCATTGTCCTTGGCTTCTCAGCAACCCTCATTGTCCGCCATATTCAGAGAGTCCGGTTTTATCCCCTGCTTTTTCAGTCACAATCCAGCTGGCCTTGGTGAGCTCCCAATAGATCAGCCCCACTGTCTCCATGGGTGGGTGCACCCCTCTTGGTCCTGACTTCCTTGCTCATCTTCTCCCTCCTTCTGTTCCTCATTGGGACTTTGGGAGCTCAGTCCAGTGTTTCAGTGTGGATCTCTGTCTCTATCTCCATCCATCGCCAGATGAAGGTTCCGTCCAGATGGGATTCCTCAGCAACTCTGCAATGTGCTTTTCTGTACAGAAGTTTTCCAGTTTCAGGAAGTTCAATTTGCCAATTGATGATCTTAATGCCTGTACTACCAAAGTCAGTCAGAAAGTCTTTTCCTGTGCCTAGACCTTCAAATGTATCTCCTACTTTCTCCTCTTTCAGAAGGTATCAGGTCTTACGTTGAAATCCTTGATCACTTTGGAGTTGAGTTTTGTACAGAGTGAAGTTGCTCTCTATTTTTATTCTTCTACATTTGGTCATCCATTTGTTCACAGTGCAACTTGTTGAAAATGCTGTTTTTTTTCCCCATCCTGTATGTTTGGCTACTTTGTCAAAAATCAGGTAGCTGTAGGTTTGTGGACTCATATGTGAATCCTCAGTTCTAGTTCATGGGTCAATTTATCTGTTTTTAGTATAAGGCTCATTATATAATTTAAAATCAGGGATGATGATACTTTCAGTGGTTCTTTTGTTTAATTGTGTGTGTGTGTGTGTGTGTATTTGTGTGTGTGTGTGTGTTTCCAACTGGAATTTATGATTGTTTCTTCAGTTTCCATGAAGAACTTATTTGGAATTTTGTTGATTATTTTGCTGTCTGTAGATTGCTTTTGGTAGAATGTTCATTTTCATAATATCAGTGCTACATGCCTTCAGAAGCATGGGTGATCATTTCATCTTCCATCTTCTTAAATTTCTTTAAATATTTATTATTTAAGACTTCCACTTCCCAATTTATATGTGTTCTGAGATATATGTTTTCAGCCTATTGTGAGTGCTATTCTTTCCCTAATTTCTTTCTTGGTTTGTTCATTTACATATAAGTCAGTTACTGCATTTTGTCTGCTAATTTTGTATCTTGGTACCTCTCTTATTGTGTTTATAAGATGTAGAAGTTACCTGGCATATTTAAGGGTATTTCAAAAAATAGTTTATTTTATTTTATTTTTATGTACATGTGTTTCACCTGCATGCATGTTAGTGTATGCCTGATATCCAATGAGGCCACAAGGGGGTGACAGATCCCAGGAACTGGAGCTATATAGGCCCTTAGTCCTCTGCAATGGCACCAAGTGTTTTTAATTATGAGTCATCTCTCCAACCTGTCTTTGATATCTTTTATGTATAAAATTATACCATTTAAAATAAGGATAATTTGACTTTTTTTCTATTTGTGTTACCTTTCCCCATCACTTGTTTATAGCTCTAAGAATTTGAATACTGCATTGAACAAGAATGGAGAGAATGGGCATCTTTGTTTTGCTTCTGCATTAGGTGAAAATGCATTGAACTTATATCTATTAAGCATGAAAATAGTTATGTAGTTGTATATCACCTTTATTATGTTGAGATTTGTCCTCTGTATTCCTAGATTCTTTGGATTTCTGTCATGAAGAAATGTTGGATTTTGTCAACAACCTTTTCTGCATTTAGTGAGGTGATCATATGGTTTTTGTATTTGAATCTACTCATGTGATAGATTACATTTATTGATTTATGTATATATCAAACCATCCCTGAATTTCTGAGGTGAAACTGACTTTATTATGATGGAGTATCTTTTTGATGTGTCCTTGAATTCAGTTTGGAAGCTTTTTTAAAAGAGCTTTTGGATCTGTGCTCATTAGCCAGAGCTATCCTTCTTGTTTTCATTTGGTCTTTAGTTTTCTTATCAGCTGAATACTTGATTCCCATCTCACTACCTGGAAAGTCACCGAAATTTCTTCTGTATCCTGCAGAATGTCTTCAGACTCTTTTATGAAGCAGGAACCAAAAGAACTGTCTTACTTTCCTTAGGCAGCTTCAGCAGTCATTTTTCTGTGGGTCCTGCAATCCATTCAAACAGTTCAGGCTAGAGCAGTTTCGTTCCCAAATGGCTAACAAACTCCATGAGAACTTTGATGCCTGTCATCCTCCTAAAGTAGATTGTTGCTTCCAGGAGCAGATGTGTCTCATTGTCATGAAAAGTTAAGTACTTAAAAAAAATTAAAAGCCATATTTTGTTCATCCTTGAGAGGTTTGAAGAATAACTATCCATCTGAAATGTATCTCTGTACATTTAGAAAACCTAACTAATATGACTACAAGCTTGACTATTATAGATGACTATCTACTTACCTATATTTTTTAATTTTACATTACATTTTTAAATGAGCTGTACAAACACAATGTCTTAATCAAGAGCAGAAATATGCATATAATAAAATTGATCTAAAGTTGGTATCAATAGACCAAAATCCATACCAATGCAAGGTATCCATCTCTATAGCATATCCCCCTTTAAATATAAACAAACATTTATAAACAATATTTAGGGAATTTGGGGTGTAGTTCTCTCCAAACTGCTTACAGATTTTTGTTGGGCTAAGTATTTTGGGGGTTATTCATGGTGACCTTTCAGGGGTTCTTGATCACATTATTCTGGAAGGAATCCACAGGTTCTCATCCTCTGTGGAAACAAAAGAAGAACCTATTTTCAAAGTAATAAATTCTTAGACCCAAATATTGAAGTCCAGATACCTTTAAAAAATATATATTGTTTTAGGTTAGCAGCTCATACAATGAAATGTCTCTCCATACTTAGGTCATTTACAGTCAAAAATTAAAGAAAACACAATAATATATAATAAAATCCAGACTCTGTGTATATTCCATCTTTATGTGGCTTATTTTTCTTTATTTTTAATCAATGATTGTCTGTACTTTGTCTCTCTAAAGACTTTGTTTTATTTTTATAACCATTTGCTTCCTTTTATAACTATGTTCTTTTTCTTCTCTCTCCCAAGCCTATGTACATTTTTAAACACACTGTGACCCATTTAGAGGTCTTTTAAATCTGAATTTGTCTTTATTGTATATCTATGATCATTTTTCTGATCAGGACTACTTCTTAAAATGCTAAGCAGCATCCCTTGGGCTCAGGTCACTTTGCCTTTTGGCTCTACCCAGTCCAATATGGCAGAAGTTCATTTACTGCCTCTCAGACTACCCTGTGGTAGCCACGCTCACCACCTCAACTCTGGTAATCATTTGGCCCATGATGCAATAAGCTGCCCACAAACCCCAGTCAAGTGCTTGGCCTCCTGAAAGAGCCAGAATTCATGCTGATGGCATGAACCAGGAAGCCGCCATTTTGAAAGGCACTTCTTTCCCTGCTAAACCTGCATCAGAAAACCTCTTTAAAAAGCCATGTCTCTTTATTAAAAATTTCTGCCTCCTCCCCGCCTCCGTCTCCCATTTCCCTCTCCTTCCTCCGCTCCCCTCACCCTCCCTCTCCAGCCCTAAGAGCAGTCAAGATTCCCTGACCTGTGGGAAGTCCAAGGTCCTCCCCCCTCCATCCATGTCTAGGAAGGTGAGCACCCAAACAGCCTAGGTTCCCACAAAGCCAGTACATGCAGTAGGATCAAAACCCAGTGCCATTGTTCTTGGCTTCTCAGTAGCCCTCATTGTCTGCCATGTTCAGAGAGTTCGATTTTATCCCATGCTTTTTTAGACCCAGTCCAGCTGGCCTTGGTGAGTTCCCAATAGATCTGCCCTATTGTCTCAGTGTGTGGGTGAATAAAATAAAATAAATAAATATGGTGTCTATCTCACTGGTTGTCAGTTTAAATTATATGTTCTAGATTTAATTTCATTGGGACATATGTCTTTAAAGATTAATTCTCTAACTGAAGGTTTTCTACAGCTGTTAAATGTAAACTTTGAAGTATGAATATATGATAAACTGATATTTAGTGTTTCATTTGAATCTGTAATTAAAAACTCCCATTTTATCTCCAAAAAAAGCCATGTCTCTGCTTTCTGCCAGCAAACAGAGCAAGAAGCTGTGCTACTCTGTTTATTTTTTTGTGTGTGTGTATCTAGAATTCACATCACACCATCACCAAGCTCAAACTTTTGGAATTTTTAAAGGATGTAAAAATTCTTAAGTTATATGGTATTTTATATTATTAACATGAGATTTTGGGGACAAGGAATTAAAACTTTATGGTTTAACAGTGATATGTTTGAGACACTTTGGGTTTCCTCAGGCAGATACCTCTTATTCCAGAATAGATAAAGCCTGTCAGAAGACCAGCACCCAACTCTGGCAGATCAAAAACAGGATATGGCCTGTCAGAAGAACAGGTAAATTCCTCACATGCATACCATTTGCACTTTCTGAGTGTGCCTTATTCTGATGCTATCCCAAATCTCTATCCCCTCCTCATTGCCATATTACAACCCCCAACTTGGGTGGAAACTCTGTAGAAATAGGCCACATTGGCCACCAGAATCAGAAATAATGAAAGCTGCCAGAACTTCAACCCTCAACTTGGGCAGAGTACAAATAAAACGGTTTCAGACCTAAAAATAGAAATAGAATAAATAAATCAAATGAAAATTTAGGGAATTTTGGAAATGGAAAATATAGGTGAGTGAGCAAGTGCTACATAGGCACACATCAATAACAGAATACAAGAGATGAAAGAAAGAATCTCGGGCATTGAAGATATGATAGAGGAAATAGATTCATCGGTCAAAGAAAATGTTAAATATAAGAAATTTTTTATAGAAAACATCCAAAAAATCTGAACCACTATAAAAAGATAAAACTTAAGAATAATAGGGAAAAAAGAAAGAAAGAATAGCAGCTCAACTGCCCAGAAAATATTTTCAACAAAATCATAGAAGAAAAATTTCATAACCTAAAGAAAGAGATGCCCATAAAGATATAAGACGCATACAAAGCACTAAATAGATAGGATTATAAAAGGAAGTTCCCTCACCCCACAATAATGAAAACACTGAACAAAAAAAGAGCATTAAAAACTATAAGGGAAAAAAAGCAGCTAACATATGAGGCAGACCTATTAGAATTCCACTCGAATTCTCAATGGAGACTCTAAAAACCAAAACGGCATAGGCAGATATACTACAGTATCTGAGAGACCACAAATGCCATTCTAGACTACTATGTGCAGCAAAATTTTCAATCACCTTAGATGGAGAAAACAGGATATTCTGTGATGAAGTCAAATTTATAAAACATCTACATAAAAGTCCAGCCTTACATAAGATATTACAAAGAAAATTCCAGGATGTAAACTATACCCATGAAAACACAGTCAATAGATAACCTCACATCAGTAAAACTCAAAGAAGGTACATACACATGAACACAGACACACACAAACACCACCATCACCACCACCAACAACAAAAACAACAGAAAATAGTCATCATTATTCATTGATAGATCTCCATATCAGTTCCCCAATAAAAAGACAGACTAACAGAATGGATAAAATAAAACAATCCGACTTGCCGCTGCATACAAGAAACACAGCCCAGCATCAAAATAAATAAATAAATAAAAGAGTAAAGAGTTTGAAAAGGATTTTCCAAGCAAATTGACCTAAGCATAATGGTTTAGTTATTCTAATATCTAACAAAATAGACTTCAAACTAGTATTAAGGAAAGACACTTCATACTCATCAAAGAAAAAATCCACCAAAATAACTTCAATTCTTAAAAATCTATGCATCTAACTCAAGGGCACCAACATTTGTAAAAGAAATGTTACTGAATTTTAAATCATGCATCGACCTTCACACATGATAGTGTGAAAATTCAATACCTTACTCTCAGCAATTGACAGGTCATCCAGCCAAACCCTAAACAGAGAAATACGGGATCTAACTGTCATGATAAACCAAACGTATCTAACAGATACCACATTTCACAGAAACAAATAAAAACATATCTTCTCATCACCTTATGGAACTTGCTCCAAAATTGACCACATACTTAGAAGTCTCAACAGATACAAGAAAATTGAAATGACCCCTTGCATCTTATCAGATCACTATGGATTAAAGCTAGAATTCAACAACACAAAGAACCGAAAGCCTACAAACTCATGGAAACTGATCAAGTCTCTACTGAATGAAAAATGGGCAAAGACAGAAACGAGAAATAAAAAATTCCTATAGTTCAAAGAAAACCAGTGCATAGCATACCTAAACCTATAGGACACAATGAAAGTGGCACTAAGAGTAAAGGTCATAACACCAAGTACCTACCTTTAAAAAAAACTGAAGAGAGTTTAGAAATATTACCAACTTAACAGCACACTGGAAAGCTTTAGAACAAAAAAGTAAGTACACCCATGGGAGTAGACAGAAGAAATAATAAAAATGAAAGCTGAAATCAATAAAATAGAAACAAAGAGAATAATACAAAAAATCAATGAAACAACAAGTAGGTTCTTTGAGAAAATCAACAGGATAGACAAACCCTTATCCAAACTAACTAAAAGATAGCAAATATCTAAATTAACAAAATCAGAAACAGAAAGAAAAGCATAGCAGCAGAAAAATGAGGAAATTTGGAGAATCATATGGGTAAGTTTTAAAATCTGTACTCCATGAAATTGGGAAATCTAAAAGAAATGAGTAATTTTCTTAATACATACCACTTACCAAAGTTAAATCAAGAAGAGAAAACAGCTTAAATACACCTATAACCCCAAAGGAAATAAGAGCAGTTATTAAAAATCTCCCATCCATAAAAAGACCAGGGGAAGATGTTTTCTTTATCATATTTTTAAATTATAATTAGTCACTTGTAGTTACAGATTAGATTTCTAAATCTTATGTTTCTTGGAAATCTTTTTTTCTTTTCATATATTTTCTTAAAAAAATACTTGTCATTTTACATACCAATCTCTATTCCCCCTCCCACCCTTTCTCCCACCTCCACCTCTCTCCCTTCCCATCTGTCATTTACTCCTAGAGTGAGTAAAGCCTTCCTTGGAGAGTCACCACGATCTGACATAACAAGCCCCTCTCCATCTCAGTATCAAGGCTGAGTAAGTCATCCCACCATGGCAAATGGATTCCAAAATGCCAGTTCATGCAACTGGGACAGGTCCTGGTGCAACTGCCAGGGACCCTACCAATATTTCAAGTCACATAACTGTCACCCACCTTCAGGGAGTCTAGTTTGGCTCCATGCAGATTCCCCAGTCCATAGTCTGTGAACTCCCACTATCTTGGATCGGCTGTCTCTGTGGTTTTCCCTATCAAGCTCTTGACCCTACCTTGTTCATATGATCCCTCCTCCCCCTCTTCAATGGAACTCCAGGAGCTCAGCCCAGTGTTTGGCTGTGGGTCACTGCATCTGCTTTCATTAGTTACTGGCCAGATAGCTTTAATGCTGAATTCCTCCAGCCTATCAAAGAAGAATTAACTCCAATACTCTTCAAATTAACCCACAAAATACAAGCAAAAGAAACACTGCTAAAATCATTTTATCATGCCACAGTCAACCCAATACTCAAACCACATAAAGGTTCAACAAAGAAAGAAAAATACAGATGAATTTCCCATATTAATATAGATGGGAAAATAGTCAATGAAATACTTGCCAACTGAATCCAAGAATATATCAAGAAGATCATTCACAATGATCTGATAGACTTCTTCCAAGTGATTCAGGGACAGATCAACATATGAAAGTGTGTCAATGTAATCTACCATATTGTGGGTCCCCTAATTTTGATCAACTGTTCTGCACAGGCTGTCCCAAGATATAGAGGAACTGGGAGCAAGGTCTTGGGTGGCAGTGAGTACAGAAGACCTGGGGGACTGTTTTGGAGGGTGGCTTGTTTATGAAATGGTGGGGATAGTTTATACAGAGTCAAGGGGGTAGTGGAGGAAAGAGATCAAGAGAGGAAATACTGCAGCAGAGGTGGGATGCTCCAAGCACATCAGTCAGAATAGCAGCCTGTCAGTCAGATGATTTATGAGAAGCCAGTTCCCTATGATGTGGTGGGAACAGAAACTTGACTGGCTTTATTATGTCATGCCTTTTATCTATGTGATGCTGAATAAGCCCAAGCCTGATTTGGGTATGAAACAACCTCACTCTCGTTGTCTCTGAGAGATGTCCAGAGCATGGGCAAAGCACTATTATCCATTATCTGGCCTGGGAACCCATACCATATAAACAAACTGAAATTAAAAACTCACATAATCATCTCCTTAGATTCCAAAAAGCCTTTGACAAAATCCAACATCCCCTCATTGTAAAAGTCTTGAAGATATTATTGATACAAAAGATCTATGTAAAGTGTAAATCAAAAGTACTTTGAGATTCTGTCTTATGCCTCTCGGAATGACTAAGACCAATAACACAAGTGCCAGCTTATACTGGGAAGGATGTGGAGTGATTCAGTTAGGGTTTCTATTACTGTAGAGTGAGACAATGGCCATGGAAATTCTTATAAAGTAAAACTTTTGGGGGGTAGTTTAAGTTTTAGAGGTTTAATCCACTATCATCATGGTGGGACATGAGGCATACAGGCAGAGATAATGCTAATGAAGGAGCTAATAATCTTACATTTTGATCTGCAGGCAACAGGAAGTAAACTGTGTCACTTAGGATAGCCTGCGCATAGGAAACCTCAAAGCCTACTTCCAAAGTGACATGCTTCTTCCAGCAAGACCATACCCATTCCAATGAAGCCCCCTTTCCCAATAATGATGTGAGGTGTCTTTCTGTATGCTATGAATATGTGTTGCTCTCATTGGTTGACAAACAAAGCTGACTTGTCCTAGAGCAAGGTAGAACAGGGCCAAGTAGAGATACAGGAAAAGGAGGGAAGAGTCTGGGAGACTCCATCCAGCTGCCTAAGGAACCATATGCCTGCAGACCAGTTTATATGTTTCTACTTATGTTTAAGTTTTTTTTTTGTATATTGACTGATGTACTTTGCCACTATAAGCAAATAGTCTTTCAAATTTCCTGCTTCACTGAAAAATCTGACAGCCTATAAGCTGCATATGGATGCCCGAATATTACAGAAGAACTTTGGGTGACTGTCCAGGCAATCAGATGTCTTTGTCATTTCTAGAATTTAACTTTAATTATTATTTTGATACATCCTAAAGTCATATAAAATGAAAACTTTGAGGAACTGCCTAGACCAGAACGCTTGTGGATATGCCTCTGAGAGATATTATTGATTGGCAATTGAGGTAGGAAGGTGTATCCCACTGTGGGCAGCACCATTCCTAGGCAGGTGACACAAAGCTATTTAAAAAGCTAGCTGATGGGTTGAAAAGATGATTCATTGTGGTAACACCTGTTCCAGAAATTATCTTTTTCTTTAAAAGAGATTGAAATTTTGAAAAACCCTATAATCAAGCTAGTAAGGCATCTTGAAATAATTTAAAACTATGTACTTAGCCTTTCTATCTTACCATATAATAAGTTTCTTTAAGGTTTAACTTGCCTTTAAGAAAGCATTGTAAACCAATCTTACTAAACCTTGATTTTCCCAGGTTTTCAGATTTTACAAAGCAAGCAAAGAGTATAGCTTTAATATTGTCTATGTACTTTTCTATTCCCTTGACTCAGAATAATGTATGTATGTGTCTGACTGTGGTAATCACTTTCTGTGAACAATCATTAAGTTGAAAGCAACCTCTAAGACAAAAAATACCTCATAAGTTTTAAAAGTAGTGTATAGATACAGGATGATAAAATGTGTGTGATTTTGTAGTTGTGATTGGGATCTACGCTGTATAAATAGAGACAAGTGGGATGGACACAAACATGCATACTTTCATAACTGTTCTCTTCTGATTGAGAAGGGAATATTAGCTGCTCCGAGGCTCCCGATCCCTTAAATTCTCCAACACTAGGTACTGTAACCTAGAACTGCTCTCTGAAATAAATCCTTTTTTTTTCTTCTGTTGTGTTATTCAAGAGTATTTCATCACAGTAATAGAACATAAATCAAAATAGGACCATGGCATTTCACGTAAGTTTGCAGTCAGACTATGGTGACCCAATGAAAGCAGCATAAATACCTCCATCTTACTTGTTTTTTGTCCTTGAGTCTTCTCAGAATCTCTCTCAAAGTCACGTTCAGTTTAACCCATTAGACAAAGGAGACTAGTGATGTAATTCTTATGAGTCAGCCTCTTGGGGCACAGAGAAAATAGAGAAAGACAGATGATAAAAATGAGTAGATGAGAAACGACCAGTACAGTATCTCTTTATAAGGTTTTCAGTCCGGGATAGTCATTCAAAAATAAGATAGGCCTTCTTCCCTAACAGAACATGCACTCCTATTGAGTAAGAGTTTAAATTGTCACAGCTCAAAAGAGGTATGCTTCTGGTCTCTTGTGGTAGAGGTTAGTAGAGGTCAGAGATGCTACTAAATGTTACACTACATAAAATTCCACAAAGAACCCATTTTGAAATTGCAATAATAAAGAAGTTTAGAAACTGTCTCAGTGTAGGAAAGATTTTTTTTTTGTCAGATGACCCCACAAATGACTATAAAATTGTCAAAGATACATGACCTATGAAAAAAGCCATGAAAGTACAGGTTAGGCTGACTTGGACAGGTTGATTAGAAAGGTGGATTAGAAATGGGTATACCAAGGAAGAAGAATGGTAGCACAGTCCATGCAGAAAGAGCACCAGGTGCAAATATCTAAGACAGCGATTGAATAGGATCATCAAATAAAAAAAAAAGGAATGCTAACCACATGGAATTTAGAGAAAGATGGCAGTGCTTCATTGTTCGCATGAGGCAAAATCTATCTTTAAATTGAGACCACTGTCTTCATTAATGATTTCTTGTTATCCTGACAAAAGCATCTTAAGGGAGGAAGGGTTTTGATGGCTAACAGTTCAGGGGTACCATCTGTCATGGTGAAGAAATTAAGGCGGCAGGAGATTTCAACAACTGGTACAGCATAACCACAAAAAAAAGCAACGAGTACTGAATCCATGCAGGTCCTCATTATTAGGATCTCATTCTGGAACTGGTACACCACACAGTGGGTGAGTCTTCCCACCTCGACTAATGTAATCAAGATAGTCTCATTCATCCTCCAGGTTCTAACATGCTGAGTTTTTCTAAGCCTCCTATCCAGAACTTCTCCAAAACCCATCATATCTAGTCCAGGTCTCACATATAGATATTCAACAAGATCCATAGAGAAAAACTTCCCCAAACACTCCCATACACATAGAAGCACACAGAACACCAGATAGTAAAGACCAGAAAAGAAAATTCCCATGACTTATCATAGTTAAAACACAACATACACAAAACGAAGGAAGTGTATTAGAAGCTGCAATAGAAAAAGACTCATAAACAAAGGACATTAAGCCTATAGTTTGCAAGCCTAGAGAAGCCAAATAACAAGGTGAACCCAAAGAAAAACATATGTAGATCCTCCTGGAAATTGGAAGCAAACAAGATTGCTGGGCAATTGCCGGGCGGTGGTGGCGCACGCCTTTAATCCCAGCACTCGGGAGGCAGAGGCAGGCGGATCTCTGTGAGTTCGAGGCCTGCCTGGTCTACAAGAGCTAGTTCCAGGACAGGAACCAAAAAGCTATGGAGAAACCCTGTCACAAAAAACCAAACAAAAAAAAAAAAAAAAAAAAAACAAAACAAAAAAAAAAACGATTGCTGGGCAAAAGTTGGAAGCATGGGGGGGGGGGGTGGGGGTTGGGGAAAGGGAGACGGGGTGAGAGAAGGGAGAAAGGAAAGACTGGAGAGAGCTTGTGGGAGTGGGAGGGTGGAGATAGAGGAAGGGCAGATACAGGAGCAGGGAAGAAGATATCTACATTAAGGGAGCCATTTTAGGGCTGGCAAGAGACTTGACTCTAGAGGGGATCCCAGGTGTCCACGGGGATGTCCCCAGCCAGGTCCTTGGGCAGCAGAGCAGAGGGTGCCTGAACTGACCTTGCCCCACTATCACACTGATGATTATCTGGAATATCACCATAGAATCTTCATCCGGTGATGGTGACAGATGGAGATAGAGACAGAGACCCTCATCAGAGCAACAGACTGAACAACCAAGGTCCAGTTGAAGAGCAGAAGGAGGGAAAAGATGAGCAAGGAAGTCTGGACCGCGAGGGGTTGGTCCACCCACTGAGACAGCGTGCCTGTTCTAATGGGAGCTCATCAAATCCAGCTGGACAGGGACTGAATGAGCATGAGGTCAAACCAGACTCTCTGAATGTGGCTGACAATGGGGGCTGACAGAGAAGCCATTGTTAAAGGCACTGGGACTTGTTTCTACTGCATGTACTGGCTTTTTGGGACCCTAGTCTGTTTGGATGCAAAGCTTCCTAGGCCTGGATGTAGGGGGGAGGGTCTTGGACTTCCCACAGGGTGGGATTCCCTGCCCTCTCTTAAGGAGGGAGGGGGATGGAGGAGGGTGAGTGGGGGAGCGGGAGGCAAATGGGAGGAGGAGAGGAAGTGTAAGTTTTTGAATGGAAAAAAAATTTTAAAAAGACTCAAGTTGCATAAAATGAGAAATAATAGACAGTGTTTCACCTTTGCAAGCCAGAAGAGTCTGGAGCAATTTACTCCAAGTCATAAAGACTATGATAGGCAATATATTAAGTAAAATAGACTAATATATTAAGTAAAATGATCTACCACAATAGAAGGAGAAAGAAAATATTTCCAAGAAATTAATAGCCTAAAATTTTACATTAGGAAAACAAACCTAAAAAATATAGGAATCAATATTTTGAGTTGAAGAGAGGAATGAATAAAGCAGAGAAATTATGGAAAGAAATACAAAGTACCATAAAGAGCACAATGTGGCCAAAAATCAACAACAGGATTAGTACAATTAAAACATTTCAATAATAATTTAAATTATTTAATGGCTTCTAAATTTTCCAATAAAGAGACATAGGCTTATTTTATGGGCCAAGAAACTAATCCACCTATCTGTGTTCTATAAAAAGCACAGCTTTAACAATAGATACATTCTTACTATGAAAGGATGAGCTGAAATACTCCAATCAAATGGGACCAAGAAATAAGCAGCCATTTCTACACTAATATCTGACAAGACAGACTACAAACTATAAGTGGTCAAAAGAGATAAAGTATGACACTTCATTCTAACCAAGAGAAGAGTTAACCAAGTACCTATGTCTATCCAAAACATGCATTCACAAAATCTAGTGAGCCCAATTTTATAAAATATGACTACTGAATGAAAAGACAATGATTAAAGTCCATTCTGTAATACTGATGATTTTAATATGCCATGTTCTCCAATAGTCATTATATCTGCATAAAAAGTGAAAGAGAATATCAGCATTAATTGACATCATATATCAAATGAACTGCACATATGTCTATAAAAATATTCAACCAAAATACCAAGGAATACAACAGCACTCATCAACAACACCATGTCTCACACATGCCCACACACACACACACACACATACACATACACACACTTAAAATTTCAAAAAGTTTGGAAACATCTCTTGTATCATGTTTGACTATTGCAAAAAAATGTAAAATTGACATCAAACAAATCTATAGTAAATACACAAACTCATAGAGATTAAGCAACTAATTACCAACTGATGTGGAATTTCCTCTGTATGCTGTGATTACCATTAATGAATGAAGAAAACTGTCTTGGGTCTGCATAGAGAATAGAGGTAGGTGGGGAGTACTAAAGTGAATGCTGGGAGTCAGAGAGAAGCCATGTAGCTCGCTGGAGCCAGATAGAACTTTACCTGGTGAACCACAGCCACCTGGCAATATACAGATAAATAGAAAGGTTAAAAATTTATATAAGATTTGCCAATATAAAGCTAGAACTAATGGGCCAAGCAGTATTTTAAATAATATAGTTTCTGTGTTTTTATTTTGGGGCTGAGTAGCCATGAACCAACAAGCAGCCCCAGTTCCTTATAACAGATTGGCACCACAATATGGTAGAGGAAAATATTTACATAAAACCTGAGAAAGATTGGAAAAGAATCCTAGGCACAAAAGGACAGAGTTAAGCATGGCTTCTTGGTAGCCAGCATTTTGCTGGTGGCATGCTGAGGCTCCTTTAAGAGAGGTTTTCCTGATTCAGCAGTAGCAAAAGAAAATAGCTGCACCATTTTGAAATGCCAGCTCTCTGGCTCTTCCAGGAGACCGAGCATTAGAATGGGGTTTGATAGCAACATGCTATGGCTTGCTTGGTGGCAACATGGACCAGCTGTGTACCTAGAGATGGGGCCTTGTGCCTGGCTTTCAGAGGCAGCAAGCAGCTCAGCCATGGTGGACTGGGTAGGGCAAGTAGTCAGTACTGTATTTCCTTTAGCAATGGCACAGCTTAAGTTTTTAAGAAGCACGAACCCTGAATGCTCTTCGAGCTGATGAGGGAGAGGGACTTGATGAGGGAGAGGGAGGGAAATGGGAGGCGGTGGCAGGGAGGAGGCAGAAATCCTTAATAAATAAATAAATTTAAAAAATAAAAACAGATTCAGGGAAAAAAAAAGAGTCTTTTCCTCTGTAAGTTACACATGTAATAAAGTATGATGTCAGATTAAAAAAAAAAAAAGAAGCACTTAGCATTTTAAGAAGTGCTCCTGGACAGTAAATAATTACAGATACACAGGACAGATTCAGACATATGAGACCTCTAAATGGGTCACAGTGTTGAATAAATGTACGTAGGCTTAAAAAGACAGAATAAAATGAGTATAGAGAGTTATAAAAATTAAGTAAATGATTTATAAAAAAATAAATTCTTTAAACAGAGTACAGACAATTGTAGATTAAACTGAGAAAAGAAAATGACTGAAAACTGCCAATATTGGTGGAACTGTTCTTGAAATTTCCTGATTCATGGAAAAGCCTGATGGATAAATATGGGCCTGTAGGCTGAAGATGGATGCCCAATAGTACAGAAGAACATTGAGTGACTGTCCAGACAACAAGATGTCTCTGTCAATTCTAGAGTTTTGGAAGTTGCTTACAGTGCACCTCCTGTTTACTTAGGTAATATTATATTCTTCTGGAGTCTTTGATGGAGTTGAAGAATTGATAGAAAGTAGATATAGATTTGTTAATTATGGTAAAAGATAAAGTAGATATAAATACTGTAATTGCAATTTATGCTTGATACCTGTTTTGTTATATGTAATTTTACTATATTAAAGTTAAAGCCTTCCTTTTTTCAAACATAAAAAAAAGAGGTGATATGGGATTTCCAACCAGATGGGAAAGGCTTATTGCTCAAAGCCCACACTTTTACCATTTCCCTAATAAAATGTGAGTGTAGTCCATAAATACTGTTGCTTGTTTAATTTCTTTTAGATTGCTTATATGTATTGGTTCCCATGTATATTCTTTGACTACCTTAGGGCACTTTGTGACAGATGGTCTTTCCAAGGAAATGACTGGATAGGTAGTTAAAACTCTGGTTAAGGCATCCCAGGGTTTGGCACATACTGATGAGGCTAAATAGTGTCCCTTTACTTTCTGTTCCAGCTCATCAATTTAAGTATTCCATAGTTTTAGATACTCCTGTTGTTGAGTATTGGTACTTCAGTACGAGAAACTCTTTCAAGGAAAAGTGACATGATTCTGAGTCACTGCAACTAAGAGGTAGCACATGAGGCAAACCTCTAGTTGACTAGGTCAAAGATTGCAGTGCTGCAGTGGGCAAATGACCACAACAGTGATGAGATGAGTACTTTAAACCAAGAAAAAGAGAAGTTAGTAAAGACATCTTTATACTATAAGAGCCTTCATAAAGGCAGATGAGAAAATAATAAAAACACTGCTAGTTTAGGAAGGAAAACAGACATTTTTATAATGTAGAATCAAAACTCAGAATTTATAAAGATAACTCATGTTATGTCCTCCTGAACTATTGAAGAACATCTTGATGTCTAAGGTCCATGTATTTAAACTTTTCTTACTGGGGCTTGAAAATGGAGTCTGTAAAGATCAGATATCAAATATTCTCAGTTCTGTATGCCAGCCAGTCTCTATATAAGTAATTCTGTCTTCATAGTATAAAATATATGAAAGAGACAACGCAATAGCTAACATGGCTCTGTTTTTCCAAAGCTTTATTTGTAAAACCAAGGAACCACAAATTTTCTAATTGGACATGATTTCCTAACTCTTTACTGTGGAAGCTCCTTCAGCCAATAACCATTAAGATGACGGCCCACTTGGACGTGGTGTCTTATACTTTAAATGCAGTTGTAAAGTGTACACTCGCTCTCTTGCTTTTGGCTCCTGGATTCAGTTCCTGTTCCTCTTTCGTGAAGGGGCCTCTGATCTAGAACTGTGATCTGTTAGTCTACCCCTAAATGAATAACCCTTTATTATACATAACTCTGAACTATTAAGGGATTTTTTTGTAACTTCTGTCATCATCTGGCACCTGAACATGGGGACCAGTCCACCCTTTTCAGGATTGGTTCACCAGCCATGTGGCACATTGAGCACTGACTCTCTTGCACATGGCTCCAGCAGACACTCAAACAAAACAGGCTGCTGCTCAGTGTTCCCTACAGAGCAGGATAGCATCAATTTGACACTTACTGTTTTCCCAATAATAACAGTAAGTGGATATACCATTTGCTATTTATTATGATTACTCTATAAGTCAGGATTTAGATGCCCAATAAATGAAGCACCTTGTCTGAAGTTTTCCTGCTAGTCAGTTGCCTGAACCCAAGCAGTGTGAATGTATGGCCCACTTGCTTATTCTCATCGTTATACAGCCTAATGGCTGTGTTATTCCAGGAATGATCTGAGGTTCAATTGGAAAAAGTGGAGAGATTGAGGCTTGATAGCCTAGATAGGAGGCTAGACCTTAAGAGCTAAGTCCTGAGGTGTACAAATTATAGATATCCTAGAAACCTTTCTAGACTGTGTGTTAAAACAGCAACAACAATGACACTCTTAAAAATAGGAATGAAAATTGACATTGATTAGTCATAGTTTTTACATACTTTTGGGGAAAGTACCTTGGTTTCTAGCTAGCTAGACTAGACACAAACTAGAGATTGCCAAATACAATGGAAAACTATTTCTGTATTTGTGAACATTCATGTGTGTTCACAGAATTTTAAAGAGAACAGAGAGAATTTAGTGTTAGTTATGGTAGCTCCTATGAACTGTAATTAGTACAGTGACATTAAGCTTTTGCATTACTGCTGGAACACCATATATATTGTTTTATTTTGAAAAATTGAGTTGCAGTAGCCAAACAGAGGAATGAGTCTTCCTATTTTGCCTTCCTCTTTGTGCATGTTGATGGTACTGCACTGCATGCAGAGTATCCTACATGATGCTGAGAAAGTCCATTAGTACTTATAGTTTTCCTTTGTAGGACCAGGAAATCCTGGTTACTTGAAGATGAGGTTGATTTAGACATTTTCCCTCATGGTACTATGGTGAACTTTAGAAGCTTTTATTGATGTGATGGTTCTTTAGATCCAACCTGTCACAGTGTGTTTAGTTCAAGTACAAGTAATCAATAGCAATAAGCTCTATTTATCCAGCAGCTCACACTGGACAATGGGAATAGGAAGCACAGGAAACGCTGGTCACGTAGGACCTTCTACCACAGAAGGTTTAGACTATCTGGTGCTGTCATTTGATACAAAATTCACAGGTAGTCAGAGAGAACAGAAGTAGAAACTACAAGTTTGCTTTCCAATCTATGGTAAGGTCTTATTTTATACAGCAGATATTTACAGTAAAATAAATGATATGAAAAACACTGAATTTCATGAGTGGCCTATGCCAAATACCTGTTCTTATAGACATGAATCCATAAAGCTTGCATGTGTCTTTCACTAATGGTTTGCCAGCTTTTGGTATTTCCTTGACTCAAGTTACATTTCTTTGGTATTTGAATTTCATTATATTATTGTTTATGCATACTTGTATTTCTATTTAATTCCTTTTTCAAAGATAAATTTCAGCACAGGCTGAAGTTTTTCCTATGTTATCTCCATCACAGGGTTAGCTTGGTAGCTCTGGGGCTATCCAGTCGCAGCAGGTTGTCAGAGGTTAACAGGAGGTAGTGAGACAGCTTTTGAGATACTCAGGGCAGGTCAACATTTCATAGGCCATATAGGAAGGAGATGCTGCCTCAGGATGTAGAGTCTTTTAGACCATCTAGAGACTACTAGATTTCTATACTTGAACAAACTGCAATCTGTGGGGCTTCTTAGATTAAAACTTCTGTCTTATTTAGTATTACTTTTCAATCTAAAAGGGAACCAGTGGAAACAAACTCTATTGCCGAATCTGATATAGGTAATCCCAAAGTGAAAAACTAGTGTTTTTCTTAGACAATATATGTGAAGATCATAGTGATCTAGTTTTTTAATAAGTAGAAAAAAACTTTCAAATATATTTATTTTTGAAACTAGAACTAGAAGTTTATCTTATATCTGCAGCACTTAAAATCATGAGGTCAAGGAAAAGCTTATAAAACTTCAACCCTCCACAATGAACTAGAGGCAGCTGAGAAAAGCTGGGAATAGAAGTGGTTTTCACCAGGGAAGAGCACTCCAAATGATTGCTTAGTGCTAAACCACCAGCCCTGAAAACACACATATGATTAACATTATACAGACTGAGTAGGTT
>NC_022015.1:44325729-44326901 GCF_000317375.1 Microtus ochrogaster | reverse complement strand
AGGATCTTACTGTGTAATCCTGGGTGGCCTGGAACTCATTATAAACACCAAATGGCCTTGAACTCTTCAGAGAGTCTTGCCTGTCTCTGCCTTCTCAATGCTGGGATTGAAGGTGGGTGTCACCCTGCCAGGTTATTTTTAATGTTTAGCTATTTTCCATGTATATTTTCTTCTTTAGTCATAAAATACTAAACTTGTGAAGAATGAGTAAAGCATACAATGTCAGAATAGATAATCTGAATGCTGTAGGTTTTAAAATTAATATACTTCTATAAAAAGTAGGAAAAACATTGAACTTGGTATGTCTAAAAGGAAACCACAAAAATAATTTATAGACAGCGTATCCAAAATTTATGTCACTTTTGGTTTCTCAGTTCCTTGCTTCCTTATTAGTTCTCAATTCCTTACAATTGTCCCTATAAGGTTAATGTAGACACCCTTATAATGCTTCTGATTATAGAAGGAAGCATTGGCAAATTCTCTACCTTTCTGCCAAATTCATTATTTGTTTGGTTTATATATGTCTAATGTCCCCAGATGCCATTAGGCCTTTCTTGCTTTTATTATAATAATGGCTAACTAGCTGTTGAAATTCTCCTAATATGGGTTTAGCATATGGTAGGTACCTGATTTACCTAACATTTTGCTCAAGCTGTTTAAATGTTGGTCATTTTTTTTCTAAAGCAACAAAATTTCCTGGGAGTTGGAAGATCCCAGTTGCTTCTTGACTTCTGCTTTTCTCCCTACTAACATTTTCACTGAATTATTTTTTTTAAAAATTGTTTATAATTTTATTTATTGTTTTTTCTGTTCCCTTGCCTTCCTCTGCCCTCCTTTTTTACCCTCTCCCATGCTCCCCATGCTCCCCATGCTCCCAATTTACTCAAGAAAGCTTGTCTTTTTCTACTTCCCATGTAGATTAGATCCATGCATGTCTCTCTTAGTGTCCTCTTTGTTTTGTAGGTTGAATTCTTAAGAAGTACCCATTTATTGAAAACTCATGACCATACATAAAATACATCTTGAAAGTGTGTTTCTCCAGAGTTCTTGTTGAAATGAAAAGCATTTTAAATTCACCAGATGAAGTTCTATAAGTCAGTGCTTCCCAGTTCCTTTGCACTAACTTCAACTAGTTTCTGTTTCATAGCCTGAATATACAGTGAAACCAAGAT
>NC_022015.1:44317083-44325346 GCF_000317375.1 Microtus ochrogaster | reverse complement strand
TCCATGTCTAGGAAGGTGAACATCCAAACTGGCTAGGCTCCCAAAGCAAGAACATGAAGTAGGATCAAAACCCCGTGCCATGGTCCTTGGCTTCTCATCATCCCTCATTGTTTGCCATGTTCAGAGAGTCTGGTTTTATCCCATGCTTTTTCAGTCATAGACCAGCTGGCCTTGGTGAGCTCCCAATAGGTCAGTCCCACTGTCTCAGTGGGTGGGTGCACCCCTCGAGGTTGTATTCTTAAGATTTTTTTTTATTGAACAACAAGCATTCAATTGAGTATTCCCAACATATTTATTATACCTTTTCAAAATTTGTATTTTCTAAAACATTTTTGTCAGCTTTATTTCTGATTATTTCCAATTTATAAAGTCAGTACAGTATACATGCAAACGTAGATATTTTATTTTACATAATGACCTCAGTAGAGAGTAACTTAGGCTCATAATTAAATGTAGGATTTCTATAATGAAAACATGTATTAAAAAGAAAAATATATGATATATGAGATAAATACATGATATATGAGATAAATGGGCTGCAAGTGGTTTCATATAAGTTCAAATGCTTTGATACCAAATAAATATGTTGCTAATCAAAGAAAAAAACTTTGATTTTCAGTTTCTGTATATTGAATTTGTGGGAAAAGGATAATGAAGTCAAATTAAATGGGTCTAAATAGTGTGTGTGACAGCATGTATAAACCATCTTTAATGGCACCCACAAAATTAATTGCCCAGTCCCCTTTTCTTCTAACTTAGAGAAACAGCATCATAATGAGTTACAGTTCAAGAAAGCACATCAGAAGCCAACAAACATATAACTCTCCATAACAGCTTGGAACTATGTAGAGGAAAAATTACTTAAGTTGATGTGAATGGACTGCTATTTCTGTGAGAAAGTTAAGTCTTAAGCTTCTCAATGAATTAGTGAACTTTAATTGAAATAGTTGAGCTTTGACCTTGAGGGTTAAGATGGGAACTAGACTCAAGGGTATACAGCCATTAATGATCTTCACCCTGCCCATCTGACATTTTTAGAAAGTGTGACTATTTCAATGAGTAATGTTGAAGTCAGTGCTTCTACTGACCTCATTGATTAAAAGGTATCTGCTACATGACAGAAATTCATTTTGAATTGGTCGAAAATTTTAACAAGGGGCCCTGGCTTAATCATCTGGAATTATAACAAGTTATAGACAGAAATAGGTCACCTGAGAGAAAGAAGACTTCATATGTCCAAGTAATTCTGTAAAAATATCATCTTTCCTTGATGGTTTGAATGTACTGATATTGATCTCTGATAATAAAAAAAATAGAAAACTGCAGTGAAAAGTGCTGTTCAAAGCATAGGGCACTTTTAAGACCCACAGGGAATCGAAAACTTCCTGGTTCCTGGTAACAATGCTTGTGAAGCCCCTCTGCCCACACGACAACCTTCAATGAACCCTGTCAATGAAATCCACCTTCTACACCCACTGCTTTAGCTTCTACACAGATGTGCTGGACACGCAGTGCCTTTGCTTCTAAGCCACATTTAGACTTTCTCCACATCCCCATCACTTCCTGAGTCAATGCTCTGTTTTGTTTCTGTATGAGTGTCTGTTTAATGTGTCTTCCCATGCTCCCTGTGCACACCAGCTCTGTCTGTTTATAGGATACTTAATGCCATCAAATATTTCCCCACAAATCATTTTCCTAGATAGTTGTCTCCCAAGTCCCTTCTTCTTCCTAATTATTGCCATTAATCTCCATGCTGAACCTAAAACAATTGGATCCATTTCGATCCTCATTGCAAAGAAATTGGGGGAACAGTAGAACTTTAATAGAAGCAGAACCTTTTCGTTTTCCCACTTACCATTTGTGTAATTTTGGCTGAGATCCATGATTTCTTCAAGTTGAGGTTTTCCTCCATTGAAGTAGATGATAATTGAATGAAATGATTGCCAAGTTTTGCTTCAGCTTTAAAAGCATCGTAGGCTTTGATTCTTCCTGTCCTCCTGGTCACACCAACTATTCTCCACGTGAAGAAGCAGAGCAGACTTCACGGAGTAGTTCCTTTTCTTCCCCTCTCCAATTGTCAGTTCACCCTTCCATGTGAGCTGTGGACCCTTTCTGTCGTGGCATGTCTCCCAGGCTTATTACATGATGACTGTGCATGTAATCGACATGGAATTAGAGTAGACATAAGTGGAGTGTGCATGAGTAAAGTATATGCATGCCTCTCTGAGTCAGATGCTTGAGCAGTAATGTTTCTTTGGGTCAGGCTTCTGTTTGAGAATTTGTCGAAAATAATTTATTTATCTGGGAAAGCTGTAACTTAATAAGAAACCATATACATTGAGATATTTTCTTAAAATCATTTCTTATTCTTTGGTTCCTAATAGCACAGTTTTGTTTCTCTGATTATTCCTGTAAAAGTAATTACTGCAGTTGGTGAGAATAAATTTAGAAAACAAAAGGGTGAATGGAAAAGAAACTCTTGTAAAAATATACTTTATCTTCTATAATTACCATAATACTGTACAGTGAGGAACAGCTCAGGATCTGATCTGCATGATTTATTTTCCTTTGTGCCTATCCATACATAGGACTTAGAAGGAGAATGGCTGAGTCAACTGCAAACAAAAATGTTGATATTTTGAGAAAATTTATTAATAATATTATTAACATAAATTTAAACAAAATGGATGTATGGCACTAATATAAATAAACTCTAAATACTAGCATCTATGAATTTATTGATTTTAAAAGATGTCAGAGTTATCCCAAAAGGATTTGTTGAAAAAAGAAGGTTCCTAATTAAGGAATATAGGGAAAATTTCATCTGACAGATGCTCCTAGGATAAAGGTAGAGGTACGATTTATGTCAAAACAATACAAAAGTAACAAAAAATAGGAAAAGAAAAAGAATGAAGAAAATCACACATGCTGCCTCTTGATGGAAAAAATACCAAATAGAATTATCAGTAGCTGAATAACTAGTCTTATGTAAATTAACATAATCTCATCATTTTAAAATTGGGGATGAATCAGAAGCTGTAATCTGGAAATTACTTGAACATGTTAAATGAGAAATTTGTACTTAGGGAACTATAATGCATAGGGTTTAATGTATAGAATTCTGACCTTTACAAGGTTCATTTAGCTCTGTGGTACTCAGTTTTCCAGTCAGTGAAATGGGATATTTGCCAATTTCTGTATATATGAGTTGAACTATGATGTCAGTAAATCTTGTAGAAGCAGTGATACAAAATAAGAGTGCAACAACCATGATTATTTCTTATTTTTTATTGATTAAAGTAATAAAAGTGGTTCATGCTTATGAAAGATAATTTGGAAAAGAAATACGATTGGTACACCCAAGGGCTTATATTTATGAGATTACTTCAAGTCTAAATGAGATTCAAATCTTTTATTCTTTTGATTAGAAGGAACTCAGTTTTCCCTAGATATTTTTGCCTAACTAATTCTCGCTGGGAATCTTCAATGTGCATGGAAGGCTAGTCAAGAGTGTTTTACTCTGTGGCACTCTCTGCTTTGGAACCCAGTGATGCCTGTTTGCTCGCCCTCTCTGGCAAAGCTGCCAGTCAGCCAGCTTTAGGCTTCTTGTCTCAGCCTATTCACCTCCTTTAATGCCTTGTTAACTTCAGTACCAGGACAGATTCTTTCCTATGTATGTACCTAGAGATATGTATCACTGGGCTTAACAAACCTTCGGTGGTGGCATCACTCTCGTGATTTTCTCAGAATCTCTGCTTCTTTGTTCACCTTTGCAACAGGAACTTGGCTGATGTGATAACCACAGATGATTGCTGCTGTCAGAACTAAGAGGGCTATACACGTGTGGGCTGGGATTCAACTTCCTTTCAACCCACAGAGATCATTCTGGCCAGTAAAGACATCTCTGTTTCTTTTCCTTCGTTCCATGAAAAACAAAACCCATTCCTACTGAATCTAGAGTACCAGATGGGCCTGACAGATTTCCCATGGATGTGACTCAAGTTCTCTCCTGCTGACCTTTAACAGCCACTTAGCTCTCGGGATGATTGATTTGGTGTCAGTGTTTCTTGTTCTCTTACTGGAGTGGGCTGATGTTGCTCATAATGCACACATGATTCACTTTCTCTCATTACATTCACTCCTCTGCATGTGATGTAATCAGCAGAAGGGTTAGAATACTACAGCAAGATGTACTGAAAGAGAACATGCTCGTATATATCAGAATCAATGTCAGGATTGTTCTATTACCTCTTCCCGTGCTCATTTATTAATTAGACTTTATTGTAAGTGTTGTAGTTTACTACCAGTTGCTGTTTTGAGGCTCTTGGACCATATCGTCCAAGAATAGGGAGAGTTATTGTGTTTGTAGAATAGTTAAGATAATTTTTAGAATAAGAGGTTAATATAGCTCTTTTCCTTGAAGCACACCAAGCTATTCCTGCCCTGTCTCCCCTCAAACACAGCAAGGGCTTGGGATTGTCTTTCTAATTATTTTCCGTTTCCTATCTCCAGCAGTGATGTCCCTCACATCATTACTTGGACTCCATTTCTTATTCTCCTCCTTCTCCTCTTTCTTCTCATATTCCCATTCGAACCCCAAATTATCAGGGGTATCTATTTGGTGATGACTGAATTGCAACTCACTTCTAATCTCTAAAATCAGATAAGTTTGAGAATCGGAATTATGTAAGTGGAAGACTATGAGAATATGGAGTTTTAATCCATATTGAGGGGAGAATCCATGAAAAGTCCTGTTTGCTGTGAAATAAAGGGAGGAATTGAACTTCCTAAGGTTTTTGTATAGAGCAGACGGTCAAAGGGTATTCCCCTTTGAGACAGAGAAAATGTTCAGAACAAGTGATCAGGGTCACCTGTTCAGAGCAGGTAGTTAAGATCCCTTGCTGAACCACCATGAAAGCTAAAGTTTAGATTCTTGCACAAACATATTCTGTGCCATGTAACCACCTGTAAAATCAGTTCATAGGGATGGACCACACTTTGTGACCTTTCACACATGCACAGATTTATACACCCACATATATGTGTAAATCATGCACTCACCCCCCCACACACAAATAAATGATGTTCTTAAAAAGTTCAGTTTCAAGTTTAATTATCTAAGGGATGTTGGGATTCAAAACTGAGGTACAAAATTATAAGATCTAAGGATTGTTAGCATAAACCTTCAAACAGCACAAAGCCACTGGCACAATAATACCTATACCTTACATGTATTTTAGGGCAACTGGAAATATTTTTGCCAGTTATTTGTAATATTTATATAGGTATAGATGTATAATTTAAGTTGATATGATTAGTGTGGTTCATGTTCACAAGGCTTGTGGCCACACTGTAATTTAAAATGACTGCTTGATTTAAAGTCCCTTCATCTGCCTACAAACCTATCCACTTCTTTCAAGAACATACACAACTGGCCATCAGAGAGTCACAACTGGTAAGGCACTACGCTTATCTGCAGACCTGAAGTTTGATTTCTCTAAGATTACGAGCAATTCAGAGACATATAGTTTCATCCAGATGAGATCATTAGAAGGAGTTTGACTTTGAGTCTAAAAGATTAACTTCCTGGAAACTGTCCTTGATCAAATAGCCACTGTGGAAATTCAAGGGAGATTTTGGCTGATTGATACTTCTCACGGGGTAAAGAAGAGGATTAGTGTCTCTGATGTTACCTCATGCTAAGATGAGTCAGGTGCTGGCAGTATTAAGAAAATCAGGAAACTAAGTAAACTCCCTTACAAAGACAATGTTCCATTTATAAAGAGGTAATGGTTTTGTAAATCCCTGTTTTAGTTAGCATTACAGCCACGAGTATTTATAACTGATAAGAACTTGACAGATTACTGTGATTTGGTTACCTATTCTCTCTGTCCTTTGCTCCAGTGACCCACATATCTTCTCTTTTACCATGCTTGGAGAACCATCTTGGTTCCCCACAGCCCCAGAAAATGTGACAATGACTGCTAAGTGACCATTCTCTCCAGGATACCACTTTCAGGCTAGAGGAGGTAGTTGAAATTCATAGTAATACTATATCTTTAGAGAGCATCTTTCTCTTAGGAGCTTGCGTATTTTATAAGCTTTCAGCAGAATTCTCTGCGGGACCCAGGAACAACTTGGAACAGCAATAACCCACACAAATGCCTATAAACCTTAATGATAGGGGTCAGTGCTGTCCTAGGAAGGAAATGTGTGCCTGGAGTGTAACCTTCCATATTGATATAAAAGATCTCCTGACAGGCCACACTACTGATGCCCAATCGTCCAAACAGCCTGAGTGGATATACCACCACGTGCCAGTTCTTGCTGACATATTAGTCCTTGGCTAATCACCAATTGGTGACAGACATCCTGCATTAAATCAAGTAAAAGGTTATTGTTGTGTTTTCTATTCTATCCATACTAGTAGTTACTTTCTTGATTGGTTATAAAGTGATCCAACACTCTGAGAAACACACTGCAGAAGTAGTATATATAGCAGGAAACAAGTAAGAGACAGTATGGTGCAGTGGGGAAGCACACACAACTCTGCCTTTCTCTTGCTGTGAGACAGTTGGCCAGATGTATCAACATGAATGTGAGTTTTTCTGTTCAGTAAATAATAGCTCCTTATTTTAAAAATTGTCACACTAATTCAATATGATACTGTATGCTGATTATGGAAATGAGAACTTAGCAGTGACAGCTTTTATTGTTTCTACCATTCTTTGTAACTTAAAAGAGAATCAGACCACCCATGTTCACCCCTTCTATTGGAATCCTGGGCCTGTTATAATCAGCTCTGCATGGAAGACCACAAACACACACATGTGCGCAGACATGCCTGCAGGCATGGTGTATATGAATGTAAGATATCGCCAACATTGTCTGAAATATCATTACTTTGGCGTCTTAATATTTTTAAGGCATAAAATATCCTTCATTTGTAAGATTTTAGACTGTTTTTCCTTAGACAAGTTGTTGGTCTTGTCAGTATTGAGTTCTGAGTGAGAACTTAGACTTTGCATACACAGACTCTACCACAAATGCACTCAGAGTTAGTGTAGAAACCATGTCAGATGACATGGTATGTCTTGGTATCTTCAACCCTTTCAAACCTAAGAGGCATGTGTTGTCTTGGTCTATGCAGACCAATAGCAAGTCTACACGCATGCAGACTCCACCATAGATACAGTCATAGTGTGAAAGTCAGGTCAGACGAGAAATTCAGTATGCAGCGTCTACCATAGACACGCTGAATGATAATATAAAGGCCATGTCACATGGAATACTCATTGTGTCCCTGTGCAGACTCCATCATGGACACACTCAATGTTAATATGGAGATAGAGTCAGATGTTTGACTCTGTTCATGGACACCAGTTCTTCATCACAGAGAGGAAGAAGAACCTGGAGGTTATTTTCAAGAAAAAATCCATATAAATCATATAGAAACTGCAGAAGAAATATCCCTTAAGATTTTGGTGATACGTGGTTTGCTATTGGTCTGCATAGACCAAGACAACACATGCCTCTTAGGTTTGAAAGGGTTGAAGATACCAAGACAAGGTATAGAACTGAGCACTTGGAAGGAAAGGGGTTTAACAGCAGGGGAAGAAGTTATCTGCCAGCATTTGTAAGAATGTTTCAGAGTTCCAGCAAGTAAAAGTAAATTGGGTTCTACTTGATACAGTTGAGCCTACCAGCCTCTGGACAGATTCATCCCTCTTAATTCTATTTTCTCCAAAATGGGTAGGAAAAAGAAGAGTTGGAGAAAGCACTCAGTGATGATAGTGATGGCATATACATAGTAAATCATTATACTGACATTATCAGCATGATTCAAAGCTGTTGCAGTAAGCTATGTGACATACATGTTTAAGTATTTTCAAATTTCAATTTTCTTTTCTTTAAATACTTCGGTTTACTACTTTATTACAATTCAACAGTTTATGCACTTACACATTCATTCACCAAAACATCCTTGAGGTACTTTCTATAATCGAACAACCGAGACATTGAGAAATTCACATACCCCCTGAGCGCTCACAGTCCAGTAATGATCAATGGATAAGTATGAGGGCAGAAGCTGTGGGGCCAGGAAAGACACAAACATTACCTAAAAGTCCATCATGCTACAGTCAGAATTCTGGATGCTGCCATAAGAATAGTTTTGCGCCGGGCGATGGTGGTGCACGCCTTTAATCCCAGCATTCGGGAGGCAGAGGCAGGCGGATCTCTGTGAGTTCAAGACCAGCCTGGT
>NC_022015.1:44306479-44316918 GCF_000317375.1 Microtus ochrogaster | reverse complement strand
ATTTTGAATTTGAACTGCATAGTGAGACTATCTCAAAATAAGTAAATAAATGTAAATGATCTCTCTAGGCTGCTGTGTAGCAATAATTATTTCATTTTCCAGATCCAGAAGTTGAGTTTTGGGGCTGGAGAGATGGCTCAGTCACCGATAGCATTACTGCTGTTGCAGAGGCCCAGGTTAGATTTCTAGCACCCACATCAGGAAGCTTATAACCACTTGTCAGCTTGTAACTCCAGTTCCCAGAGAATCAACATCTCTTGACCTCTCTGGGCACGAGGCACACGTATAGTACACATAAAGTCACACACACACACACACACACACACACACACACACACACACAAAATAAATAAAGTGAACAAAATATTAAAGAAGTTGAGGTTTGTCACAGCTAAGCAATTCATCCAAAGTCAAGTTATTAAAACAGAAATTTAGAGCCTAAATCTTGGGTTCTCCTTTGAAGAACTTCACATCCTTCTTGCTTCTTTCTCCTTGCCTGTTACTGGAGAAAGTTGCCACAGGTTGGAGGGGAGATGATGAAAATCTGTTGGTAACTTGCAGAATTGAAACCACAGAATGAAATACACTGGAACTGCAACAACTGAACAAGATTCCGATTTTTAATCTTCCTGTCAGGAAAGCAAAGAAGGATGGTCAGAATTAACTCAGTTGGCAGTCTTAGCAGCCACCATCAGCAGCACCCTCCTGGAACCCACTCAGCAGCACTCAGTCCCGCCCCCGCTCTGTGACTGACGAGGGAAATGCTCTGCTTCCTGAACAGACACAGCAAGGTGAGCCTTCCAAATAAATTATTCATTCAAATCTTCTGACAAAAATGCATGGCCTCCTCTCCAGCAGGACCCTGTGCTGAGAGGGCTAGAAGGGCTGAGGGGATAGGAAACTGCTGCTACTAACTGCCTAAGATGCTGGAATAGGCTCAAAGGCAACAGTTCTGCCTAAAGGCAACCTAGTAAAATGTGCACTGAAAAAAATAAAAACCAGTGAACGTAAGTCAGGTATTTCAAATGCAAGCTCATTTGATACGTATGGGTACGATCAAAAAAAAAAAAAAGAAAAAAAGGAAAACTCCAATGTTCTTACATGTAATTGCTTTAAAAATAAAATTGCTAAAGACAAAAATGATGATGCTGATAAGTCCTCAGCTGCATGTGATAGTGTTACTGGGACTTGGAGCAGCCATAGGACATATCAAGCAGATGGTGCATGAAACTGAATCCCCAAAGAACAAAGGGAACTTTTTTTTGTTTTTTCAAGACAGGGTTTCTCTGTAGCTTTGGAGACTGTTGTGGAACTGGCTCTTGCAGACAAGGCTGGCCTCGAACTCACAGAGATCTGCCTGCCTCTGCCTCCTGAGTGCTGCGATTAAAGAAGTGTGCCAGCACTGCCTGGCTAGGAACTTTCTTTTCATGGTTATCCTTAGATCACAAACAAAATAAAATAAAACACAAGTGAGATAAATAGATAAATGAAGCACATATAAGACAGGTCTTAGCATTTCGACATCTTACAAGTACAGGAAAAAAATGTAAATTTCTTAATTAAATGACATGAAGATATTAATAAACAACTGACACAAAGAAAAAAATAAAATCAATATAGTTTCATGTGAAAATATTTCACAAAACAATAATTGCAGAAATTTGAATGAATAATTTCATATATTGCTTATTTTTATAACTCAGTTGTCAATTTTTCTTACTAGTCTAATAGTATTGATAAGTTTCTTAAGACATGCGTTGTTTTCTACACTTGGTAGCATCATGTCCAGTTGGGAAACGGAGAGACGGCTCAGTTGATAAGCATGAGGGTCTGGATTTACATCAGTACCCACGGGTAAGTGATGAATGTATGCAGGGTTAGAAAGATGACCGAAAGTTAAGTGTTCAGTGCTCCTTCAGAGGTTCCCAGTTAACTTCCCAGCACCTGTATCAGCAAACTTATGCCTGCAACTCGATTTCCATGGGATCTGATGGTCTCTTCTATCCTCCACAGTCATGTACTACACACAAATTCATAGGGGAGCACACACATATGCATAAAAAATTAAAAAAAAACCACATGGAGTAAGGCAAACAAACATTTCTCCATTGCTGGTGAGAGCATAAACTTGTACAGTCACTTTAGAAATCAGTATGGTAGTTTCTTAGAAAATTAAGAAGCAATATTCCTCAAGACTCAGCAACACCACTCTTGGGCTTATTCCCAAAAGATGCACATTCATACCCCAACGGCATTTGCTCAAGGATGTTCATAGAAGCATGATTCACAATAGCCAGAACCTGGAAACAACTTAAATGCCCCTCAATGGAAGAATGAATAAAGAAAATGTGGTACATTTACACAATGGGATATTAATCAGTGGTAAAAAGCAATGATATCTTGAAATTTGTAAGCAAATGGATAAAACTAGGAAAAAAACAACATCCTGAGTGAGGTAACTCAGGCCCAGAAAGACAAACATGGCATGTACTCACTCATAAATGGATATTAGATATAAAGCAAAAGCTAACCATATTACAATCTACAACCCCTGAGAAACTAGGTAACACGGAGGCTCCTAAAAGAGGCATAAATGGATATCCCTGGAAAGGGAAAATAGGTAAATCTCCTGAGTAAATTGGAAGAAGGGGGGTGAAATGGACAGTGAAGAGGACATGAGGAAACACAATGGTTGAGTTGGTGGACAGACATAGAGGGAGAGCAAGGAAATAGATATCTTGATAGAGGGAGCCATTATGGGGTTAGAAAGAAATCTGGTGCTAGGGAAATTCCAAAGAATCCACAGGATGACCCCAGCTAAGATCCCTAGCAATAGTTGAGAGCGTGCCTGAAGGCCATGCCCTTCCTCTGTAATCAGATTGATGACTACCCTAATTGTCATCATAGAACCTCCGTTCAGAAACTGAGGGAAGCAGATGCAGAGATCCACAGCCAAGCACTGGGCCCAGCTCCTGGAGTACAGCTGAAGGGAGGGAGGAGGTATTATTACAAGCAAAGGGGTCAAGACCATGATGGGCAAACCCACAGAGACAGCTGACCTGAGCTAGTGGGAGCTCACTGACTCTGAACTGACATCTAGGAGATCTGCATAGGGCCAAACTAGGCCCTCTGAATATGGGTGACAGTTGTGTGGCTTGGGAAATCTGGTATCTTTAGAACACGAACTGACTTTTTGGAGCCCATTCCTTATGTAGGAATAATGTGCTCAGTCTGGATACAGGGGGAGAAGCTTGGTCTTGCCTCAACTTGATACGCCAGACTTTGTTGACTCCCCGATGGAAAGTCTTCCCTTTCTGGGGAGTGAATGGGAGAGGTAGATGGGAGGAAGGTGGGGAGACAGAAGGAGAGGAAGGAGGGAGAACTGTGGTTGGTATGTAAAATGAGAAAAAAATTAAATAAAAAATTTTTAAAATGTAAGATTTTTTTAAAAAGTCGAAATAAATGTTGATTTCGTTAAGTACTTTTTAACCCTGGCATCATGGGGATTGGAAACAGGCTGATTGCTGCAGTTTACCTGTTGCCCACCTCTCTTCAGGTTCAGTGAGCTACTGATTAGTGGGAATGTAGCAAAGAGAGATAGAACACGACACAGAAAGTCTTACTGTAACTGCTTCAGATACAAGTGTGTGAATCTGTCTAAAATGTGCTCATATGCCCCCCTCACACACACGTGATATTGATATATATTTCTGGAGGCCATTTTGATAATATATTGACATGTAAAAGTAAGGGACTTATGAACATTTATCTTGAGCAGCTCCTATCATAGAATTCACCCTAGGAAGTGACAGAAATAGTGTACAGTATTTGTCATTGCCAGGATTGATATTCAGCAAGCATCTTTACCTGTAAGTCTAGTTCCACACACAGCACTATCTTTAGACATAGGCTGTATCATCATCGCTCATTTGACAAGAGGAAGGAGAAGAAGTTCTTAGACATTAATTAATTTACTCAGAAAAGCCCCTTGGAAGACAGGACCAAAAAAAATTAGAATTCACGCCTATCTCTCTTTTTTCTCAAAATACATACTCAGCTGTTTGTTGGATTGATGGACAGTCTCCATTCTGGATGGATGCTTACTGCATGCTGTGAGATTGTCACCAGTGGGCTGCCCTCTACTGAATGTAAACCTTGTTTTTCCTTCAATTTTGTTATGTGTTTATCAACAATGGGCTATTTCTCTTGTGCCTTCATCCAGGTATAATTATTATTGTTGTTTCACAATTTAATTAAACACTGTATAAATTTCTGGCCTCATGTGAGTATGAAAGGAGTTTTGTTTTTATGACAGCCAAGTAAAGGATGTTCAACCAGCTTCAAATGCTTCTGCTGCTAAAATTAAGAAAAGAAAAAAAAAATCAAGTTACTGTGGAATTAAATGGCTATATGACAGCTGGAAAATATCAGAAAGATTTTATTAATTCCTATTATTCACTTCATAAGTGACGGTTTCTTGTTGTACTGAGGTTCTTCACTCTACCTCAAGTAAGTGACAAGTATGTATTTGTTATTTCTCTGAAGCACAGGGAAATTCAAGAAAATAGTCTTTTCCCCATGCCTGGTTCCTATTATCCCTTGAGCCCATAAATTATTATATTTCATGACAAAAAGAAAATTAGGGTTTAATTTTATTAAAATGAGAGATGCTATCTGATTTTATCTGGGCATGCCCAGTGTAGTCAGACTCCTCCCTTAAAGGTAAGGAGGATTTCAGAAGAGTTAAAGAAAGATACAATGGCATATGCAAGTTTAGAGAGATGCTGGATGAAAGCTCCTGCCATTCCTCCTTTGAAGATGAAGGATGGGACCATAAGTCAAGGAATGCAGGTACCCTCCAATAGCTGGGAAAAGATAAAACAGCAAAGATACCATAAAATTTCCAGGAAGTAATTCAGCCCCGCTGACACATTATTTTACAATATTTAAAAAAATCTGATAAATAGTCAGTATCACAGATAAAACAAATGGAAAAAATACCTATGCAGATTCATTACCTTTTAGAATGTCAAGTTAACAAATGATGAGTAGAAAAGAGATTCAGCCTCATCAGGGAATGGTAGACTTCTCACCATCAGTGAATGACTTAGTGTGTCCCCTAGGGCTGTGGTACTCTGCTCTGATGGTGCTCATGGAAATTTCACATGGAGTGACACAACTTCTGCCAACAGCAGAGAACACAATACTATAGAGCAGTATGGGGGACAGCTTGACATACTCCATAGAGCTGAGCACAAGATTGCCACACAAACCAATAGTCACATTCCTACCAGGAGGAACTGCAAACATGTCTTCACAAAACTGGACAAATGAGGCCCTTGCCATCTATTCCCAATGTTGCTCTAGCTCAGAAGGAGTCTTGATGTGCTTCAACTGAGGGATAGATGGATGGACAAACTGTGTGTGCTAAAAACCTCAGTTCTTGAAGACATTGAGGAAAATATAAGCACATATATTACTAAATGAACATAGCCCAATTGAAAACGATATTATTACATTCTAACTATATGACATTCTAGGGAAAGAAAAATTAAAAACAAAACAAAATCCCCCCAAAAAACTAGGAAAGAAAGCTCAGTGATTACTGAGGGTTATGAAGATGAAAAGCTGAATATAAAATGTCCAGAACTACATTTATGATTCCATTATCATCGAATCGCAATGAATCATTAATGATGGATTTGTTGGCATAGATTTGTCCAAACCTTAGAAACATATTTCACCAGTGAACTTAAACATTTCTTTTGGGTCAAGGATGACACTGAGGTGTCCTGACAGTTTCAAGAATTATATACTAAGGGTGCTGTTTATGTGAAGGAATGGGACAAACAGTAACTGAGGTACTCCCTGCTCAGTGTTACTGGGGCTTCAACCACCCTTAGAAATAATCTTGGGTAAGAAGATAGATAATAGGTGGCTAGATAGATATAGAATGGATGAACAGATGTGTCGGAGGAGGGCTGCTTGTTGGTTCCTGGATGCTCAGCTCTACGATAATCACACAGAAACTATATTAATTAAATCACTGCTTGGTCTATTAGCTCTATCTAGCTTTTTATTGGCTAGTCTTTCATATTAATTTAACCCATTTCTACCAATCTGTGTATCACCACAAGGCTGTAGCTTACTGGGTAAAGTTCTGGCACCGGTCTCCAGGGGTGCTACATGGCTTCTCTCTGACTCCGCCTCCTTTCTTCCACCATTCAGTTTAGTTTTCCCTAGCTCTATTCTACCCTATCACGGGCTCAAGACAGTTTCTTTACTAACCAGTGGTATTCGTAGCATACAGCAGGGAATCCCTAATCACAGATGGACAGTTGCATAGATAGATAATAGACAATGGCAAGTCATGATCTCTCCATGTTTTACACAGGGAGACTTAGATTATTTGGCACCATAATGCATCATTACAAAGATAGCAACCAGTGACTCTCATGTTTTCTAATCCATAGTCTTGGGCATAATGAACAGAATAAGAACATATTTTCAGTTTCCAAAGCCAATTTTGTCTATGGGTGACAATGACTTAAATAATGAGATTTAGACTTTTTCCCACTGATAAATCCTTTCTTGCTTTGTCTTTGTAAGACCTCTCGGGAATGCTGCACTGGCCTTTGCTGCGTCTGTATGTGTTCTTGCCTCTTGTCAAGTTAATGTTTTGTTGTTGTTGTTTGTTTGTGCTCTTACTTTAGAGAAGATTATACAATAGTTGCATGTTTTAAATCTCATTTTTGTTTCTCTCAACTTCAAAGAGACATGATCTCTGTCAGTCCAGTACATTTCCTCAACAACTGAGACGATTAAATGTCAGATCTATAACTGTGGTTCTCTCCAAGAGAGGGCCACTTTATAACAGCTGACCTCTAGTCCTGAAAACCCTGATGATTCTGTGAATGAGAACAACAACCTTGTGGAAGTGACTCTTTTAAACAGAAGGCAGCTACTAGCACTGGTAGATAGGTAAGGGTGGGCAGCTCAGGACAGAGATTAGGAACACTAACTAGCTAGTCAGTGCACCATATCCTGTGCTCATATGACATTTGACAATTCACTTGAGTCAATCTCAGTTTTGTATTTTTATAATGAATTTCTTGCCTGCCAAATTGTGATAGTTTGAATATAATTGGCCCCCATAATCTCATAGGGAGTGGCATTGTTAGGAGATGTGGCTTTGTTGGAGTAGGTGTGGCCTTCTTGGAGGAAGTGTGGCACTGTGGGGAGCAAGCTTTGAGGTTTCCTGTGCTTTGGATACCACACAGTTTCTCAGCTGACTTCCTGTTACCTACGAGCTAAGATGTAGCCAGCACCATGTCTTCCTGCATGTTTCCAAGCTCCCTGCCACGATGATAATGGATTAAATCTCTAAAACTGTAAGCGAGCCACTCAAATTAAATGCTTTACTTATAAGAGCTGCTGTGGTCATGGTGTCTCTTTACAACAATAAAAACCAAAACTAAGACACAAGGATTTTATACAGATTATAGGTGTGAACCCTAGATACCTATTAAATATTGTTCATATTAGTATTATCATGAATTGCTTTGGATATGTTGAATTTCAGTGCCAGTGGGGTGCCCAGTTTTCAAGAAGTCTGAGGATATGTATCTGAATGTTGCAGTGGAATTTGGGTAGGTAATTTGAATTTTTACTTCAACTAACATAGAACTTAGAATCTCAGCAATAAACGAGAAGAACTAACATCTGAATACTGAATAGTTTGGATGTGCTTTTGGTTTCGAGAGTTAGGGAAGATAATAAGAGATCAGTAAAAATGCTAAATATGAAATGTCAGAGGAAACATGGAATTTGGAAGAGAATCTAGAGAAGATGAAGCAGGAAGTCAATCCATGTAACATTTAAGAAGGACAGATGGTCATTTTGAATAAATCATCATTAGGTTACTCACATTGGTAACTAGGTTCACCATGTGAGTAAAACCATGCGAGAGAAAGTGACATATAATTATATTACAGACATCTGATGCATTTGACAGAATCAGATCTCTACATGCTACGTTTGTGAGTGATGTGCCAAGAACTTTTGGGTTCCAGATGTAAAATGCACATGTTTTGGGGACATGACATCACTGCAGGACGGCCACCACTTGACAACACTGAATATCTTCTAAGCTTCAAAAATAAATTGCAAATATAGAATTTTTCTTTACTATTGCTTGTTGCAGCACTCAAATAACTTTGAGTGCCACAGAGGTGTGGACACTTTAATTAAAAGCTATCATTCCATGAATATTATAGCTAGGAGACCTCCAGTCAAAGGTAAGACACTTCATCTGAAACCGCAAACCTGCCAAGGGGGAATGTTATCTTCTGGGTTTGAATTTTTAAGCGGAGGAACAACAAGACCCTGTAAATGGTCAGGGTTGTAACCACCCCACACCCACACACATATACATGTGTTGATTGCTTTGCCGAGGAAATGCTCCCGAAAACCTGAATGAGATCTTTGTATGACAAACACTTGAGATTTGTACCTGAGGTGCTGAAAATGACAGTTCCCTAACAAGAGTCCCTAACAGCCTGCCTGTGTGCTGATAGCTCATGGGTGGAACCTAGATTTCATCAGACACAGAAGAGTTAAGTGTTTGTGCCTCACAATGGATGTCAGTCTCCTAGGGCTAAGGTGGATGGCGCTGCATAAATACGTGCCTAGTGACTGCCACTCTTGAGGGCTTTGGTCAGGGGAGGGTCATTCAATTAGAGCTGCTCTTCTGCCTCACTTTCACCTGCTTAGGATCAAAGGTGATTTAGCTGAAAGTGAGATGAAAAACAGAAAGCTATCCTGTTACCCCTCCTGGGCCACTATCCCTGTCTTCCTAAGCTTGCAGTGTTTTGAAAGCTACTCTGTCTGGCCTTTGAAATTGCATTCAAATCCTTCTCGGCAAGTCCTTAGACTGTAACCAATCTTGCATGGCGAGGGCAGTTTGGGACTGAAAAAGGAACACAGAGCTCTGATGGGTCTATTGAATATACTAGACAGGACCTTAAAGTGGAACAATACAATTGGTTTCAAAAGCTACACCCCTGACTCCCAAAGTCACCAGCAAAGGGAAATTGGATGGGAATGTGTAAAAATTGAGTTTCTTGGGCATTCCCCTCCTCCCGTGGCTTGACGCTAGTAAGTTTTTATCAGTCTCCTTTTATTTCCTTAATACTCTTCTCTTATTTAAGAACTACATCAAATCATTAACAGCTGGCTCATATACAAGCCATTAAGACATTTATAATCCTTCCCTTCTCATGACGACCAGGTTGATTGCTAGGGAAATGCTATTTCTAGAGTCTACCAACTTATTTGACAAGATTGTGCATTTAGATTTTTAATTTATAACTCATCACAATTTGGTCCACTTGAAAGTACCCCAAATCCACAAACATGAGGTTTTCTTCATTGCTTTGAAGAATAACAATTGAAATGTGACTAATTATAAGAAACAAATCCTGTCTTTGTCATCGGCGTGAAAAGATTATTTTTAGTCAGTTACTGGGATTGTATGAACTGTACGTTTTGACTCTGACACTTCCCTCCTGGTGTCTTGCTCTGTCCTTAAGATTGGAAATTGGTGAGGTATTGTAAACAGTCTTTTGAAATTTCCTATTTTAGGAGCTGTGCACCAAAGAGGGAAAGATCACTGCCTGCCTCTGTTCCTTTAATCCTTAATAGGTTTAAACCTCAATCAGGAAGAGGAGGAGAAAGTGTGACTTTTTAACTAACCTTGTCATCTTCTTAATCACGCTGATTCTGGTAATTTAGTCTCCATGAAAGTCACAGCTCTAGCGTCCCTCTGGTCTCTCTGTGTGGGGGTGGGGCTTATCATCACCAGCCTGACAGGACAAGCTCTGGCGGGCTAATTGCTGTGGTAGGGCTAGCTGCGAGTCAGCTGCTGACACACAGGGACTACAGAAGGAGGCCGGCTATGCCTGTTACAAACCAAACATCTTCATGCACCTCAGGTTTCTCAGAAAGATAGGAGGAATAAATGCTCATTGTTCATTTTCTCTCTACACAATAAAAATAAAATAGCCCCTGGCTAAACCTGACAACAACAGCAGAGGCATTAAGTGGGGTGGGGAAAGAAAATTTGCAAATTAACATTATTACAAACATTTCTGCCTGAAAGTGCTGGAAATCAATTTTAGTGTATTTTGCATTTTAATGAATCACGGAGAGATAAATCAGCTATGTTTGAGGAATACTTGTTTGGCATATTGTTTTCTTATCGCATCTTGTCCTAGCTGATCACATTTAAAATGAAACTAGTGTTAATTGAAGGCGTGGGAAATGTAACTGCTGCTTAATGAAGTAAATGCAGGCTAGTTATGCAGAATTCGAAATGTGCTTTAATGTACTAACTCTGACACCATTTGTTTCTCTGCTCTGGACACCTCTAACTCCCAATA
>NC_022015.1:44257870-44306377 GCF_000317375.1 Microtus ochrogaster | reverse complement strand
GGAGAAGGAGGAGGAGGGAAGGAGGGGAGGAGGAGGAGGAGGAAGAGAAGCCCACAGCAAATAAAATAAGGCCAAAGAAAATGTTCCTCAAAATGTAGGACAATACAATGTTTCAAGCACCTAGTATACGTGGAATAAAAATTATGTTGCTGAATTCTACATGTAAACAACTTTTAACTCTTGAGTATTCAAGGCTTTGGGAAAATATAGAATTAATTGCAGATTTTTTATTAAAAAACAAAAATAAATTTTCTACTGGTAATAATCTGCCTGAAGAAGGAGTGGGTTTTCGATGTTATTGAGGTTATAGGCTTTCACTGTGTCATCCGTTCTAGTACCATTGCTCATTAAATTTTGAGCTCTGTGTCTCTGGATGACAGAAAACTCATTGCATTTTCCACTAGGTATGCATGTGTGCCTAATAACAAATGTAATGAATCAAAGGTCAGTATTCAGTGACAGCACACAGTATGCGTTTTTCTCATGTCTTCTAAAAAAAAAAATCTAACCTATTTCCATTCTTACTAACTGCATTTCACTGTCCTCCAGGCCATGAATTTTCCTTTTTTCCCCCTTCTTTAATTGCATAAAACAAGTAAGGCAATTTCTTGGAAAATATTTTCATGAAAAGTAACAAGTGACATATCATTTGGCAAACTGAAATTAGGTAACAACAGAAGAAATGTTTTTATATTTTCTTCGGAACCATAGTTGTTTTAAATTCAGGGGCTGCTAAAATGTCTTTCATTCCCTATCATCTATGACAGAAAGATGCTTATGAAATTGTCTGGCCAGTATAAGACTTGAACTTTATGCAACAATTGGTGGGAAACATGCTTCGTCATGGATAAAAATGTGTCCGTTGGCTGTTCAGAAGGTCTGACACAGCCGGACAGCGAAAAGGTAAGTTTTTCTCCCCAGTAAATGACCAGGATAGCGAGACTGCTCGCCCTTGGAGTTGATGTCACAGTTGGAAGCCTTTGGAGGATTTGTTGTCATTGCATACTTATAATTGCTTATATTAATAAGGTCTTTTGAAACCCATTTATTTACAAATACACATCAAAACAGAAAATGACTTTCTATGTGAAGTCTTTGCAGAGTTACTGTTCAGAAGAAAAAGGTCTTTGTTGACAAAGATCTCTGTTTACCAAAATTGAGTCAGACTCCAGAATCTTCTGCTGGGCCCGATAAATTTCCTTATAGTGTTAAATTTTAGCCAGAATCCTGCTATGTCTGTTTAATTCAGAAGCCACTTTAGTCCTGAGGTTCCCTTTCTGTATTTTTCTATCCACTTCCTCCCACTCTTCTCTGTGGAGAACACTTTCCTTGGCTGTCTTTGAAATTTAGCTCTGTTTTCTATGGTGACCCTTTCCTGGATAACAAACATTCCGAATAAAATCTATTGACATAGTTCAGGCTTGTCCAGCTCTCACCTTAAAGAGAACACAAGATTATTCTTGAGCCATTCTGAGCAACTATGGCCCAGGAACCCAGATTTAGGGTACCCAAAATTCCATGAGCCAATGTGGAAGAAGTTTCATGATGTTTTTATAGTTTTTCAGAAGAAAGAAAGTCAGAAATCAAGGCAAGTTTAAAATACATCATGGGGACACCAGAGAAGCAGGCACAGCCAGATTGGGGAAGCTTTTCCACTGGCTCAAAATGTTCCTTGATGACTTCATTAAGCTTGGGGTTGGTGGAAGCCAGTGGTATGTTAAGCTAATAGAATCAAAAGGTTATTATCTATTAGTCATGAAACATTAGGTTACACACAAAGGTGCACAAGGAACGGCTGTCCCAGAGGGTTAGAACTAGTCCAAGATAAGGTAATTACCTCTGGACCTGCAATATTCCAAGCCCTCCACAGTACTGCCGTTTCAATCATTCAGTTTTCTTTCACAGACTGCTGTCTGGGTCCAGTGTTACTTCTTCACCGTGGAGTGGCGAGAGAGACAGCAGGGTCTCCTGCAGCATACATTTTGGCAATTTGCTTACTGATAGGGGAAACAGCTCCTCATTCAGCTATAGAATTGGAGCCATTTAGAAAGCAAATGGCCAAAAATGAATCTGTGCTGCGGGATTGTCTCACCTTGCTCATTGTTGTTACTCCACCCCTGAAAAAGTCGCCTCCCTTCCATGTAGTAGATCCCACATGGTCCTGCTTGAGAGCTTGTGTGAGGAACCTTGAACAGCACTTTCAAGAAGAGATGGGATGCAGCTGTCAGCATGTGAAAAGACTCGCAATGGTTCAGCAGAAAAAAAAATTCAAGACTTCTACTATCACCACATCTTTATTGTCTATTTTTACTAAATTTACTAAAATTACTAAGCATTTGCTTTCTAACTTAAATCTGAGCACAGTCTGGTGACTTAGTTTTAGAAATAACATTTACTAATTCTTTGAGAATTTCATGCCGTGTGTTTTGATAATATTCATGTCTCTCCAGTGTCTTGAAGGTCTACCTGTTTTTGAATTTAGCATTTTGAATGTTAGCCTTATCGATATAATTTCCCCTTTGCATCAGAGTTCTTTTCATCTTCTGTGTATGTTCTGTCTTAAGTCTGTTCCACTCAAGAGGTTCCTGATCCCCTACACACCTGTCTACATCCCTTCTTGAACTCTCCTCCATTTGCATTATTAATGACAGTAGTGTCAAAATTTCATTTTCTCTCGTTCTTGAGAACTGGCACAGATAAAGTAAAAAAAAATCTATAACTGAAAAATTGTAGAAATTTACTGTCTTAAAGGATGTGTGACTGGAGTCACACTTATAGTGTGTGTGTGTGTGTGTGTGTGTGTGTGTGTGTGTGTGTGTGTGTATTCAAGCGCTCATGTGTGCACGGGTGCCAGTTCAGAGTTTAAGACTTAAGAGGTCCTGTATATCTGGATTCTTAACCTCTGGCATCTCTTTAAGAACCAGTTCAGGTTTACTTCCTTCCTCCATTGTATATATTCTCACATACTCAGGCCTGTATTATGAAGTATAGCTGTCAAAATGTTCCGTATAAGGTGAGGATTGCTATAAACTGATCATTTATTTTATTGTTTTTTACATAGCATTATGTCAGCAGTTCCTGACTTATACAAGGGCTTGAGCACAGCTATTTGGAAATATTCAATTAAAAAAATTTTAGGTGTAAGCTAGTTATGTTGTTATTGTATTCAGCTTTTATATTTAATGTATGCTCTTCACTGTGTATTCGAAATTTCCTTGTTAAGTGGGTAAAATGCTATAGATTTTATCTCTCATAGCAATTTATATTGTATTCTAATGAACAGTATAAAGCTTCAAGGAGAAAAAAAGACTTTGATGAGCAATTATTACCAAAGGTGTATGATCTACATATTCTGAACTATCTATCAGAATGTTAATATTGGATTGCACTTTTTTTCTTGATCTTGAAATCCATGGTCTATTTCATCAGGGCTGTGGACTAGATGAAAAATTCTTGGTCCTGAAGATAAAACATTACCAGCTAATTTTGTTTTGAGCAGCATAGTACAGAACATTAGAATAGTTGAGAATTGGGGACCTGTCCTTTGCTGTGACAATGGCCTCTTTTCCTTAGGAAAAGCCTGCTAACAATGACTTGAGTCATACACTCAAAAGACAGTAAATTTCTACAATTTTCAATTATAACTTTTTTCTTTTATTTGTGCCAATTCACAAGAACATGAGAAAATGAAATTTTGACAATACTGTCATTAATAACATAAAGAGTAAAAGAGTTTGAGACGGTATGTAAATAGGCATGTAGATGCTCAGGAATCTCTTTAGTGTGGCAGATTTAAGACAGAACATACACAGAAGATGAAAAGAACTCTGACACAAAGGGGAAATTATATTGCTAAGGCTAAAATTCAAAATGCTAAATTGAAAAGCAGGGAGACCTTCAAGGCATTGGGGAGATGTGACTATTATCAAATACATAGTATGAAATTCTCAAAGAATCAATAAAACATTATTTTCAAAAGATAATAAATATTCTAAAGTTTTTTAAATGCTAGAAAGTATAAAGTTTTCATGGGAATGAGAAAAATGTTAGATGTTGCCTAAGATCTTAACAAACAGAGTCCCAGGATCTATTTTCTGGCTCTGGTTCCTTTACTCCCTATCAAGTGACTCAGTCATAAAATCTAGGAGACATGCTTCCAGGGGCTAGAAGGCATATGTGTAAACAGTGTTCCTCTTCAGTTTGTGATAGTGAACTCTGTGCCCTCAACTTTCTTTTTTTTTTTAAATATTTATTTATTTATTATGTATACAATATTCTGTCTGTGTGTATGCCTGCAGGCCAGAAGAGGACATCAAACCTCATTACAGATGGTTGTGAGCCACCATATGGTTGCTGGGAATTGAACTCATGACCTTTGGAAGAGCGGGCAATGCTCTTAACCACTGAGCCATTTCTCCAGCCCCGCCCTCAACTTTCTTATCTAAAACTTTATGTCTGCTTTTGGTGCCTTCATAGGTCTCTTCCTTGCCTCCTCTTATAACAGATAGAAGACACAGTACATCTGTTTTCAAGTGACTTGGTTATTTGAGCTAAAATACCCATGAAGATGCTCAGGATGGATCCAGAGTTTAGAAGAGACATAGAGTGGACCTAAGGCTAGGTGTGTAGGTTTTTGATTTGTGTAATCATATAGAAACTTATATAGAGCATCCCATACTTGGATAAATCATCCGCTGTTATCATCTTGAAGTTCTTTATAGTTTCATCTTTAATTGTGCTCCAGAGGTTAAATCTCATAAGATAATAGTATGAACACTAGAAAAGAAGGTACCATTTGGGTATCCACCATCATTCCTCCCATACAAGCATATAGAACTCCTGATGCTCCATAAGCATGGGATTCAGCAGACACCCATGTGATGTGGGATTCCTCTCTGTATGCTATGATTACCGTTAGTGAATAAAGAAAAGTGGCTTGGCCTGATAGGGTAGAACACTGCTAGGTGGGGAAAGCTAAACTGAATGCTGGGAGGAAGAAGGCAGAGTCATAGAGAAGCCATGTAACTCCACCAGAGACAGACACCAGTTTCCTGGTAAACCACACAGATTAATAGAAATGGGTTAAATTAAGATGTAAATGTTAACCAGTAAAAAGCTAGATCCAATGGGCCAAGCAGTGATTTAGTTAATACAGTTGCTGTGTGGTTATTTTGGGAGTCTGGGCAGCTAGGAAATGAAGAAACAGCCTCCTTACTACACACATGCGTGAAACTTCAGTAAGAGTTGAACAGAAAACAAGCAGACATCTAGGTCTTTATATAAGTAAGCACTCCACTGACAGACCAGAGAAGCCATGAGGCATTTGTTGTGTAACAGACTTCTTCTGGGAGGGATGTAATCCACACACAAACACAAATCTGTTTATCTACCCCAGAAAAGGCACCTGTGACAAACTAAAGAAAAGTTGGCACTACTGTCCAACGTTGTCAATCAGTTAGCTTTTATTCAAGTTATCGGGAGAGTATGGGTTGGGGATTTACTTCCAAGGAGCAGTTATGACACAAAATTTGTTGCATTACCAAAAAGCCTACCTCAATATGCATGACTACACACAAAAACTGCAAACCTGGAGCTCTCTTCAGTTTGCAGACTGCTTAACAGTCTGAAAGTCTCTCCTTTCTTCAGTTTTGCTCTGGGCAGAGTCTCCATCCCAGTAGTTGCTTCTTTCTTTTTATACTGCTAGGTAGGTTTCTATTTTCTCAGAAGACCTTTTGCTTACCTCATGAGGTGCATGAGTCTTCTCTATTTTTAGCAGAGGATGTTTGAATTTAAAGGAAACTGACATATACCAACATTAGAACCAGTACTTGCTTTGGAAGTAGAAGGTGGTGTTCTGCAGAACACAAATGACCAAAAAATCTCACTGTACCTTCTCTTCCTTGTGTTACTTTCTGGTTATCTGTCAACAATTTTTGCTAGGGATGATGGTATGCAAGAAAAGAAGACAGGGAGAACCATAGAGCTTTTTCCTCACTCAACAGTACACATCAGGGCCGGGCGGTGGTGGCACTCGCCTCTAATCCCAGCACTCAGGAGGCAGAGGCAGGTGGATCTCTGTGAGTTCGAGACCAGCCTGGTCTACAAGAGCTAGTTCCAGGACAGGCTCCAAAACCACAGAAAAACTCTGTCTCGAAAAACCAAAAAAAAAAAAAGGTATACATCAGGGCATCTGAGGAATTAAACATGAAGCAATACTAGATAAATACAAATAATACAAATACTAAGGAGCTGAAGATATAATACTAAATTTACATTAAAGACCAATATACTGAAATTATCACTTCAATCTTTGATTAAAAATAAATTATGAAATTTTTATATCTATGTACTAAATACTTGCAAAAGAATTTAGAAAAATACCTCAAATAATCTCAAAATGCTTTAAGTAGAAAACATTTGTGAACACAGTAGAAGATGTCCTGGAACCATGTGGCCAATCACAACACATAGGATTAGAAAAGTGAAAACTATATTTAGCATTTAGGAATCCTATAAAGTTAAAATATCCTGAAGAGAAAATTTGAGAAGTCCCAGAATGAAGGGATAAATAGATAAACACCAAGTCACTCAGGAGCCATATGTCCCTCAGAGTCTTCAATTGTGCACATGGGTGAAAGACCATAGAGTAACAATGTCAAGAATATACTATTGTTCAGTATATCCAGAATTAAGAATAAAATTTATATCTTGTTGGGCACATATTATCTTTGAAATTTCCAAATATGAGAGACCTCATTTAGGAAGGGTAAGAATGCTATTGAAGCATCACCTCCAGATACAGCACAACCCTGGCGATCAAGAACACATAGTGAAGGGGTTAAACTTTCCCATGTTTCACAACTGAATTTAAGTTTCAGTTCTCTAGGAGGAGCAAAACAGGTTTCTCTTCCAACAAAGGGCCATTAATCAACAACACCCCTGATAGCAGGGATGAGAGAGAAAGCCCTGAGCCAGCTCCCACTGTCTTGCAAGGCAATGATCAAATAAGAGAAATTCCTGCAATCCCATCTTGAAACATATCTGGACTTGCCCAATCTTTCCCAAGAATGTCCAAAGATTGTAAAACTAAAGCCTCCGCCAACAAAAGTGTACTAGTATAACTGCTGCTTGATTGACCAATCATGTTTGAGATGACGTAACTGTTCCTGAAATTCCCCTAGTTGTGCTAAAAAAGAGCCTGAATGCTCCTTTCAGGGCACCATTTTTGTACAAGTGATTGATCCTGCAATCTGGCTCTTTTGTAGAATAAATGCTCTTTGTTATTCCATACTATTTGAGTCTGGGGTCTTTCTTCAGAGTTTCTATGGCCCTTTCAATAGCAGCAATAGATATGTATACCAGAAGGTACCTGCTATGTCCATCATGGATAAAGGAAGAACCTGTGTGTCTCCAACCTTTATGAGGAACTATTGACTGTTAGTGGTTACCTCAGGAGAGTGTGTCATTTTCTTTGATTGTATAACCATTAGGGGACTACTGAAGGTAAAAAGGGGCTTCACAAAAGAAAAACCAGAGACATCAGAAAAAAAAAAAAACAGAAGGATGAACATAATCACAAAACTGTGTGTATATGAAACGATCAAAAAATATTTAAAATTTCCATTTTAAAACATTTAATAAAGTGTTCCATAAATGAAAAATTTGGAAATTTTCTATGAAACATGAGGTATTATATCTTTAATACATCGTATTTAGAACCTTAAGGATCTTATCAACAGAAATACTGTAATTCACAAAACACTCAATCAGAAAGATGAGAGTAGTCTACTGGAAATAATATCATGCTCAATGCTAAATTACTTTTCTTGAAAGATATTAGAGATTGATGTTTGATTTTCCATTTAACTACCAGAGGAAAAATTATAATTCGCAAGCTTAAGTCAAGATAAGAACAGTGTTTGCTGTGGAAGGCTGCAGAGGAAAGAAAAGAAGGATCAAAAGACAGTCTGAGGAATACAAGGCAAAGAAATAAAATTCTAACGCCAATTTCTTAGAACAAGATAGATCAAACATCCCAAAGGGTGACAGAAACAAATATTTAAAAAGGAGCTAGGAATATAGCACTGCGGTTAGTTGCTTTCCTAGTGTGAGTGGGGTTCTTGTTTCCTTCACCACTGCTGTAGTAAATAAAACAGAAAAGTTAGAGCAGTGCCATTTGACTGAGTGAGGAAGAACTTTACATTTAACAAGCAAAATGATATTTTCTAAGTTGGGTGAGTGTTTCACACAAAGTTGTCAGAAAGTCTCATTTAATCTTAAATGAGCAATGATACACCATGGCAAAGGTCACCTTCTTTATTAAACTCATGTATATCTTGTTAAGGTGTAAAGGGTTGTACATTAATTTCACTTGTCTGATTATTATGAACTCCTCAAAGTGAAAGTTAAGAACAGCTCTTAAATACAAAAGTGAATGATATTGGAACTATGTTTTGGACAAAGGGTAGAGTGGATCAGTTACAGGAGTATTAGAAATACCTATGTTTTCTTGCTAGGATATCATGTATTTTATGTTTGTTACATAATATATTGAAAACAATGGCATAAGTCTTTCTAAACTAGAAATTATGTGGAAAAATGTGGGTTTTATTTTTCTGTGCTGAGAACTGAACTCTTGAATTGAGTTTCATGACCCCAGAGATAAATCAACTCACCCCCTAGAACAAGTCTTAGATGTTTTCGATATGTATTTGAAAGGAAGAATCTCTGCTGAGATTGTTGGAAAAAGCAAAGAGAAGAAAAACAGAAACCATCAAAATGGAAGCTGGAAAATGTTGAAATAATTTAAATATTTTAATAATGTAAACTACATGTTAATATATTTGTTTGCAAAGAATTGTAGTAATCAATATTAGAAATAACTTTGTGGAGGACATAAACTGCCTAGTTGTCAGAGTCAAAATAGCAGAAAAAGCCACAGCTGAAGAGGCCACTCCAGAGGAAACTGAAATAAAAACCAAAGTGTTTCCTTGGAGAAGAATAGAGAGGCAAACGTACAAACATTTAAAGTCAAGGTATTTTCTGTAAGGCTCTATAAAAGTTTCAAGCACTAATTATGCCTATTACCTTTTATAATTCTATAAGAAAACAGAAAACTTAACACAAAATACAGCAAATTATAAGAAAAATTTACAAGAAGGATTAAAAATCATTAAATAATGCCTTTACTTGTTTTTTCAAAAGTAGATCATATGCACATGTTCAAAAAAACTACTAAGTAGGATGTCAGCCAGCCAATCCTAGCCATGTATTTAAAAATAATTTATAATTTATTGTGGAATATCAAAAATGATCTTATATGAAAAATTGATCTCTATATTGATGCAGAAAGCATTATCAATCATTAATCAGTTCTCTAAATATATCTGCACAACATTTAGATAGAAATTTTCCTATTTGATAAGCATATTATGAGTTAAACAAACAAAATTAAAACTAAGAATTTTATATTAAAATTTATGAAAAAAGCTTTGCTGAACTTACTGAGTAAATCTGGCATGGTGACGTGGCACCTATAATCTCACCACTCTAAATGCTGAGAAAAGATAATTTTAAGTTTGAGGCCTGTCTGAGCTGATAGTGAAACCCTGTTTCAACAAAACAAAACAAAGCAAAGTAAAACACACACATAAAATGAATATACATAATGGTGTTATATTTTAATATTATATTAGTAGTCTATAATGACAGTGAGAGACATTTTAGGTTTAGCGGTAGATAAGTTTTATTGCTTGTACATGCTATGTTCAGAAAAATCCAACATAAATAGTAAATAAGCACTGAAAACTATCATTAAGCTAAATTTAATGCCACATCACCAACTTGAATATATGAATACTATCATATATACAATGTATGTGCATGTATAGAAGCACTTGTTCGTAGATTAGACTTTAGCCCAGAAAAAAAATACCATGTAAGTGGAGAAAAAATTTTATAGAAGCCTATGCAAAAGAAAATGTTTCCAAGGAGAGACACATTGTTCATGAATAGCACAATGTAACACTCAGCTATATCATTCATAATTAGCTATTCTGTGAATCTTTTCATGGAGTGAATATACTGGGGCTATTTTTTTGATAATTGCAATTCATACGTAGATTTCAGAAAAAGATGTTCACAACTTGATTAATAAAGGAGAAAAGAACCGAAGCTGCCTTGCATAATAATAAGAATAATTGAATAGCACCTCTGTCTTCAGTGGAGGCACCACATGTCAGAACAAACAAAAGTGTTGTCCAGCAGCAAAGGAAGCCGCATGTGTGGCTGTAATACTTCATGCACCTTTTACAAAGGAGGTAATGTAAATCACAGTAATATATTGCATCTATTCAAATGTAACCTAAACATTATCATTTCATCAGAGTCAATGTAACCTTTTAATTAGCTATTTCACAATCAATTAATAAAATTTGAAACAGTAGACAACTTGGACTTATAACCCAGATTGACTAGCTATAGAGACTAGTGATGGCTATAGAAGACATGATGAGGTAAGGGATTACTCTTTTATTCATGAACATTACAGGAAAAAATGTACAGAAAACTGTGTACTTCAAAGCCAATTGATAAAAGATGCTCCATTTAAGGGAGAAGGATAAACCTAGAGGATAAACTCAGATTGCATAAACAAGCAAATTCACATGGATTAAAAAGAGACAGAAGAAAGCAAAAGCAGAGCTAGGTGCATTTTATAGTGTTATCTTGTACGTTGTCTCAAATCTGTGGATCATTACTTTACCAAGTGATCTCTGTTATCATATCCACAAATGAATGGGCCTAAGAAATGAACAATGAAGCCCCACTGCTCAAAATTTCTTCTTTCTTTCTTTCTTTCTTTCTTTCTTTCTTTCTTTCTTTCTTTCTTTCTTTCTTCCTTCCTTCCTTCCTTCCTTCCTTTCTTCTTTCTTTCTCTTATATACATCCTAACCTCAGTTTCCCCTCCCTACTATCCTTCCAATCCCTTTCACCTCTCTCTCTCCTCTCCCCCAGATCCACTCCTTTTCTGTTTCTCTTCAGAAAAGAGCAGGCCTCCCAAGGGTGTCAAACAAACATGACATGAGAAGTTACAATAAGACTAAGTACATATTTTTGTAACAAGGCTGCGTGAGGTTTCTAATTTTTGACTAAAGCTGTTTTTTTGAGCCAAGCTAACAACTAAGTGATCAAGGACGTCAGCTACAATGAAAAGACCTGTACACTAGCACTGATGAAGTTTAGCCCCTCTGTTGATAAAAAAAGAAAAGCAGACATTCAAGATTAGGGAGTGCACGGCTGTACTTACATAAACTGTACACAACATGCAAATGAGCAGAGACAGGAACACAGTAACTGACACAGGCTGAAGAATTGGGTTTTCCTTTAGGAACGTGGTAGGGGTTCTGAAAGTAGATAAATAGCGATAGTTATAAAACAGAAAAAATGTATTAAATTGCCCAAATTAAATATTTTACTTGATGAAAATGATTAATTTTATGCTATGCGTATTTTATAGCACCAAGATGTGAGAATTTGATGAAATAAACTGACTAATAATTAAGAATAAAGATAGTGTTCTAATCAAGTTTCTCTCTAGTTTTTGATTGTGCCCATTGGTAATGATACCATCAGTACCAATTCAATGGATTCTTTTCCTTTTTTTATTCATATCACATACCAACCACAGTACCCCTCCCTCTTCTCCTCCCACTTCCCCCAGCTCCCCTATCCACCCCTTAGAAAGCATAAAGACTCCCATGGGGAGTCAACAAACCTGTCACATCATGTTGAGGCAGGACCAAAAACCCAACTCCCATCAAGTCTGAGCAGTTCATCCTACCATAGGAAAGAGGCTCCAAAAAGTCAGCTCATACACCCAGGACATATTCTGGTCCCACTGTCAGGGGATTCCACAAACAGACCAATCCACAAAACTGTCATCCACATGCAGACAACCTAGCTCAGTTCCATGCAGCACCCCCCCCAACTTCTTGTCCAGAGTTCATGAGCTGCCACAAGCTCCGGTTATCTATCTCTGCGGGATTCTTCATCATGATCTTGACCCCACTTGCTCATATAATCCCTCCTCTCTCTTTTCAACTTGACTCTTGTAACTCAGCCCAGTGCTTGGCTGTGGATCTGCTTCTATCAGTTACTGTCATCAGTTATATGATGACAATTAGGGTAGTAATCAATATCATTCTAGAAGGACAGTTTAAGCACCATCTCCACTATTGCTAGGACTCTTAGCTAGGGTCATCCTTGTGGATTCCTGGGAATTTCCCTAGCACCAGATTTCTCCCTAACCCCGTAATGACTCCCTTTATAAAGATATCTCTTTCATTGCTCTCCTCTCTCCCTCCCCAACTGGAGCATCCTGTTTCTTCATGTTCTCATCCTCTATCTCCTTCCCTCTACCCCCATCTCCAGTTTATCCAGGAGCTCTCATCTATTTCCCCTTCCTAGGGCTATCCATGTGTCTCTATTAGGGTCCTCCTTACTACCTAACTTCTCTGGGGCTAAGGATTGTAATCTGGTTTTCCTTTGCTTCATATCTAATATCCACTTATGAATGAGTACATACCTTATTTGTCTTTCTAGGTCTGGGTTATTCAGCATGATTTTTTTTTCTTGTTCAATTCATTTGCCTGCAAATTTCATGATGTCGTTGTTTTTACAGCTGAGTAATACTCCACGGTGTAAATGTGCCACATTTTCTTTATCCATTCTTTAGTGGAGGGGCATCTAGGTCATTTCCAGGTTTTAGCTATAATAAACAATGCTGCTATGAACAGAGTTAAAAAGTGTTCTTGTGGTACGATTTACCATCCTTTAATTCTTCTGGAAGGAAAACAAACATTTCTGATTGGCCTGGTAGACTAAAGACAAGATAGCTGACAAAGATGGCAGCTACCTTGTGCCACAGAAAATTTAGTTTTTGTTTTTCTCTTTCCTTGCCAATCTCCTGCACCTCCTTCCTGATGTTTTCAAACAGAAAAAAAAAATAATACTTGCATGCACTGTTTTTATTTCTTGTGAATCAGCTACCATTTCAGAGACCTGCAAGTCCCTCAAGTTACAGTTTTCAGGTTATAGGCCACAGAACTTTGGTACTGCATTCAGGAATCACCCAGGAACTTGATATTCTCAGCTGTAAGAATAAAAGCCTTTGTGTTAATTGGTTTTTATTGGATGCTCCAAGCTCAATTCATGTTTCCTTAACAGTGCACACATTTCACAGGATCTAAAAATCATTCCTTCCATTTTGAAATCTCTAGGTGGATTTGCTGTGTTTCTTGATTGGTACATTAAAATTTTTTAAAATATGCAAATAACTGCTTCTTTAGCATTTGCTTAGTTAGGTTTTCTATTGCTGTGAAGAGACACCATGACCACTGCAACCCTTACAAAGAAAATATTTACTTAAGGGGGCTTATTTATAATTTCAGAGGTTCAGTCCATTATCATTATGATGGGGAGGGAGCATGGCAGTATGCAGGCAGACACGGTGCTGAAGTAGTACCTGAGAATCCTACCTTTTGTAGACAACAGGAAGTTGACTGAGACACTGAGTGGTATTCTGGGCATAGGAAAGCTCTAAGAATGCCCCCACAATGACACACTTCAACCAACAAGGCATACCCACTACAACAAAGTCACACCCCCTAATAGTCCCACTCCCAATGAGATTATGGGGACCAATTACATTCAAACCACTACACCCATCTTCCCAATCTCATTTTCACTTGTATGATTGGCATAAGGAGAACATATATATTTAAACAAGTTTTAAGTATACAGTACATATATAACTATAAATATATTTAAGTTTTATTAGCATATAAATATGCTATTCATAGAGAATTAATATAAAAATAGATAGTACTTTAAGTTAAACAAACCATAGCTTCAGAGATAGGGACTGTTAAATTTTTTGAGCAACATTTAAATAATATTCATATACTTTTGTTTATCTATATTACTTTATGGAAGATCTAACACTATATGCATGTACTTTAATAATTGATACATAGAATGATTTAAACATATATTTGGGTATAATGTATATAAGTACTGATTTAATGCATTTTTCTAGATATGTATAGAGATAATATTATATATGCGTGTATAAATATCTGATTATATACATATATACAAAAATATTCTTATTTATGCAAAATAAACTCATGAACAGATCTTATCATAAAAGTAGTTGTGACTTTCTGTTCTTAAACTACTTTTTAAGGATTTTTATTTTAATTTTAATTATGTGTATATGTATATGACTGTGTGTATGTTCACATTGTTGTAGGTACCCACAGAGACCTGAAGAGGGCATTGGATTCCCTGGAGTTGGAGTTACAGGGAGTTGTGAGGTATCCACTGTGGGTGCCAAGAACTGAACTCCAGTTCTCTGCAAGAACAGTATTACATATTTCATCACTGACCATGTCTCCAGCATTGTGTCTCACTGATTTAATAATTATTTATATTTTCCCTCATATTAATTTTGTAACACAAACACGTATTTGTTAGTTATTTGAAGATCTCATGTGACATGTTTCTATGAACATTATTCTTTTATTGATTGTTGTATTAAATTTATTGCTATTATTATTGAGTCTGTCAACAGTATTCTAGACAAAATTACTTGAAAAGTTTCATAAAAGAAAAGAAATCTTATTATACCAGAAAAAGCTTTTAAAACCCATACATTTAAGAATGATTTGAAAGAACTTAATGAAACAGTAAACATGCAGTGAATTGATAGTGTGGCTCTGTCAAGAGCAGACAGCAGAGTCAATAGGCTGGAGCTGGGGTTACAAACCTTTTCTTATTGGACTTGATGGTAAATATTTAGCTTGTATGGGCCAAGAGGAAAAGTTGAAGTTATTGTGTATATGATTAAATAACCATCTAAAATGTCATTACTTAAAAATGTGAAAATTAAAAATTAGCTGGTTCAGTAAATATAGCTCAGAAGTTGTATTTGATTGACATTTACCTGGAGGCTTGTATTAATAGTCAATTTCCCACATGGGAAGTAAGAGATTAGACATGATCTATCCTGGAAGAAAAGTTTGAACTAAGAACTTGCATATTCCTTCCTGCTTACTGAAATAATACAGGAATAAGAAAGAAAACTACCATTGCAGGAGAAGTAAATGAATTCTCCTAGCTTCTGCTCAAGAGAAACAATATAGGAAATACAGAGGTCATAGTACTCGCCTATCTGCTTTCACTGAGTTGCAAATTGATTCTCAGTTTATAAAAATAGCCAGGGCTTACCATGAAAGGGCTTATGATATTCATTCCTCTGTGCATGAGTTCCATGTACTTGTGTTTAATTGATGTTTGTCTATGTATCCTTCCAGAGAAGATTTACCAAAAGTACGTCCTATTACATAGTCCTGTGTATATCAAGGTAAGTCCCTTCTGAGTACTTTTGCTCTTGCTGTGCAAGAATATCTGAGAGTTGTAATTGTACAAGAAAAGGGATTATTTTAGCTCACGGTTTTAGAGGCTAAAAAATGTTAGAGTTAATTGCTATTCTGATGAGAGATGACTGTCAAACAATAATATTGCAGATAAAAAATGTAGAAGCAAGCAGAAAATATGAAAAAAAACACATGGGTAGCCTTGCTTTACAACCACCTTTTCTAGTAGTAACAAATCCAGTACTTGTGAGAGTGAGAACTCATTCATAAAGAAAACTGACTTATGAGTTAAGGATCTTTAGCATGACCTCCATTTTGGGCCTAGTCCCCAAAACTGCTGTACTGCACCATGCCTTAAAGTGTGCTTTTAGGTAGCAAGCCATGTTTGCCCACAGTATCTGATGCAATAAGGAAATGAACTGTAATGAGAAAGTCATAAATAATATTCAGCACCAGAATTTCCAAAGTCATTCAATCAAGTATGGAATATAGCTATATAGATATTTTAATTGACACATAAAATAATTCACATTTATGGGAGCCTGTGGTTACATAACCATCTGAGATTAACCATTCACAATGTTGCCAGGAGAGTCAGGCATTTCCAAGCCCATCCTGGTGTCAATCTGTGAAATACATCTTAATGAGTGGAGAGGAAGCATCTTGAACTAAGTCATGAATATGATTAAGTATTAGATGTTTAATTTTGCTAACATTTGATTTTAAGGAGATAATAATGTTAAATGTTGACTCTCATGACTATCATTGCCAAAGAGCTGATTTTAAGCCATGTGATTCCCATCCTCCATCCTAAATAGTTAAGTCAGGGATTGTCAAATTTGATAACTGGATTCCTTTTCCATGAAGTTGAAACTGTAAAAGTAGTACCTGAACCTGCAGTCTGTGGGTCATCAGTACTCCGTATTACAAAGGTTTTTGTAATGAAGAAGAATGTATCCTTTTTTCAGGAAGAAGTGAAGGTGAGAGGTTGGAAAGAAAGATAGAAGGAACAAAGTGGCTTTAGAAGGAAGAAGAAAAGTAAAGATTAAGATGGCACAGGGTTAGCTGTGAGAACAGAATGAGAATGCAACTGTAGGATGCTGAGAAAGAACAAACCACACAGAGATGTTACTTGGCTTCTCCCTGCAGCTCTGGTAGCTACCTGCTCGGAAACAGAAATACTTCAGGTCCTTCATCGTCAGATTTTCCTAGATTCTTTTAAACTCTTCTCATGCAAACTAGTGTAGTACTATTTTTTTTCCTAGTTGTAGCTAGTAGGTTGTAATTTGTGCAGGCGTATGTTCCATTTACCCCTAATGCATCAAAAAGTTAAAAATAGATATAGAGTCTTGATCAGGGTAACATAATGATATTTCCTAATGCATCATTTTATGTTATCTCTGAGGGAGGAAAAGGTTAGAAAATTATTCAGAGTAATGGGCATTTATAAATAGAAATAAGAATGGAGGGGGAAATAGGTAAATGGAAAAGCAAAGCACAAAAGGAGAAAAATCTAGGTCCAGTGAGGAAAGTAAAAATAGTAATGTAGAAATTTAAAATAAAAAGCAGAAGTGAATGTTTCTTAGAATATCTAAATATTACTATCCGGTTTCTAATTCTTTTTATCACTATGTTTCCATCCTCCAAGTTTCTAACCTATTTCTGTTGTTGGAGGAGTTTTACAAGTCAGACAAGTAGTACTCAATGGTATTTTTAAATAAAAGACCTTGAATGGCCACAAAGAGTAATCTAGCTTTCATTTCTGAGTGAATGGGTAGTCTTGCCATTTTTATCTTCTCGTTAAATGACAGAACAAAAAAGAACCCATGATCATTGGTTCAGGATATACTGGTTGGCCTTGCAGAAACAAATGTGGTTCTTCCAAATCATAATGAATGACAGATAAGAAAAAAAAACTCTTAAATTTAATGTTCTTTAAAATATATCCATGTAGGCACTTCCCTAGAGAAGAAAAGAAAACAAATTCCACACCAATTAAAGATGAAATTGAAGGACACTCAGAGGCATTTTGTTTCTTCCTACAAAGCTTAGGAAGAAGTAAATAGAGAATGTCTAATTATGGTCAACATTTCTCTGCTATTTTTATATTCTTGAGTCACTTAACAGAAACAAAAGTTATGTCAGTTGTCTTTCTGCTTCTCCTTGTTTCAGGGACAGACATATTTTCTAGTGTAGCGCCAGTCTTGTCTCTGAGAGACAGCGGTGGAAGTAGGAGTAAAAAGAATTGGCTGCATTACATGCCCACTCACTGGAACTGCCTTTAACTATGGAAAAATAGGTATTCTTGCCATTAGTGACCCCCAACATTGACCTCACCTCCATGGTCTACATGTTCCAGTACGATTTTGTCAATGTCAATGGCACAGTCAAAGATGTGAATATGAAATATGTCATCAACAGGGAGGGCATCTCTGTGTTCCAAGAATAACAACTCACCAAAATAAAAAAAGGTGCTGTTGGTGCTTAGTAAGCTATAGAGTCTACTGGTATCTGGACAATCATGGAGAATGCCAAGGTCCTCTTGAAAGGTGAAGACAAGAGGGTTATCACCTTTCTCCTTCTGCTGATGCCTTCATGTTTGCAATATGTATGAACCATGAGAAGGACTCATGAACATGGGTCATGCCATCACTGCTACTCAGAAGACTGTGGAGGGTCCCTTTGCAATGCTGTGGTGTGATGCCTATGGGGCTACCCTGAGCACCATCCTTGTATCCACTGTTGCTGCCAAAACTGTGAGTAAGGTTATCTCAGAGCTAAATGGAAAGCTCAGTGGCATGCCTTCAATGTTCCTACCTCTAGGGTTTTCATTGTGTATCTGACATGCCATGTGGTGAAAGTTGTCATTTATGATATAAAGAATGTCGATAAGTCAGCATCAGGGGCTCATTAAATGGCATCCTAGGTTCCACTGAGGAGGATCAGCTTATCTTGTGTGGCTTTAATGGTTATGCCTACTCTTCTAACTTTGATGCAGGGACTGGTAATGCTCTCAATGACAGCGTTCTAAATCTCATTTTCTGGTATGACAATGAATATAATGACAGAGTGGTGGACCTCCAAAGAAGCCCTGGAACATTCATTCACCCCAGGAAGAACATAAAAGGAAGAGAGAGGCCTTCTGATTCTGTAGAGTCTCTGTCCAAGCATGTCTCCACCATGCTGAGTATCTATTCTCATAATTTCCATGCCATATTCACAGAAAAATGGGAGTGGCTTCGGGAGCCCCACTCTCTTAAATATCATTACCAAAGTTCACTGTATTTTCCTCTCCACAAATGTTAGGTTACTGAACTAAATATGGTCAAAAGTCAACCTCTGACATCTAATGTGATGCTCTTGAGGACTTGTGAATTGTATGAACTGCTATAGTTATTTTTTTTGTCCTTTAAAGCCTCCATATTAACCTTGGTTTCACACAGAGAATTACTTGTTCAGCCACTAGCCCCACTAATCACTGTTTACTCATTAAGAGGAGCAGCATAGCTCATTGCTTGTTCTTTCAAACAATTGTGCTATCTAGGAAGCTTCTTCTTATCCAATGCCAGTGTTTGTGTTTTAAATGGAAGAAGAGTATAAAACAAGTGGTTCCAAGACATTCCAGGAGAGAAGCTTTCAGTGCCAAGATGCTAAAAGACAACCTTCAAAAAGGAAAGCCGGGCAGAACTTGTATTCTTGCAACCTTCTGTTGTAGAAATAAAAAATAGGCATGCAAACTCCTAGGTTTCCAACATTTCTGGACTCTTCTATATTTATTTTATTATCTGTCCTGAAAAATCATATTTTAAGTCACACTTATTCTCTGCTCATATTATTTACAGTCACTTCCTGGGCTTCTCTGGGAGGGGTGTAGATTCTGAAAGATCTGTTTTCCCTGGCTGGGTAGAGTAAGTAGTGAGCATGCAAACTTCTGAAGCATAGTAAAACAATAGTTAAAGGTCTAGAAAAGTGACTGAAGGGTGTAGTCAGGGGTTATGAAAGAAAGACCAGGGAGGGATCATGTGAAGGAAAAATCTTATCCTAACCTGACTTGTAACTCTAATCAGAAGCAACTCAAAATACGAATAGCCTTCCACCAAACCTAATGCTAGCTTTGAACATAAGAACACTAACCAAATCCCACTCTATAACTTTCCTTGTAGCCCAAATTTTAAATGTAAACATGCTCTAATATTCCCACAAACCTAAATCTAACCCTGGGTAATACATAATCCTGACCTAATCCTCTAATTAACCTTAGCTATAATCTAGCACTAATTGAAACCCAAGCCCTGATCATAATCCTGTGTCTAACCCTAACTATAGCTCTAACCATAGTGCTAAACTTAACCCTGACTGTATCTCTAATCATAACCACAACACTAACCCTGAGCCTAATACTAACACAATACGAAAAACGTTAACCATACAGAATAAAGAAAGAATATGAAGAGCTGCAAAGAAAAAAGGCCATGTATCTACAAAGGCAGATCTATCAGAATTACACCCAACTTCTCAATGGAGACTCTAACAGGCAGAAGGTCCTGAACAGATGTTTTGCAGACTCTTAACGACTATGGATGTCAACCCATACTACTATACTTAGCAAAACTTTCAATCACTATAGATGGAGAAAGCAAGATATTTCATGATGAAACAAGATTTAAACAATACTTGTCCATAAATGCAGCCACACAGAAAGTACTAGAAGGAAAACTACAACCCAAGAAAGTAAGCCACACCTACCCATGTAAACACAGGCAATACATAATCCCACACCAGCAAAACACAAAGAAGGATAGCACACATACACACCAACAACAACCACCACCACAACAACAAGTAGCAGGAATTAATTAAAAATCACTGGTCATTAATATCTCTTAAAACCATTGGACTCAATTTGCCAATATAAAAAACATAGGCTAACACCATGGATATAAAAACAAGATTGGTTCTACTGTTGCATACAAGAAACATACACCTCAACTTCAAAGACAGATATTAACTCAAAATAAAGGGTTGAGAAAAGATTTTCAAGTCAAATTGACCTACAAAGCATGTTGGTGTAGCTATCCTAATATCTAGCAAAATAGACTTCAAACTAAAATTAATCAAAAGAGATGAAGAAGGTCATTTCATACTCATCAAAGGAAAAATCTGTCAAGAGGAAGTCTCAGTTTTGAACATCTATACTCCAAATATAAGGGCACCCACATTTGTAAAAGAAAGATTACTAAACTTTAAATCAAACCTCACACATTGATAGTGGAAGACTTCAACACTCCACTTTCACCAATGGACAGGTCAGTCAGACAAAAACTTAACAGAGAAACAAAAGAATTAACAGATGATATAACTCAAATGAACTTAATAGACATCTACAGAACATTTCTCCCAGACGGAAAAGCATATACATTTTTACTCAGAACCTCATGGAACTTTTTCTAAAACTGACCACATACTTGGTCACAAAGAAAATCTCAACAGAAACAAAAAATTACAATAAACCCCTGTATATTATTGGATCATCATGAGTTAAAGTAAGAGTTCACCAACAACATGAACAACAGAATACCTTCAAATGCATAGAAACTGAAAAAAAACTCAACTGAGTTATCACTGGTTCAAGGACGAAATAAAGAAATGAACATTGATGCAGGGTTTAAATGTATCTTCACTTCCATGTTCTTTTCTAGCACTGTCATGCTATGGTATATGTATTCATGTTCATATTTATGTAGTGTCTAAACATGGTCATGTGTGAAAACTTACAATGCATAATTACATAATTACACATGCAGTCTCTGAGCATAGTCATATGTCAACATGCACGTGCATGTTCATACCTATAATCCCCAATCTTGGTCCAATGTCTTCATATACATTCATTGTCACACAATACATGCAGCATGGTTATGTATCAGCATGTACATATATGCTCATATATATGAAATTTCTAAGCACAGTCATATAGCTATGCATACATACAGAGTGACATGTATGAGGTCTCTGAAAACTGTTACTTATAAGCATGTATATGCATTTTATACACATTAAACCTCAGAGCATGGTCACATAACAGATGTAATCAATGAGCATTGTTTTATATCAGACTCTATGCACATATTCATCCATATTCAGAGTCAAGTACAGTCAAAAGAAGGCAGGAATATATCTTTTTAAGACTGGGTTAGGGTAAGGATCAGGAATACGTTAGTGATACAGCTAGGAATAATGTGAATATTTCTAGGTTGTAGTAGGATTAGTTCTAAAACAGCATTATAGCTAGATTTGGACCTATGTTTAAGGTTAGGTTTAGATTTAGTTTTAGAGCATGTTATGAGTATTCTCAGTTATTGACTACATGTAAAATTAACTAAATCTCAAGAAGCTGGGTAAAGTTGTGAGGGTTTTTTTTTCTTATTTAAATCATTTGAAGAGGGAAGATTCACTTTAAATTTGAATGTTTAAAGGAGAAAAGATATACCTTTAATATAAATTTTTTGAGGTGGGAAAATCCACCTCTAATCTGGGCCACACCTTCTTCTGGCAACCTATATAAAGGGCATGAAAGAAGGAATCTTACTCTCTTTGCCTGCTTGCTCTCACTGGCAAATCCATTCCTTGACTGGCATTAGAGCCTACCTCTTTGGAATTCCGGTGTGTACTGAAGACTAGCTGAGACATTCAGTCTCATAAACTGAGCAATTACTCTGGATCCTTGGACTTTCTGCTGGTAGATAACCATTGCTGTAATAGCTGGACCACAACCTTTAAGTCATCTAATAAATTCCATATATATAGAGAGAGAGACCTGACTAGTATAGAGCTACTGTTAAGGATAGGGTTGATGTTAGACTTACAGTAAGGGTTACTGTATGTGCAAAAGTTAGGGTTGGGTTTGTGGTTATGGTTAGTACTAGAATTATGGTTAGACTTTGAGCTAGGTTTAGGATGAGGGTAGTATTAAGGTTAGGGTAAACACAGCTTAGCTAGGATTAGATTTAGAGTAAGGTCTATGTTTAAGATTTGAGGTATGATTTGGATTAGGGCTTTCACTGTGTTTAGAGTAAGGATCAGGTCTTAAGCAAAGGTAAGTTAGGAATACGAAAGGGCTAGGGAAGCATAATTTGGCCTGTGAACTCTATTTATTCATGATCAGTCTTTGCAGAAGAAGTTGATTCTTCCTTTTGTTACCTCTCCCTATGCTGTGGGACAATGGTCTGTACCCTGACCCTTGTATTTTAAACAAATGCTGATTGGCCAGTAGCCATGCAGAAAGTATAGGCAGGGAAACCAAGTAGGAAGTGAATATGGGGCAACGAAAATTCTGGGAAGAGGGAAGTTGCAGTCTTCGGTCACCATCCAGATACAGAAGAAGCCAGACACAGAACAAGCAAGATGTGACTGCCTCGCCAAAAATAGTATCAAGGCACATGGCTAACACAGAAAAGAATTTATGGGCTAATACAAGTTATAAAAGTTAATAAGAAGCCTGAGCTAATAGGCCAAGCAGTTTATAATTAATATAGACCTCTATGTGTTTCTTTGGGACTAAACAGATGTGGGACCTGGTGGGACAGAAACCTCTGTCAACATCCCTAAATCCCACCACTATCAGCTAGCCTGGACTAGACCCAGAACCTCCATATTCTCTAGACACACAAATAAAAACAGAAGTTCATTTTCCTGTATGGCTACATTCATAAATTGCCTGTATATGAAGATGTACATACACTCTGATATGAGACTTTATTCTGAGACTGTGTTTGTAGGAACATGCATGCACAAATTGACATGAAACCACGCTCTGATTACATGGACATGAACATGTGTATACATGCCAACATGTGTCATACTCAGAAACTGTATACATATCAGCATGTGCATACATATATTAAATCATACTCAAAAACTTTATGTGTACGAACATGCTCATACCTGTTGACAGTGATAGGGAAACTGCATTTATGTGTACATGTTCACATACATAGACATATGACAATGCTTAGAAACTGCATGCACATGAGGTTAAGGCTAGGCTCAAAGATAAAGATAGAAATAAAGCTAAGGTTAGGGTTAGCATCACAGTTAGAGCTAAAGTTAGAGAGAAGCTTGGGGTTGGTTTGACAGAGTTTTGTGTTTAGGGTTGGGTTATAGTTAGTGTTATGGTTAGGATTGTGGTTAAGGTCAGACATAAAGTGGATGATATATTATTCTAGGGTTAGGTATAGGGTTATAGTAATTGTTAGACAATGGTTAGATTTATAATTTGTGCTAGGATGAGGGTTAGGGATCAGTTTGGGGTTAGTGGTATAGTTAAGATCAGAGATAATAATAGATTTAGGGGAGGATTATGGTTATGAGTTATGTTTTGATTAGGGTTCCAAGTAGGGTCACTTACATTTTATGTTAGGATTATGATAATGTTCAGGGTTAAGGTTTGATTAAGATTTATAGAAAAATTTGGGGTTACAGTTAGGGGTTAAAATTATAGTTTGAGTTAGTTTAAATTCTTGTATTGGGATGATGGTTATGACTAGGTTTGGGGTTAATTTAGAGCTTGCTTTAAGGGTTAAGGCTAAGATTAGGGATAGGATTTGGTCTTGATTTGTCTTTATTAGTAGTGTTAGTCCTGGGAATGAGTATTCAAGTTATGTTTAGGGTTAGATCTCATATTAGATTTATGGCTAATATTAGGCAGGCAAGTTTAGAGTTAGGGGTATGTTTAAAATTAGTTCTATGCTTAGGGTTAGGGATAGAGGCAGTGTTTGGCTTAGGTGTAAACCTTTGTTTATTGTTATGGGTGGGGTTAAATTAGAGTTTGGTATAAAGTTATACTAAGAGCTACAGTTAGCATTAGAATTATCAACAAAGTTGGTAATATTTGTTTAGTACTCTAGTTTTAGATAGAGTCAGGCTATAATATCATGTAGGTCCAGGGATATGTTTAGGGCTAGTGTTTGAGTTAGGATTATGTTAGGGTGAGAGGAAGGGTTTGGGTTAATATCAAGTTATGTTTGTACTAGAGTTGGTATTAGGTTTAGGGTTAGGGTCAGTGTTAGAGACAGCATTATGGCTAGGGTTACGATTAAAGCAATTATTAGGGTTCATTTTAGTGTTGAGACTACAACAGAACCAACATTTGGCTTGGAAGTACAACTTTGTTTTATTTTAGGGTTACCTTTATTGACAAGGTTAGCAATAGGTTTGGTTATAATAATGGCTAGTTCTAAAATTAGAGTAATTATTACGTCTATGGTGAGGGTTTGTTTTATGGTTAGGATAATCCTTATGGTTAGTTTTAGACTTAGGGTATGGTTAGAGCAAGAGATAAGATTAGGGTTAGATGTAAAATGGCAATATATCTACATGAAAGTTAAATTTAGGGTTAGGATTATGGTAACGGTCAGAGCTAGGGTTAGGTTTAAGATTTTGTGAGAAATATAGCTCAATGTAGCACCTGGATAAATGTTACACTTATTATTAGAAATTTGTTTGTGGTTAGTCTTATAGATAGTTAGGATTTGTGTTAAGCATATTGTTGTGTTTTGCATTTTGGCTAGAGTCTCAGAAGGGTCATTGTAAAACTAGTGATAGGGTTATAGCTATAGTGAGAGTTAGGGATAAAGAGAGTTTAGGTTTATTTGTAAGATTAATGTTACAGTTAAAGATTGATTTATATTCAGGATTAGACTTTAGTTTTTGTTAGTGCTGGAAGCAGTTTTAGTTATATTTCCAAGATTAATTGCACTAGAGTTAGAGGTAGGGTCATACTTATGGTTAGTATGAGGACTAGGCACAGTATTGATCTTATTTCTAAGGTTAGTTGTAGAGTGAGAGTTAGGCTTAGTGCTGAAGTCAGGGTTAAGTTTGTTGTTAGGGTGGATCACCATTAGATTAGGTTTATATTTATGATATGATTGCTTAGGATTATGAATAGGGTTCTGGCAAAACTAGTATAAAGTTAGTATCAGAATTCCTATTTATTTTCCATAACATTAAGATTCAGATTAGAATTTGCTTTAGGTTCGGGTTATGGTAGAATTACTGTTTTGTGGGGGAGGTAGCAATATATTTAAGGCCTGTGTGTGAACTAGGTTTAACCTTAGAGTGAGGGCCAGTATTTGGTTTAGAATTCATGTTGTGTTTAGTATTAGAGCTAATGTTTTCTTTAGGGATAGAAACAGGGTTATTATTAGGACCGTTAGCTTGAAACACGGTTATTTCTAGGGTTAAAGGCAGGCTTTAGGCTAGGGTTAGAATTAGGTCTATGCTTTTGGCTAAAGTATTGTTAGAACCTGTTTGAGGTTGGGTATAGTACTTTGTTTATAAAGTGGTAGGGTTCATGTTATGGCTAGAGTTAACAGGGTTAGGTGTAGAGTTAGACTTAGGTTAATGGCTAGAGTCAGCAGTAGGTCTAGAGTAAATTTTAGGTAAAGTTCTAAGATTAATGTTATGATTAGCGATTGGATAGGATTAGGGCTCAGAATAAGTTTTTCAGAGTGTTTAATATATTCCTGGGCTCATAGTTAGAACTAGGTTTAAGGTTAAGATTTCGTGACATAGCCAATGTTAGGGTGATGGAGGGCGTTAGTTAAAGCATACTGTAAAATTATTCTTAGTGCTACCATTAGTGTTAGAAGTAAGGAAAAGAAAAGGTTAGTTGTTTCAAGGAGTAAGCCGCTTGTTCATCCCAGCCTCCTAGAACTGAAATAACCACACAAAAACTGTATTAATTAAATCGCTGCTTGGCCCATTAGCTCTAGCTTTTTATTGGCTAATTCTTATGTCTTAATTTAACCCATTTCTTTTAATCTGTATATCACCACAAGGTCAAAGCCTGCCAGCAAAATTTCAGCACATCTATCTCCGGCAGCAGAACCATGACACTCTTCTGACTCTGTCTTCTTCCTCCCAACATTCTGTTCAGTTTTGTTCCCCTACCTAAGCTCTGCCCTATCAATAGGCCAAGGCAGTGTCTTTATTCATTAATGGTAACCACAGCACACAGAGGGCACTCCCACATCAATTAGTTTTAGAGATAATTTCAGGGTTTGTCCTTGAGGTAATGTTATAATTTCTTTTATGTTCAGAAACGTACTTTGTATTGGTATTTGAGTGAGGATTGAGTTTAGGGTGACATCTTGGGTTTGGGGTATCATCCGTGTTAGATCTACATTCAGAGCTACTTTCAGAGTTTAGTGTTAGTACTGGTGTTAAAGGTAAAGTTGAAGTTAGGTTTGGGGTTAGTGTTAGAATTAGAGTTCAGTTTACCTTGTAACTGGGCTTAGTTTAGCTTGAAAAACAGAAATCAAGGTAGTGTTTAGATTAGCTGTGAAGTTTTCTTCAGTGTTAAGGTTAAGGTTATGGATAGGGTTTGGATACATTCATGTTAGGGTTATGTTTATCACATTGGTTAGGGTTAAGTTTGATGCTAAGGAAAAAGATAGTTTTAATACTAGGATTTTACTTTAATAAGTTGTTGTCCTAGGGTTAAGCTAGGATTGAGATTATTGTTAGATAAAACTTAGAAATAGAGTTATATGAGGTTAAACTTTGTGGACTGGGGTTTATTTTAGGATTAGAACTATTGCTTGGCTTATGACTTGGGCTAGAGAGAGAGTTTCATGTAGCAATTAAGCAAGAGTTTTATTTAGTTTTACAAATACGTTTATGGTCAGTGGTAGACCTAGTTTTAGTGTTCGGTGTAGATAAAGGGTTGGTTTAGGATTTTGCCTTTGGTCTGATTAGGGCAATTGTAGTGTCAATGTTAAGTTTATTGTTGGGGTTATGGTAGGTTTATATCATGGGTTAGTGTTAGGCTTAGAGACATTTTAGGTTATTTCTAATATTAATGTGAGAGTTAGGCATAGGGTTTGGTTTACGTTTATGTTGGTATTAAGGCTACAGTTAGTTTCAGGTACATTTTTAAGGTTAATATTAGAGTTAAAGGTAGGGTTATTGTTAGGGTTTAGGCTGGAAAACATATTTTTAGTGTTAGAGTAGAGGTAGGTTCAAGGTAAATTTCAGAGCTGAGTTTGTCATCAGGATTAGCGTTAATCCTAGGGTTAGATAAGAGCCAGGTTCATGGTTAGGGTTAGGATATAGGCAGAGCCAAGGATAGGACTCTAAATAAGGACAGGTTAGAATTTTGTGTAAGTTTTGTGTAACAGCTCCATTTAGTGGTAGAAGAATGTTTAAGGTTAGTTTTAGACCCTATTTTAGATTTCAGCCTGGAGATACACTAACCATTCTATTTAATGCCAAAGATATATTTAGATCATTTGAGCCTAGCATTAACTTTAGGGTGAGAGTTTGGTTTGTTAAGTATTCACATTTGGGGTGTGTGTGTGTGTGTGTGTGTGTGTGTGTGTGTGTGTGTGTGTGTCTTTAGGAATGTTTAGGATTAGGGATAATATTAGGGATAGGCTTAGAGGTAGGGTTAGATTTAGAGTTAGAATTAAGACTAAGTTTAGGGTTAGTCTTAGGGTTAAGATTAGAGTTAGAGCCAGTGTTTGGGTTACATTTAGAGCTTTGTTTATTGTTAAACTTAAGGTTATGGATATAGATAGGACTACATTTGGTTATGGTTACAGTTAGCATTAGCTTAAGGATTTGATGTTACTGTCAGAATTAGCATTAGTGTTACTGCTTGAAGAAAAGATATAGTAAGAACTAGATTATAGTAAGGTTAGAGCTGGGTTTAGAATTAGGGTTAAATCAACCTTACATTTAAAAATATTTGACAGATAAACTTTACTAGGTATGATAAAGTTTGAGCAAGTATTTGACTTTAGACTTGATTTAGGGATAGCACTGCGTGTAGCATATGGGCTAATGGTGTAGTGATGTTAGCATTTGGTGCATGTAATTATAAACTAGTTTTCCAGTTTGAGCTAGATAAAGGGTTTAGGCTAGTGTTAGAGTTTGGATTTCCAGTAGGGACTGGTTGTGGTTATTGTATGGTTATAGGTAGGGTAGGTAGGTTGGAGTCAGACTCAGTGTTAGTATTAAGGTTCATGTTAGGGTTAGATTAGCTTACTGCTAGTGTTCTGGCAAAGTATAGAAATAATTTTAGGTTTGTTTATTTATTAATGTTACAATTACACCTAAGGTTAGAGTTACAGCTAGACCTTCCCATAGTTAGGCTTTAGGAGCAGGTTTATATATACTTCTAAGCTTGATGTTAGGGTTAGCAATAGGGACAGGGTTAGAGCAGGGGTTAGGGACAGTATTTGGTGTTATTTCCAAGCTTAGTTTTAGAGTTAGAGGCAGGCTTAGGGTTAAATTTAGAGCTGCATTTCTTGCTAGGGTTAGAGTTAGCCCTGGGATTGTGGCGAGTCTAGGTTTAGGTTTATGGTTAGGATTGGCATCAGTGTCTGTGTTTGGGCTAATGAGAGCCTTATTTTAGAGTTTGATTAAAGATAGAGCAACACCGCCACCTAGTGTTAAAACTAATAATAGCATTTGCTTTTCTGCTTTTATTTAAACTATATTTAAAATAGGTCATTTGACTTCCTTTTGTTTTACAAAATAGAACACATTTATGCAATATATTTTTATCTTGATTTTTAATTTCCTTTTTTACATATCCTGCTCACCTCCCCTAGCCCAACTCTACAGATTTGCTTCTCTGTTTGGAAAGCAAACTTTGTTGTTGTTTTGCTTGTTTGTATACCTGCTTGTTAAGATTAATTTTTAACTTAGCTTTAGTGTTTAGACTGTATGCAAGTTTACAATGTCATTTAGAGATAATAATATATTTAGTGTTAGTATTTGAACTAGAGTTAATCTTAGGGTGAGATGTAGGTTTTAGGTCAGTATTGAAGTATTTCTCAGTTTAGAGTTTGTGTTAGGCTTAGGTTTAGAGTTGGGCTAGGGCTAGATTCAAGGTAAGATGAGAGGTAGGGCTGAAAATACAGCTTCATTTATGCTTAAGACTAGGGCAAAGACAATGTCTGGGCTAAGTATAGAGTTTGTTTGGTGTAAGGATTAGGTTTATGGATAAAGTTAGGGCTAGTTAGGTTTTTGTTTTTGGTCAGGATTAAGGTGATCATTAGTAGTGTGTATAAAATGGTATTTATGATTAGTTGAGCTAAATAATGAGTTAGCATTAGGAATAGGTTTAGAACAGAATCCACAAATAGATCTATGTGAGAATTAAATTTAGTATTTAGGTTCAACACTATGGTTATGCTTATGACTCAGTGTACAGATGGAGTTTGATTTAGCATTACAGTAATGGTTACAATTAATGATAGAAAATTGCTTATGCTTAAATTTAGGCAAATCTTCAGTGCGGGCTACGTGTGGGGTTATGTTTAGGGTTTGCTGTGTGTCTTTTAAGAGTTTATTTGGGTTAGAGTTAGGGTTATGGTCTGAATTAAGGGTAGAAATTAGTGTTCAAGTTTATTTGAGGATTTGGATTAGGGTTATGACTCAAATCTCACTAAGATTATTATAGGGTTAGTGTTCCTATCTAGGGATCATATTTGGCACAGAATTTAGTTTAAAATCAGGAAAATTAAATATTAACAATTCAGTTTTTGTTACTTTGAATCTAATTTTTATATTCATGCATTATGTAGATTTAGGTTTCAAAAAAGTACTCTGAATAGGTTCTGATTAGGGTTTTGTAAAGTTATGGTTGTGGTGAGGGCTGAAGATAAGGTTTGAGACAATGTTATGTTAATTTCTAAGATTAAAACTAAAGTTAACAATATCGTTAGGATTATAGTTAGGCCTGGGTTGTGAGGGCTATGGACAAGTTTAGGTATATCAAAGGTTAATATTAAATTTCAAGGTTGCATTGTGGTAAGGTTAAAGTTAGGGACAGTACTCACATTATTCTGAAATTTTTGTCTTAGAGTTATTGGTAGGCTTATAGATAAGGGTAGGGCTAGGTTTTTCTGTTAGGGTTAGGGCTAGTTTTCCCATTGTGGTTAGAGTTGAATATAGCTTTAAGAGTAGAAATAATGGAAGATCCAAGGAGTAACCTGGGGTTAGGGTAGATCTTTGTATAAAGTTAATATAAGAGATATAGTTAATGTCATAATCAGGGTTAATTTTGTACATACTTTTTTTTTTTTTTTTTGGATTTTCGAGACAGGGTTTCTCCGTAGCTTTTGGTTCCTGTCCTGGAACTAGCTCTTATAGACCAGGCTGGCTTCGAACTCACAGAGATCTGCCTGCCTCTGCCTCCCAAGTGCTGGGATTAAAGGTGTGCGCCACCACCGCCCGGCATTTTTATACATACTTTTATGGTTAAGGCTGTAAGTAGGGCTACAAGCCTATAAGATCTAGGGATATATTATTAAGGATAGAGGAGACAATAGCATTAAGTTTAGAGTGAAATTGAGTTGTTGGGTTTGTTATCAAGTTAGGTTCATTGTTACAGCTTGTGTTAGGTTTTGAGTTATGGTTAACGCATGGCTATAGTTAGGTCTATGGTTGAATTCAGATTGTCTTAGACTTAGTTTTAATTTTCAGGCTATGGTTAGAACTAGTATTTGAGTTAGATTCAGGTCTTTGTATCTGTCTTAAAATTATGAATAGGGTTGGATATAGGCTGAGACTGTTTGTTCATTTCCAGGCCACCCAGACCCAAAATAATCACACAGAAACTATATTAATTGTAATATTTTTTTTTGGCCAATATCTTAAGCGCATTTCAAGATAGCTCTTATATCTTAAATTAACCCCCCTCTATTGTTTTGTATTTTACCATGAGGGTCATAGTTTACCAGTAAGGTTAAGGCATCTGTCTCCTCTGGCAGCTACATGGCATCTCTCCAACTCCACCTACTCTTTCCTCCTCTATATGCTTTGAATTTCCACCTTGCCCTATTCTGTGCTGCCATAATCCCAAAACAGATTCTTTATCAACCAATGCTATTCACATCATAGAGATGGGAATCCCACATCACCTCCCCCTTTCTGTCTAAATAAAAAAGAATGTTTTAACTTTAATAGAGCAAGATTACATACAACAAAACAATTATCAAGGAAGAATTATAGTTATAATATTTATATCTATTTTATCTTTTATCATACCTAAGGAAAACTATAACTATCTATTCTTCAACTCCATCAATGACACTAGAAGGATATAATATTACCTAAGTTAACAGGAAGTGCACTGTAAGCAAGTTCCAAAACTCTAGAATTGACAGAAATATCTTGTTGCCTGGACAGTCAACCAAAGTTCTTCTGTATTATTGGAGCATCTGTCTTCAACCTACAGGCCCATAGTATCTGGCAGACTTTTTCATGAATCAGGAAATTTCAAAGACAGTTCTGCCTATATTGGCAGTTTGTCAATCACTTTCTTCTGTGTCCTAGAAAATGTCTGGCAGTTTTCTCATGAAGTAGGAATCTGAAGGATCATCTCATGTTTGGGCAAATTCAGCTGTCATTTTTTTTGTGGGTCCTGCATGCCCAATTCATACAGCATAACATCAAGCAAGAGCAATTTCTTTCCTGAATGGTTAACCAATTCCATAAAAAGCCTCTTCAGTGCCCATCTTCCTCTTAAAAGAGATTGGTACATTGGAAAAGTTGTATCTTATTGTCTTGAAAAGTCCTAATATCTTTTTTTTTGAATATCAAACTATATTTACTGTTTACAGTAGTAAAGGATGACAAATAATGTACAAACTGGATAAACACAACAGAGCCAACAGACATCCCACCCAAGCCCACACAGCAAAACAGGAAACAACAACATTTTCCTCAGGATTTTAAGCAAGCGAGAGATGGTAGGTCACATTTTAAATGCCATATTCTTTAAGTCTTTGAAAGTTTTGAAGAATACCTATCTAACTGAAATATATCTCTATATATCAAGAAAAGCTAACTAACATGACTACAATTTTGGCTACTGTGGATAATTATCTATTAGCCTTTATTTCTTAATTATACATTATATTTCTAAATGAGCTGTACAAACACAATATCTTAAACAAGAGTAGATATACATGTAACAAAATTGACCTTAAATTTTATCAATAGACAAAGATCCATAGCAATGCAAAGTATTCATCTCTATATCGTATTTCCCTTTAAATGGAAACAAACATTTATAAACAATGTTTGGGAATTTGTGCGTAGTTCTTTCCAAACTGCTTCTTGCCTTTCCTTGGGTGAAGTAATTTTGGGGGTTAGTAGAGACCAATTAAAAAATGCAATCCCCTAAATCTAGAAAGCTTCTGTAAGGCAACGGACACTGTAAATAGGTTAAAATGGCAGCCTACAGATTGGAAAAGATGTTCACCAAACCCATATCTGACAAAAGACTGGTTTCAAATTATTTAAAGAACTTGAGAATCTAGACATCAAAATACCAAATAATACCATTGAAATGAATTGAAGCACGATTAATAAAAGCTCAGGGACAGATATTGGGGTTCAACCTGAAGATCAGAGAAGCAAAGTAGCTAGCCACTGACTCTTACCTCAACTTCAGTCCAAAACGGATAACCTTGCCTCCAGAAATCTCAGAATGAGAATGAGACTGATAGCTGTTTCCTCTTGCTTTATAATTGTTTCCAGTTCTGGGATTAAGAGTTTGCCCCACTCCTGACTGGTTTCTAAGGCAAGCTAGTGTGGCTACTAGGATTAAAGATGTGTATTATTGCTGCCTGTTCTATAAGGCTGGCCAGTGGGGCTGTTTTACTTCTAGGACTGTCGGCCATGTTTTATTTATTAAAATGCAAATGAAATTTTACTACAAATGAGAGATATATTTAAACAGAGAGTTCTCAACAGAAGAATCTTGAATGGCTGAGAGACACTTAAAAAAGTGTTCAACATTGTTAGCTATCAGAGAAACACAAATCAAAATGACTCTGAGGAACAATCTAATACCTGTTAGAATGGTCAAGATCAAAAATGCTAATGACAACCTATGTTGGAGAGGATGTGAAATAAGGGGAACACTCCTCCACTGCTGGTGGGAGTGCAAACTTGTACAGCCACTTTAGAAATCAGTATGGTAGTTTACAGAAAATTGAGACTCAATCTACCTCAAGACTCAGTAATAGCACTCATTGGCCATATAGCCAAAGGATGCTCACCCGTACCACAAGGATATTTGCTCAACTCTGTTCATAGCAGCAATATTTCCAATAGCCAGCACCTGGAAACAACTGAGATGTTCCTCAACTGAAGAGAGAATGAAGAAAATGTGGTTTATCTATACAATGGATTATTACTCCGCAGGGGGAAAAACAATGACATCATGAAATTTGCAGGCAAATGGATGGAGCTAGAAAAAAAAATCATCTTTAATGAGATAACCCAGATCCAGAAAGATAAACATGGTATGTTTTCACTCTTAAGTAGATGTTAGATATAAGGCAAAGGATAATCAGGCTACAATCTTCAGTCCCAGAGAAGCTAGGTGACAAGGAAAACCCTAAGAGGGACATGCGTGGATTTTCCTGGGATGAGATGACCTGGGTAAACTGGGGGTTGGGGAGAGTAAAGGAGAGGGGAGGGAAGTGGGGGATGAAAACATGAGGAATCAGGATGATCGAGTTTGGGGACGTGTTGGGATTAATGAGTCCTGGCCTTCAGTTGTTTTTCCCTCCTAGAACCTCCTAATACAAGTTACTAGAAGCTGTGCCTAGTTAGAGGATCAGAGGATCATCTGTTGACCATTAACTGCAGTGTATTTAAGTCTACATGGTGTTAATAAAGATGGGCTTTCTGAACCAGTGTTAAAAGGTCTGTGTGTGTCGGTCTGTCTCTGCGTCTGTATTCTCAACCTCCAGCCCCTTGCCCGAAGCTCGCGAACTCGGTTCTAGCGCACAGAGCGCCAACACAGGGCACAGTGCGCAGCAGGGAGGGTCAGAGGGGGAGAGTAATGAAAGAGATATCTTGATAGAGTGGGCCACTTTGGGGTTAGGGAGAAACCTGGTGTTAGGAAAATTCCCAGGAACTCATAAGGATGACCCCAACTAGGAGTCCTAATAATAGTGAAGAGGTGGCCTTTCCCTTTAATCAGATGGTTGATTACCTTATTGTCATCACAGAGCCTTCATTCAGGAACTAATGGAAAGAGATGCGGTGATAGACAGCCAAGTGCTGGCCGAGCTCCACAACTCCAATTGAAGAGAGGGAAGAGGGATTATGAGCAAGGTGAAGGGGTGGGTCATCAAGATCATGATGGAGAAACCCACAGAGACAGCTGGTCTAAGTTCACGGATTGTGGATGGACAGTAGGGAGCAGCACTGGACCATCGTAGGCCTTCTGCATCTGGGTGGCAGTTGAGTAGCTTGGTCTTAATTGGGACCACTAGCAGTGGGACCAGAACCTGTTCTTGAATCATGATCTAGTTCTTTGGAACCTATTCCCTATGGTGGGATGCCTTGTTCAGCCTTATTGCAGGGGGAGGAGCTTGGTCCTGCCTCAACTTGATATGCCATGCTTCCTTGATTTCCAAGTGAGACCTTACCCCATATGAATGGAGATAAAGGAAGAGTGAAAGGGGTAAAAGGAAGTGAAAGGAAAGAGCAGGAGGAAAAGAGGGAGGGGAAACTGAGGTTAGTGTATAAAATAAAATAAAGAAAAAAGAGAGAGAAGATAGTTCATGAAACATTGGAAAATTATATAAAAGCAAGAGAAAAGGAAATTTATTGAATGGAAGCAGGTTTAGAACTGTTACATTACAGCACTCTGCTTAATATTCTCTTTTGTCAGTATTATACTGAGGTTATAGCACAGGTTTTTAACCCCAGTCATTGTGGATTCCAATTCAAGGCTAATTTAGGCATACCCCATCACAAAATAAAAAATAAGAGAAAAGCCAAAAAAATAGTGTTAGAGGTTTGGTTATGGTGGGGTTACTGCTAGAACTAGTATTTCTTCTGGCAAGTTTTATGCCCATCCAACACAGTCAGTATCACCTGAGAAGTTGGAACCTTGCTTGAGAAAATTTTTCCATAAGATCAGGGTGTAAGCAAGCCAGTTGAGCATTTTATTAATTAGTTATTGATGTGTGAAGGTCCAGTCCATTGTGAGTTAAGCCATTCCAGTGCTGGTGGTCCTGGCTTCTACAAGAAACCAGTCTGTGCAAGCCTTCAGTAACAAGCTTGTAAGCAGCACTCTTTGATGGTATCTCCATCAGCTCCTTTCTCTAGGTTTCTTCCCTGTTTGAGTTCTTGTCTTGACTTCCATTGATGATTAGGAGTGGTGTGAAAGTGTTAGTGAAATAAAATCTTTGCTTCCCAAGTTCCTTTTACTCATTACACGCATCACACCAGCATTAACCCTAACTAAAATACTATTTGTCTTGTTTCTAATGCTAGTTTTAGTGGTAGATGTAAAAATATTAAGGTTAGAGCTAAGTTAGTTGCTAGGATTTTTGTTAGTGCTGGTGTTAGGATTAGCATGTTTTTTTTAGAGTTAGAGTTGGTGACAGAGTCATCATTATGGTAAAGAATATGGCTACAATAGAGTTTGGTATCAAGTTATTGTAATAGCTATAGTTAGTGCTAGAAAAAGGATTAAATTTACTTTAAAATCTTATTTTAGAAATTACACAGATGCAAAAGAAGTAAACAGTATCAGAAGGAGAATAAAAACAGCAAAGACATTGAAAAAAAATCTTATTTTAGGTTTCTGGCTGGATATTTAGGGTAAGAGCTAAAAGCGTTCTTATGGCCACTTGTAGGCAGAGAGAAAAGTCTGAGTGATTAAGGATAAATTAAAACATGCAAATTTGGCCATGTGAGCATTTAATTTAGGGATTGGTTTATGGTTAAAGTCAAAGCAATTGTAGGCTTAGGACCTGTTAGTCTAGAGCTTGGTGTAGCATTAGTAAAAAGGGAACAGTCAGTGTTAGACATTTGTTAATGGTTAAATTTAGTCCTAGATTAGTGAGTGGATGAGATGTTGGATTAGGGAACTTTTGCTACAATCTTAGTGTTGTTTTAGGATTCTGATTATGGTTAAGTTTACAGTTAAAGGAGGTTATGTTTCTGGCTATCGTTTGGGATGTATTTAGTTTTAATGTTAGGGCTACAGACAGTTTCGTTTACTTCTAAGATTAACATTAGAGTAGGAGGAAATGGTAGAACTATTTTGTACATGAATTAGTTTTAGAGCTAGGGACAGTTTCAGGTACATATCTAGGACTAATTTTAGAGTTAGAGAGAGTTTGAAGATTAGAGTTAGGGCTAGGAACTGTATTACCATTATTTCTAAGTTTAGTTTCAGTTTATTGTTAGGTTTACGGTTAAGGTTAAGGTTAGAGCTACGTTTGTCATTATGGTTAGTGTTGGCTCTGGGGTTGGTAGAGTTACAGTTACTGTAAGAACTAGGATTAAGTTTAGTTCAGGCATAGTGCCTGCATATGGAGTTTCAATTTCAATAGGTCTAGGCTTATATTCAGGGCTCATGCTTGAGATAGGGCTATGTTTATTATAAGAACTAGATATTGGATTAGTATCTAAGTTTATTCTAAGGTTAGAAAGAGTGGTGTTCAATTCTTTCTTTTGTTTTTGAAATTATAATATACTTATACCATTTCTTGTATCCATTTCCTTCCTCCAAGCCCTCTAACATGACTTTCCTTTCTCTCCTTCTAATTTGTGGTTTCTTTTTAAAATTATATACATGTATGTATGTATATTCCTAACTATAATCTGCTCAGTCTGCTTAATGTTACTTATATGCATTTTTTATGGCTGGACATTTTGTGTTTGGATAATCGGCTATTGTGCTCTTGCCCAGGTAATACTATTTTTCCCACTTTCAGCATTTCTGAGTTTTTTGCAGTTCTTTATGTAGGACTGAGATCTCATGACCCTTTCCCTGTTCTCTTTGGCATGCCCATTGGAGTCATTCTTAACCAGCTGATGCTCAGGACGTCATGTTTCTGACACTTTACTTGTGTAGCTTCTGACGTCACTAAGAGTCACAATCTCATAATAAACTGTCTAATCCACTGGTGATGATAGTCATTCTTTATCTTCTTCCAAAATGTTCCATGAGCTGTAGGTCTAGGAATGTTTTTATAGATATACTGATTGGGACTAGTTTTCACATCTCTGCCCTTTGCTTGGCTATGTATGTGTATGTTTCTTTCTTACTTTTTTTGTAATGGTCCCTGTCTGCTGCAAATAGACTTTTGCCTGAAAAGGTGAGGACTACATGTGTCTGTAGGTATAAAAACAAATGTTTAGATCTTATGGATTGTTATGGTTTATAAAGTAGGGGTTGTAGGTTCTCCTTCAAGATCCATAACTTCACTAGTCCTGAGTATTTGGTTAATTTTCAACATTAAGTATGTTTTGTCTCTTAATGATTAGTTTTTAAGTCCAGTTAGAGAGCCATTGGTCAATGCCAAGATACATGTGTCACTACTGTACTCTTAGGGTTATCATGCTATGCTAGCCATTGGTGCACTTTATTGGCATCCTGGCAGGGTATGGGTGTTGGTCACTTTCCTTCTTTGGTAGCTTGCATGGGTCTTTCTTGTACCTTAAAAATGAGCTGATATGGGATTCCCTTCTGTGTCCTATGAATATGTTTTATTACTGTTTGTTAATAAAGAAGCTGCTTCAGCCTATAGCAGGGCAGAATATAGCCAGGCTGGAAGATATTGAAAGAGAGAGTAGAAAGAGTCAAAGAGATGCAATATAGCTGATGAAAAAGAGAAACAGTGCCCGGAACCATTACTGGTAAGCCACAGTCTCGTGTCTATATACAGGTTAGTTGAAATGGCTTAATTCAAAATGTAAGAGCTAATTTGAAATACATCTGAGTCATTGGCCAATCAGTGTTGTAATTAATACAGTTTCTGTGTGATTATTCTGGTCTGGAAGGCCAGGAATGAAAGAGCAATCTCGTACTATGAGTCTTCAGAATGGAGAATTTCAGCTTAATCTTAGCCACTTATTTTCTAAGTAGTGTATCTAAGTGGATGGTGTCTTCAAACACAAGAATTACCTTTCACCTTTTGGGACAACGAAGAGCAGCAGCAAAAGGCTATATGTTTTAGTAGTCTCTTGGACAATCCTGACTACTGACTCAAAAGACAGCTTCTTATGTCTAGTTTTTGATGGGTTGTCTGGAGTTAGCCCAAATGAGAAAAGTTTATTTAAACTATATATGTTTAATTATACATAGAATCACATGTATTATAGATTTTTTTAGATTAAGTCAACAGTGTAATTCCCTGTGTCTTTTTCTCAGACATTCTTATTTTTATTTTATTCTACTTCCTTCTTTCTCTGTGGCCTTGTCCTAAAGAATCCTCCTAATCACAATCCCCACTTTGAGCTGTTCTATCCTATAATTACCTTTTAACTTCTTTCCTTCTTCTGTATTTATGTCCCTACCCATTTTTATAGATCACAAGTTTTCCCATTTCCATGATAAGATGACATGTACCCTGCTATTCTTCTCACTGCTATAATACACCCCCATATTGTCAATTGCCCCTTTTTATCATCCTGCTTATTGAAGTTTCCTAAGGATATTTGTTTACACTGGAGGAATTGGAATTAGGAGCTCCAGTGAGATAAAATATGTGACAATTGTCTTACTGTGTCTGTATCACCATATTCAATATAACCTTTCCTAGTTATATCCATTTACTTGTAGTTTATGATTTCATTTTTTTTCTACAGCTGAATATTACTCCATAGTGTATATGTATCACATTTTCAATATTTATTAGTCATTTGAAGGAAATTTAGGCTGTTACCATTTTCTAGATATTGTATGTAGAACAGCAAGAACTTATCTGAACACTTATCTATGAAGCAGAATGTCAAGTCCTTTGGGCATATGCCAAGGTATGGTGTATCTGATAGGCCATATGATAGACTTATTTTTAGTTTTTATGAGAATTTCCCATACTGATTCTATAATGGCTAAACTAGTTTGAAATCTCAACAACATTAAGTGAGTGGTCCGTTTTCCCCATGTTCCCTCCAGCATTTTGTTAATCTCAGTCATTCTTACTGGCTAAAGATAAAATATCAATTTATTAGTATGTGTTTGGATTATGGTTCCCCTTCCCCAAGTTCTCCCAGATTCTCCCCACCTCTCCTCCCAAACAAATCCATACCCTTTTTCCCCTCTCTTATTAGAAAACAAACAGGAATCTCAAAAATAAGATAAAAACCAACCAACCAACCAATCAAAATAAGACAATATAAGCAAACCAATAGAAAAAAGAAAGACAATAAAAAAGGACAAGAAAAGAAGCATATACAGATGCAGAGATGTAACACATTTGCACACACAAAAATCCCATTAAGAGAAACAAAATAGGAAACCATCTTATGTTAAGGAAAATATCTTTAAGGTAAGAAAGTGGGTAATACTCAATCATGTAAAAGTATCACTTTTTCTTTATCTGTACATTTGTTGACAGACATCTCAGTTGTTTCCAATTTATGACTACTATAGATAGAGCAAAATTGAATATGGATGATAATTATCTCTATAGTAGAATGTAGAATCTTTTGGGTGTATGCTCAATAGTGGTACAGCTGGATCTTGAAGCAGATCTAGTCCCATCCCAATGTGATGATGGCTCCAATTTGTTGGAGGAGTCACTTGTTTGTTCCCAGCCACCTGGCTAGCTTAGGCCCAAAATAATCACACAGAAACTGTATTAATTAAATCACTGCTTGGCCCATCAACTCTAGCTTCTTATTGGCTAATGCTTTCATATTAATTTAACCCATTTATATTAATTACAAGGTCATGGCCTACCAGAAAAGTTTCAGCACATCTATCTCTGGCAGTGGCTCCATGGCATCTCTCTGACCCTGCCCTTCGGTCTCCCAGCATTCAGCCTAGCTTTCCCTGCCTACTTAAGTTATGCCTTGCTATAGGTCCAAAGCATTTTCTTTATTCATTAATTATAATCACAGCACACAGAGGGATCTCCCACATCAAACACTCTTTCTGCATTAATGACATTATGATGATTTTTTTATTATTCAGTTTATTTATATAGTATATTATATGTATTAATTTATATATGTTGAACTGTTCCTGCGTCTCTGGGATGAAAGCAACTTGCTCCTTGTGAATGATCTTTTTTGCTCTGTACTTGAATTTGGTTTTGAAGCATTTTATTAACAGTTTTATAAACTATATTCATAAAGGAAATTGATCTGTAAACTGCCTTTTTGAGTACTTATGTGCTTTAGGTGTTAGGGCAATTGCAGTCTCATAAAAAGAATTAGGCAATGTTCCCTCTCTTCTTATTTTTCAGAAAAATGTTAGGAGTAGCGATGTTAATTCTTTTTTTCTCTTTATTTTACCCTTCAACATAATAGCTCCATTGATTGAGAATTCCATACAATGCACCCCAGTCATACCTGATTCTTTCCTCCCACATTCACCTTCCTACCTTTATGCCTCCCCCCAACAAAAGAAGAAAAGAAAAAAAAAAGCACATGAAGTCTAATTTGTGTTGCCCACATACTCATTAGAACATGGTCAAACCCCCAGTGACCAACTGAGTCCTTCTCCTGTCCCGCTGCGAGGAGTCATCTAATGTGAAGAGCTACACTTTCACATTTTTGTCATAATTTAAAAGGACTCTATGAAATAGGTCCTCTCTGGGCTGTTTTTATTTATTATTATTATTATTATTATTATTATTATTATTATTATTATTATTATTATTATTATTATTATTATTATTACTATTATTATTAGCACAGGGGGACAGGTTGGGGGCAGCTGTCACAGAAACGTTCAACTCATTCTTAATTATGAGTCTTCAGTAATAGGCACCATTCTCCAAAGGAAGCTTCCTTGCCCAAAACAACCAGCGAGCACTGATCATGGACTTCATGGTAGCACAGTCAGACATCATTATAACCTCTGGTGGGAGCACAGATCTCAGACATCCCTACTCAGCAATGGCGTGGTCCTTTGTCTGATGCAGTATGCTTGCATACCCATCATGCCACTCTGCTTCTGTGTCTCTGATTTTCCTTTTTTCACCACATGCTAGGCTTTTCTCTGACATTTTATTTTTCAATTCCATGAGACCACATTTTAAAAGCATCCTCCCATGAAGCCTTTTAGAGTTGTTTCAGAGATACTGTGAACGCCACAGACTTATCTCCACTGCCAAATCTCTCCTCTAAGCCTTCATAGAAACTTAAGGCTCCCCTGGGAGGCTCTGTGACCCTGTGGGTGCTGGTAGCCCCATTTTTGAGATTTTGACATTAATTCTCTTTTAAATGTCTTATAGACTTCACTGAATTCTGCATTGAATCCATCTCACCCCCATGGTTAATTTTTTGATTGCTATTTTTACTTCACTATGGATTTGTTGAAATTGCTTATCTGATCTAATCTTATCTAATTTAATTTTGGTAGGTAGTATTTATCAAGAAACTGTTCTATGTCTTTTAGGTTTTTCAATTGGGTGTAGAACAGACTTTTAACATATGTCCTTATGATTCTCTGAATTTCCTTGGTGTCTCTTTTTCTGTTCCCATTTTTTACTAATTTGGACATTTTAATAATCTTACTATTCTCTCTCCATTGTATAGATAATCTTGCTAATATTAATCAATATCATTGATTTTTGCAAATAAAATATTTCATTTCAGGCTAGAGAGATGGCTCAGGGGCTATGAGCATTGTGTGTTCTTCCAAAGGTCCTGAGTTCAATTCTCAGCAACCAAATGGTGTCTCACGGCCATATTCAATGAGATCAAGGGCCCTCTTCTGGCCTGCAGGGACACATACAGGCAAATACAGTCTACATAATACATAAATAAATCTTTAAAAAAAAGAAACTTGGGATCAGGCTTTTCTTTTTAAAAAAATTGATTTCTTTGTACTATTTTTGCTTCTGTCATATTGATCTCAGCTCTGAGTTTGTTATTTCTTAATATCTACTCCTTTTGAGTGTTTTTGAGTGTTATTTCTTCTTTTTTTTTTTTTACAGAACTTTCATGTGTGTCATTTAGTTACTAATATGAATCTCCCCTTTCTTTTCTTCTTCTTCTCCTCCTCCTTCCTCTTATTTTTATCTAGGTACATAATGCTGTGTACTTGGGTTTTAGAACCATCTTCATTGTATCCACAGGTTTTGGAATGTTGTGTTTTTATTTTATTCATTTCTAAAAAAATCTTAATTTCTGTCTTGACTCATTTTTCTTTTTTCTTTTTTTTTTTTTTGATTTTTCGAGACAGGGTTTCTCCATAGCTTTTAGTTCCTGTCCTGGAACTAGCTCTTGTAGACCAGGCTGGCCTCGAACTCACAGAGATCTGCCTGCCTCTGCCTCCCGAGTGCTGGGATTAAAGGCGTGCACCACCACCGCCTGGTTGACTCATTTTTCATTCAGTAATGAGTGGTTCAATTTCCATGAGTTTGTAAACTTTCTGTTGTTGATGCGATCCAACTTTAATCTGCTGTGATCAAATAGAATTCAGGGAGTTATTTAAATTTTCTTGTATCTTTTAAGACTTACTTTGGGTCCAAGTCTGTCGTCAGTTTTAGATAAAGTTCCATGTGGTGCAGAAAACAAGGAATATTCTTTGTGTTTGGGTGAAATGTTCTGTCAATATCTGTTAGGACCATGTGGTTTTTTACATCTGTTTGCTCCAGCATTTCTCTGTTTAGTTCTTGTCTGGACGACTGTCTACTGGGGATGTTGACATCTCCTACTATCAGTGTATATGGGTCAATATGTGATTTAAGTTATAATAATGTTTCTTTTACAAACTTGGGTGCCCTTGTGTTTGAGGATTGAAGGAATATGGCTGGGAGGACAAAGGAATATAATGCAGGAGGAGATAAAAGTTCATGGCACTCACTCTGAGAATACATAGAGAAAGGATCTTGCCCACTTTGGTGTGAGGATTTGGTAGAGGTAAAAGATCTCTCTGGCAGCTGTCTCCCTTACTTCTCTGATCTTCCAACATTTATGCCAATATCAGATATTGTCAGACTCTGGGTCTCACCTTCATGATTGGCCAATGTTCCTAGACACAGGTACAAAGGAATACATGGCAGAATCGCTGATGCCAGTTTATTCCCTTGAATCATACTATCATTAAACAACGTTGGGCAACCTATAGATGTTCATGGTCGTGTGTTGTTTTCATCCTTTTGAACTGAACAACCATAGTGAGCATGTCACCATTCATAATGATCAATAATTAGTTGATGTGTCTATTAATCCATCACCCTATTTTATGTAAGGTGTGATTTTAGAGTCCTTATAATATCCACAAACTATCTTTTCTTCTGAATGATGGCACAAATCTCAATCAATGATAGAATTCTTAGTTTTTATTTCTTAGCAAACTTTGATACAGGTTTTATGGTTGAGGCATCAAGTCAATCTGATATGGCTATTTGACCTCTTTCTTTGAGTATTTCTGTTTGTTCCTAGACAGTTCAGATCCATTGTCTTATATTCTCCAAGTCTAAGGATTTTTTTCCAAGTTATCATTAATCTCATTCTTCAGAATCTATTGTTGTTTCTCAGTTTAATTTAGTGATTCGTTTGCCTTCAAAAGAAGGAAAAAGTACCCTCAAAATCTGTACCTTCCTCAGGAGAATTTTCAGTGTGAGAAATGATGTTTCCCAAAATTGCAGCTTCAACAAATACTTTAATTCTGAACCTGGTCTTCCAGCTCCAATCACTCTTTCAGTCCACCCATTTTCTATTATCTCCCTAATCACATGTAGAAATGTACATTACTTGCCAGCATTAGTCAGTAAGTCATTTCCTACAAAGTAGAGTCTATGCTCTGAAGTGTGACACATAATACCCACTATGACACTGCCGCTTGCTCTCTGTATAACTACTGTCAAAATCCACAGTAAGTTATTATCAGCTTCTTATTGCTTCACACACTGGATATTCATTAACTTATTCTTTGTTTAAGGCTATCATTTTCATGCTTCATTTCCTTAGATTTTGATTTATTGTTTGAGTCTCTTATCAAATACCAATCGGAATAGTAAGAAGTCTTCTTACATCTTGTTCATTGGGGTTAATAATTTCACTACATTCTTCCTGTCCAATGTTTGAACTTTATTTTGTCACACTAACTTTATTTTGTATTCTAGAATCCTTACAGAGAGATGGAAGATATGCTAGTAGTATTGGTAGATTATTATTCTCCTTCAATTCATCATAAAATATAAGAGTCAAGAGATTTAATCTGGCTTGTAATTAATATAGGTGCTCACCCATATTTGTAGAACAAATGGCATCTTAGAGAAACAAAGCTTAAGTCATATGGGCATTCATTTTATAATACCTATGGGATGCCAACCTTGTACCAGATGACACACCAGGTATAAGATTTGGTCAAGCTTAAAATAAATGAAAAGGAGTCAGTGTAAGGATCATCATAAGTAGTTGTATTGTACTATATATGTGGGTAACACTGGCATTTTAGTCATACATTTACAGAAATTTTTCCTTAGTACAGGACTCTTTCTTTATGTTAACATGCTTTATCTTAAGCCTTTCATGACTGCCTGATGGTCACTTTCTGATCAAGCACCATCCTCCCTTCTTACCTGGAGATATAGTAATTTCACCTCTGGGACTTGGAAGGAAGCTGTGGCAGCACTGTGATGGTTTATGTAGTGTTGACTTTCTACATTCTACAGGGCATTTTCCATTGCAAATTGAAGGGTGGATCTGTATAGGAGAAGAGAGAGAGTGAGGGATATTGCTGATGAGATTGAATATAACTATGCAGATTTTTAGGGACTTGTTTCATTTTCCTCACTTAGTGAGTTCTTCTCTCTCTTTTTCCTTTTCTTTATTGCTTCTGTTTTCATTAAAGTATTTCTCTTCATTCCTTCCCTCTCTCTTGTCCTCCCTTTCTCCATTTTCATTTCATTTTATTTTTCACTTCTCCCTTTTTCCATTTCTTAATGCTTTATGTATTACATTACATACAGGGTATTAAGAAACACTGCATGACACTGATAGAAACCAAAGCACCTTGAACTGGATTTAGACTTGTGTAGGCAGAGACTGCTTGTTCATTTCCCAGACATCCAGATTCAAAATAACCACACAGAAACTATATTAATTACAATAATGTTTGGCCAATGACCCTAGCATATTTCTCGCTTGCTCTTACATATTGAATTAACCCATTTCTCTATTAATCTATGTATTGCTATTTGGCTGTGGCTTATTGGTGCCGGTATGTTACTCCTTCAGCAGTTATAAAGTGTCTCCATGACTCCGCCTAATTATTCCCAGCATTCAGTTTAGTTTTTCTGCCTACCTCTATTCTGTCACACTAATGAATGATAATAAAACACATTCATAGCATACAGAGGGGAATCCCACATCTGACTTGGGGTAGAATTATTCTTCTACCCTTATGAAGAGTATGCATTGGTGTTACCTCTCTGAACCTCAGTTTACTTACTAATATAATGTGGGCATTAATAACAACCATTTTGAAGATGGTGTGGAGTTTAATGACATGCTGCAAGTCAGCCCACATCACAATGGTCATCATTCTGGGAAGGCACTTGGCAAACTCAAGGGGTAGGTTGACAATGTGAAGTATTGACTGGGGGAGTTTGCTTTTCATTCTCAGCTTAACGAATCCCTTTGTTTCTGTTTAAAGTGCACTACCCCCATGCCCCAGATCATTCTGAAGAGCACTATTCATGGTGGATGAGAAATAAGAATACTAACACTAGCTCAGACTTGATGCTGTTGGAAAGTCCTAGAGTGCATCCTCAGCTCTATTGATATTTGTACTGTCTTATTCTCTGTTACAAAGGACTGTTCTTTAGGGGTAATGTTTAGTAGAGCTTCTGTAAAGCATACTAGGGGGACCAACCCCCATTCAGCACCAGAGTAAGTGAAGATAATCTTTGGATTGCTTTGGAAAAACTCTCAGCTATCTAAAGGTTAGACTTTTTCTATCTGAGGGAAGAAAGAAACACAGATGGTTTCTAATAACTTTCTCTTCACTTCATCTTGAAAAAATCCTCTTTGAAAGAACTTTCTGGTACTCCCTCTCTCTCTCTGCCCAGCCATTGCTGTTCTTTCATTGCTGCTCCTCCACTCACTGCCTCACCACTCTTTTCTGCCGCCTCTGCCCTTTGCTCTCTGCCTCCCTCTATCACTGCTCTCTGCTTTCTGGCTCTGCACCCCTCACAGCCAAATTCCAGAAAATTATAAGTTATGTTTTCAGGCCTGACTCATACTCAAAACTCAAGATAAGTCACATATGTTTCTCATAGACTAGGAATGTCACATTGACCCAGGCATGTAGCTCTAAGTTGATGAGAGTTCATAGACATTAACAATTGTGGGAACCCTGAGGTTGGGAAGTATGTGTAGGAAGGTCCATTGCTGCAGGGCATTATGTCTAAAGTTGCTTCAAGCTCTGGTCTTGAATCAGCAAAGTAATACCTGGAAAAATGACCTCTTGTATTTGTCTCTAAGGGCAAACATCTTGTTTTTAATCTGCTCTGAAGTCTTTAGTTAGCTGTCATGTAAAAGACTGTCTTGCCAGGCAGTGGTAGCACATGCCTTTAATCCCAGCACTCGGGAGGCAGAGGCAGGTGGATCTCTGTGAGTTCTAGGCCAGCCTGGTCTACAAGAGCTAGTGCCAGGACAGGCCCAAAGCTACAGAGAAACCCCTGTGTCAGAAAAAAAAGACTGTCTTTGTGGCTGAAAATCCTATGTCAGTCTGATATATATATCAGATATATCATATATATATATCAGATATATATATATATATAATATTCTAACACACACATATACATATATATGCAGAAATCATCTTTCTGACAATCCACAGCTATATGCGCACACAATGAGTATAAAACATGCCTCCAAGGGGCTGTGGAAAGAACTTCACAACTGTTCTTATTAGGGAGGCATAGCAGTGGCACTTGAGAAAGTTATAAACAGAAAACAACCATTTGTCAATAACCCCATGGCTTTGCCAAGTGGAGATCTTCAAGTGAGTCACCTTGTTCAATCCTAGTTACTGTTCTACATTCCCATGGCCTCTGCACTTTTGGTTTGCACTCACTTGATTCTAGAGGTAACCCTCACATATTGGAAAGGTTTGAAGGTTCCAAAAAATTGCCAATGATCCCTGAGAAACTTAAGTACTTCACTTTGGGAATCATTGAGTGTGTCTTGAATGAGTTTTAAGGTGTTAAAAACCCAATACAGGGATTCTGTAACACTAACACAGGCTAAGAACAGCAAGATAAGTATCTTAGGTGAGAGTTCCTGGTACAATACAGCAAAGAACCTCATCATCCATGACTACCTCTTTATCTGTGGAGAATTGATACTGATTCTTCCCTGGAACTCTGCTCCCTTGTTCACCAGTGATCTTGTTCTCCCTCTGGGTGGGGAAGAATTTGTACATTGAAAGATGATAGGTTTGTAGATGCAAGATGTTATGCTGATCTAAAACAGTTCAGAACATAAGAGACTATAAAATTCTATGCTCTAAGTGGGACATTTATATAAAATTCCTTTATCACAAATTTCAAAGGTCATTGTGGCAAAGGGGTGGAAAGACTAAGAGTTAGAAGTGGTAGATGACTACCACAAAACAGTGTTTTCTAAACACAGCAGTGTGAATATATGAATTAACAAGTATCTATGACAAAAGGCACAGCATTGACATAAGCTCAATCCAGAGCAAATCTTAGCATGGAGACAGGAGGTGGACATCAAACACTAGCTGAGGAGCTTTTGAAAACTGATAGCTATTGGGAGATGGAGACCAGTTTTCTTTCAGGGTTTGTCCCCTGGAAGGTCAACCATGTGCCAGTGGCAAGAACCATATTCAAGAGCATAAGGGCAGTGCAAATTGGAGTTGATAGGTTAAAAATAATGAGGACACACAATTTGATGTGTAAGGAAGAAAGCCTGGATTCTGGAGTAGTCGTGAAGAGGGAATACAATAAAAATAAATGGAATAAAATTTTTATTTTAATTTTTTCCTTTTTTAAAAAAATTTATTTGTTTATTAAGGATTTCTGCCTCCTCCCCGCCACCGTCTCCCATTTCCCTCCCCCTCCCCCGATCAAGTCCCCCT
>NC_022015.1:44254860-44256065 GCF_000317375.1 Microtus ochrogaster | reverse complement strand
CAGCATTGTTTGTAATAGCCAGAACCTGGAAACAACCTAGATGCCCTTCAATGGAAGAATGGATGAAGAAAGTATGGAATATACACATATTAGAGTATTACTCAGCAGTAAAAAACAAGGAATAAAATTTTTAGAAGGCTAATAAAAAAGAAGAAATTGCTTAAAGTAACTGAGAAGAGAAACTAAAATTACTAAAGATAATATAGCAATATTTTTACTTTAATTGTCATCTTAGTGGTATGTTGAAGGTGGCATAGCTAATCAAAAATGGGCTGCTGAATCTTGTCAGGATTCATTAGAAAAAATGCAAGGTACATGTCATGATAATTGAGGTAAAATTGCCTAAGTGGGTCTTCCCATCTGCCAACTCCATGTCTATTAAATAAAATTGTTCATCACCATTCGTATTTCTTACAACGAGGGTGTTAAACTAGAATAGTAGCAAGTGCAGGTAGGCACATTGGTTATCCTAGGGTAAATGTGATTGGGAATTTTATGTAAGTTACTTTACTCTTCACTTATTAAATATCTTGGTTTTTAGTGAGTGTCTCTATGCTGAAAGTGAGAGAGTGGTTTTGGATCATTTAATTTTTCTGAAGTCTCAGAATTGTCACTAATCCACTCGTGTGACCAAGTAGCATCAAGAGAATCAATACTGTATATGTGATATGTGCTCAGCATCACTTTAAGTGTCTTATTGTTCAGGTAATAGTGCTTTTATTTATCACTAGTTCTCTCCCAGGAATTGCTCTAAAGTCAAAACATGCATTTTTCCCCTGTTCTTTCTGATATGGATGCACATGGATGTTTTTAACATTAATGGTAGTCAACAGCTCCCCATACTTTGTAAAGCAAACCTCTTCCTGGTCTCTGGTGTGGAGTGCACATTTCTGGTGTAATGGAGGATTTGAACGTGTGGATCAAGGATGAAAGGACAGATACTGGTAATAAGGAGAAGCAGTTGGGGTGCTTTCTCCATGTTATTGGTGGTTCTTCCATATCGGTGTTTATACTCACCATGACAGAATTGTACTATGACTTAGCCTTCTCAGAGTACCGAATATATGAAATAGATTTCTATTGTTTAGGAAAATACATACAATTTTGGGTATTTTGTTATAGTATCATCAAAGTGTCAAGATAAGTAGGATGTAAATAATTTTGTTCAATGATCAGGGACTAATATTGCTTAATCCATTTTGTCT
>NC_022015.1:44250953-44254130 GCF_000317375.1 Microtus ochrogaster | reverse complement strand
GCCTCAAGGGAGGGGAAAATATAAGTTGAATTCAGTTGTCCAAGATGGGACCACAAGAGCCAACAATTTTGAGATACCTAGAGGCCAGGAGATAGTTTTCCAACTCATCACTTAGACCTCATTGTCCTCCTTTTCCTGTAGTATCTATTGCTGTTGTTGTTATCTTTTTTAGCTTTCCTGTTACAAATGTCTGTTTCCCTGCCCAGTTTGGGTGAGTTCTCAAATCAGCTAGAGTGATAGTGTGTTGTCAGATCACTGATAATCTCTCTGTGGCAACTCCTGTTCCCTAGAACAGTATCGCATTTGGCAGTTTCATTTCTGATTATTGCATTAGGAAAGAATGTGTTTCTGTTTAATAGGAAATTGAATCTAAAGTAAAAGAAGAAAAATAACTTGCATAACATTTTACACAGATAGAATCTAAATTGTTTAAGAAACCTTGAGAGGTGATGGGGCTGGAGAGTTGGCTTAGGAGTTAAGAGCATATACTATTGGACTACCCTAGCAGACCATATTTTAATTTCAGCACCCATATATAACAATTTATGTCAACCTTTACCTAAGAATTATGGGTTGATTTAAGTTGTAAGAGTTAGTTAATAATAAGCCTGATCTAATATGCCAAAATAGTTTTTATTTTATTTATTTATTTATTTATTTATTTGTTTATTTATTTTTGGTTTTTTGAGACAGGGTTTCTCTGTGGCTTTGGAGCCTGTCCTGGAACTAGCTCTTGTAGACCAGGCTGGTCTCGAACTCACAGAGATCCGCCTGCCTCCAGTTTTTAATTAATATAAGCCTGTTTGTGTTTCTTTGGGACTGAATTGCTTTGGCACTAAGCAGGACAGAAACTTCTGTCTACAATCGAGTTACTGTGGGTTTGATCAGGTTGGTTTTGATTGAGGATTCTGTTTCCTTATTGGGCCAATTAGAATCTTTTTACTCCTAGAAAGACTGAACTTCCCACAGGCAACTCTTTAACTGTCAGTGAGCCTCACATAGCTTGCTTCTTTATTTTGTACATTCTTCAGTTTGACCACCTACCTTCTAGAATATACTCTAAAATTAGTGTGGAGTCCTAAAGGACACTAAATTTTAAAGGCAGACCACTTTAAAAATCAAAACTTGAGAATTACTGAGAGAAGATTTTAAGTGTTCTGTTCTTAGTCTCTAATCTATTACTGTAATAAAACACCATGACTAAGACAACTCTTAAGAAAAAAAGATTTAACTTGGGACTTAAAATAATAATAGCTCATGTAGGTTGTAGGCTTGCTGTAAATTGCTCTTACTGTATTGAGATATGTACCTTGTATTGCTAGGCTTCCCAGGACTTTTGTTATGAAGGGATGTTGTATTTTTTGTGATGCCTTTTCTATATCTGATAAGTTTATCTGACTTTTGTCTTTTATCCTATCTATATGATGGGTTACATTCATTGATTTATGTATGCTAAACCATCCCTTTATTTGTTGGATAAAACCAATCAGATCCTAGTAAATAATCTTTTTGATATGTTCTTTTATTGCTTGCAACTATTTTACAGAAAACTCTTACACTGTGTTCATAAGGGATTTTAGTCTATAACCTATAACTCCATTTATTGTTGCATGTTTATGTGATTTAGGTATCAGGGTAATAGTGATCTCATAAAGAGAATTGGTAAATAGTCTTTCAATTTAATTTTTTGAATGAATTTGAGAACAATTGATATTAATTATCCTTTAAAGTTCTGGTAGATTTTCTTTTCTGAATCCATATGGCCTCAGGCTTTTTTTAAAAGATGAATATGAGTTGGGATATTTTAATTACATATTCTATTTCATTAGGCATTATAAGTCTTATAGGTATAGGTTATAGGTGTTATAGGTGTAGTTTTATATTATTTATATAATCTCGATTTAACTTGGGTAGATTATATGTGTGTGTGTTTAACTTATTTCTTTCATGTTTTCCTATCTAGTGGAAAACATATTTTTAATGTATGCCCTTGTGATTTTTTGATTTCTTTAATGTCTGTTGTAATGTCCCTTTATTCATCTGTAATTTTAATTTTTCACTGTCTTTTGCTTAATTTTAGTAAGGTTTGTCAATATGGTTGATTTTCTTCAAAAACTAACTCTTCATTGATTCTATGGATTATTTTCAATCCCTTCTAGTTTATTGATTTCAGACTCAAGTTTGATTATTTCTTGCTACTTACTCTTTTTGAATATTCTTTTGGTTTTAGATATTTCAGATGTGCTGTTAAATTACTAACATGAGATTGCTCCAACTTTTTGATGTAGCACTTCATATTGTGAACTTGCCTCTTAGAACTGCTTTCACTGTCTTTCATAGATTTGGGTATGCTATGTGTTCATTTTCATTCAATTCTAGTATGTTTTAATGTCTTTCTTAATTTCTGTCTTGACCTATTTTCATTCAGTAGAGTTATTTAGTGTCCATGAGTTTCTCTACTTTTTGTTGTTGTTACTAGTATGCAGCTTGATTCTCTCATTTATCTCTTGCATTTTGTTGATGAAATTTTGCTCTGCAGTTTCTCTTTGAGTTCTTAACCTTTTTATCTCCATAATTCCCTCAATTATGGCTTTCTTTTTGCTTATCTTTCTATTTTCAGGTTTAAAACTTTTATTTTTTTCCTTCAGCTATTTTTTTTCTTGGTTTTCCTTCAGGGATTTACATGCTTGTTTGTGTTTTTCTGAGTTTCTTTAAGGGATTTATTCATTTCATCTTTAAGTACCTTTGTCATCTTGATAAAGTTGACTTATGTTTTTTTCTTGTTTGTTTGATTTTTTTCTTGTGTTTCAGCTATGTTGGAATATTCAGGGCCTACCATGGTAGAAAAGCTGGACTGTATTGGAGACACATTGTCCTGGTTGTTACTGATTGTAGTCTTATAAGTGCATCTAGGCATCTGAATTTAGGATGGTTATAGGTCTAGGTGCTGATTTGGGGTTTGTTTTTGTTGAAACGGTGATATTTTTCCTCTTTATTTCTGTTTATTCTCTGGATTTTGTGGTGTGATGACTGTGTGTTGCCAATTTTACTGGCCTGCTAAGCTGGTGAGTTCATAGGGAAGATCTGCTGTTTTTGGAGTCTGGTATGTAGTGACAAATGCAGACACTAGTGGGGAAAGTAGAGTTAGGAAGGGACAATCTGTGAGAACCACAGGAG
>NC_022015.1:44217806-44248019 GCF_000317375.1 Microtus ochrogaster | reverse complement strand
TAATTGGCAAGAAAGTTGCAAGTAAGAATTCACTGTAATGATGAAGGGAGAGGCCTACATTGTCCAATACTTCTTGACTTTTTGGGTGACATATTAAAAGGAAAACATAAAGATTCCAATCACAGGGACTAGATAAATACTTTGTTATGGAAAGGACAGTAATATTAAGAGCAGCAAAGATAAGAGAGAAAAGGCATTAAGAATTGGGGCTCAAGTGATATAACTCAAAATACCTTGGACCTCAGATTCTCTAAAGAATCAGAGTAAAGCAGGGAGTGATTGACTGACAGAATGAACACTAAGTTATGGATAGAGAAAAAGATAAAGAATTGTAGAGTTTTTTGGATAAAAATTTCTCCACATTTTTATATTTTCTTGTCTGGTGTCACTTATCTACTTCTCTATTTATGGGTAGAACATCTGATGTCTATTAGAATACGCTAGATAACTTTGACTAAGATAAGAGATCTTCTCACTTAGTGTTGTATGCTGTGGGACATCTGACATCTATCCATGACCTTCTTGAAGGCAGCCTTCACATCCTTGTTTCTTAGACTATAGATTAAAGGGTTCAGCATAGGAATGACCACAGTGTAGAAGACAGACACAATTTTGTCTTCTTCCAGGGATTTTCTTGAACTACTCCGTATATACATGAAAATGAGGGTCCCAAATAAAAGAGCCACAGCAGTGAGGTGGGAGACACATGTGGAGAAAGTCTTGACTCTTCCACCTGAAGACTTCATCCTCATGACAGCCTTGATGATAAACAGGTAGGAAATGAGTATGATCAAGGCATTGGCCAAAATTACAAAATTCCCAAAGAAGACAATGATAATCTCAGCATTTGTTGTATCACTGCAGGCCAGTTTCAGCAGAGGTGGGAGGTCACAAAAGAAGAAATTGATTTGATTATTTTCACAAAAGGAGAGGGAGAAGGTACATGTGGAACGCAGGATGGCCCCAGACACTCCACAGACATAGGCTCCTGCTACCAAACTCCAGCATCTTTGAGGGTTCATAGCCACAGTGTATAGTAGTGGGTTGCTAATAGCAACATAGCGATCATAGGCCATTGCAGACAGTAGGAAACACTCTGTACCTGCACAGATGGTGAAGAAGAAGAACTGGGTAGCACACTGACCATAGGAGATGACTGTTTTGCCTGTAGCGAGTGTGGCTAGGATCTGAGGGGTGATGACCGAGGTATAGCAAGCATCCAATACAGAGAGATGGCTCAGGAAAAAATACATGGGGGTGTGAAGTTGAACATCTACCTGGATGAGAAGAACCATGCCCAAGTTCCCCAGGATGGTGACAAGATAGAATCCGAGAAACACCAGAAAGAGGGGAATCTTCCACTCAGGGTGGTCACTAAAGCCAATTAGAATGAATTCAGTTACTGTAGTGAGATTATTCTTGGCCATGGATTCAACGTTGGCAGTTTCTTTATCAGAAGTGAAGAGTGAATTGTAAAGAAGCCAGAATCAAAGCACAGAATCTTTTTCTTAGTGATGGAAGTATTGAGTCTTAATTTTATAAAATGTATTTGTTCTTTAAAACTTCTCTTTCTGATTAATTTTGGTGTAAATTTGAAATGTTCTGTAAAGAAGATAGGTACATTCTTCTCAGGTTTAAAATCACCAAGGTGTCTGTTCTTCTATGTACTCATCCTCATATCTACTAGATGACCATCTGGTTCACATGTGAACCTCCCTTCACCAACAAGTCAACACATTAATTCTCATTTTGAGCCTGGATTCTGTTACTTTGTACAATTTGTGCAGTGACCTCAAGACATTTGTAAGCTTTACTGAATTGTGGAAATGAACAGCCTGCTCTTCATGTAGACTAATTCCTTTCTGCACACATTCATGATTTTTTTCTTATTACCTGACTACTCAGCAAGACAAAATGGTCTATTCAGATAGTACTAATACCTAAAAGTTTTTCATTTGATCTTAGTCTTTATCACTCCAAATCAGAAAGCATCATCTTTAACATATTAAACTTCACTTTTTGCAGTATTTATTACACCATATGTACAAGTACATTCAAACTTGTAGTCATCTTTTATTTCATGTCCTTTGGTCAAGTTTTCTAACTCCTTTGTGTCCTAATTCCTTTTGATGGTAACTTACTTAGCTTACAAAATAATTGGTTTTACTATAGAATATATATGTATATCATGGTACCTTATTCTTATTTTCATGATTCCCTTACTCCACTCTGTCCCTCTTTTCCATTCCCCATATTTTTCTGTCCTCATTATTCCTTCAAATCTTCAAATAGTCTCCATTCATACCTTCATGGCAGGCATACACACTTAAATCTAGATTCTTTATATTAAGGAAAACTACTTATCTTTTACCACATTACTTGTTCTTGTTCCTCCTAGATTTCTTAGTCATATCTCCCATCTACTACTTTGCTATTAACTCTAAATATATATAAATATGAATTTTAAATATCTAAATAAATATATCTAAGTCTATGTTTCTGGGCCTTGGTTTCTTATCCCTAACATGAACAAAGCACACTTGTAACATTAGGGTATATAAAATAGTTTTCTGCTTGCAAATAGAGAAGAGCTGTTCCCAGCATATAGGAAGAGCTGAGTAATATAAGCTTTCTGCCAGTATTATCATCAACTTTAGTTAGCATAATACATTCATTTCTATTTTTATACATATTTGCTTTTTCTCTGTACATGCATGCATATCTTTATGTCAATAATTGATAAATTTGTTCTTTCACTAAATACAGTAAGGAAATTCTTCCCACTTCTTCTTTATTCAGCCCCATTGAAAATCTTCTTTATTTTATAGCATTTATGTAACAGTGCTCATTAGTGTAGGTAAATCTTCTCTACTTCGACTATGGGCTTGGTTTTAAAATTTTTAAATGGTGTTTCCATCATATGATTGCATATATGCCTTCTGCCAAAGATGAAATTGTATATTTGGAGGTATAGAGGAGGATTTGTCACTAAGCTTCTGTTATTTCTAGAAGAAGCTTTCAAACATAGAGTAAAATGTAAGGCTGGAGAGATGGCACAGCCGCTAAAGGCTAGGCTCACAACCAAAAATATAACAGTAAATGTGATGTTCTTTTTCCTGTTCTATACTGATTGCTCAAGGAGATTATATTTCTGTATGTTAAGCCATGGCATTTTTTTCCATGCCTAAAATTCCTTGTTGCCATATGGTCTAAATCTGACTTGCATCATCACATCATCTGCTCTTTGTTGATCATTTTTCTACTGTAGCTAGGATTGTCATGAAAGTACCTCATATTTAAGTGGCCACAGGGAGCTTTTTTTTAAAAGAAAACCAATACACTTATATTTTATTTCTTGAAAGATATTGCTATCATTCACCTTTTACTTGCAGTATTTTATAGATTCATGACATTAATCTTACTGGAAAGGTTTATAGTCTTATATTTGGGTGAGAAAATAAAGCCAGATAAACTATTTGTAACCTCATGAAGGATCTGCAATTTACAGCTAAGACCTTTACCTCCTCTATCCTATGCTGATTCATTTGAACCATTTGATTAGCCTCCTCATTCCATATCAACTACATCAGGTTTGAAATTCCTAACTTGGAGTCCTTAAATGTACAACCAAGACTATAATTATCTAAATTAGATCATTAAAAATTCTTTTCCATTAGTATAACCATGTGTTTTATTTCTGTGGAATGGATCTTTCACATGAAAAATATAATCTACACAATTAAAACCCAATAAGGCATTGTAGTACATTCATTTTCATACATTTTAATATCTGTAAACATTTGTGCTTGTGTATATACCTTGTGACAAATTTTAGTATTGTTCTTATGTTGCTAATGAAAAGAATGATACCCAGAGAAGTTAATGGCTATTCAAAATTCAAAGAAATAGTGCTGTAGATCTGAGACTAGCAGAGAATCCTGTGTCTTTGAGAAGGTCCCATTGTATTTACCTGTTTGGCCACAAGAATGAATTCCACTAGGAGCTGAACTTGAAATGAGGCTCCACCAAGTCTGTCCTTCTGTAATATCATAATGGTCTTATCAATTCTAATACTTGAAGAACGAATGAGGCAAACTTCTACTGAAGGCTTGGTGGAAGCTGCTCTTGAGTACAGAACTCCTTTGAGCTCTAATCTCCTGTTTCTATAGGGAGGGCAACTCTGCCATACCACAAATGACATTGCTTTCCAGCTTATTCCCTCCACCCCATGAAGCAGCAGTGACCAGAAACGAGCCAGTTTCTTTGTAAGACCCTCTTGCTATTGCTTAGGCTCTGTGGTTGTAGTCTCTAGGTATTAATTCACTGAACAAACCTGAGAAGTCTACTTTCCCTCCTTGGGCTTCACTTTCCAATTTTTTCATTGTAAATGTTAGATAAAGATTCTATTATCATTAAAGGAATTTTGTTTCTCACAAGTCATGATTTCTATGGTGAGGAATTCTTGCTGAGGCTCTTGAAAAGATTTTTTTTTATTATTTATACTATTCAAACATACACATTTATCAGCTAATAATTACTGTATTTAGGAATCACACATGCTTGGTCTATAATGATTTATAGTTATTTAACCTTTATATTCCTGGGCCTTATCAAATTTAAATGACTTTCTACTTCCAAATAACAGCTATTCTTGGTCAAGGCAAGGCTTGTCTTTATTTTACCATATATTGTCTGTCCTTTTCCCTACAGTCTGACTATTGCCCTTATCCTGATGGTTATCTACTCTACATTAGTTAATAGATACATCCCTCCATGAATATTCCTTTTATAGTTACTTAGAAACATATATATTTAAAATATTAGTTGGGTCCTTAAGACTATATATCCATCATTATGATACAATTCCCCTCATTTAATTTTCTATATAAATCTATTTTTGTGAATTATATATGCTGTGCAAAAACCTGGTTAATTACTTGCAATTTTATTATAGTCTTCTCTACTACGCTTATGGAATTTTTGACTTATCCATATTGATAAAGATGTTTTATCTGCATGTTATAATTTTAAGCAGTTATCTATTTTTGCTAAGAGGAAATTAAACCCCTGTGTGTCTAAGATATGCCATGGAGGTCCAAGTGGGTTGATGTAAATTCTGTCTCCTTTGATATATATTTGTTTCATCTATGTACCTCAGAATCTTTTTGCTTTAAATAAATAAATTTATATGTAGTTAGTTAGATATTTTTCACTTTTAAAACAGATAAAAGATAAATTTGAACACTTTTCTCAGCAATCTATTATAAAATTGCCAAAGCCCATTGTCTTTCTTTTGGCTGAATTCTGGTGTCCCTTTGATGAACAGATAGGTACTCAAAGTTCCTCAATAGAAACTTAGTGACAACAGATTGGGTGTCTAACACTGGGACAGTTACCCCTCCCTGCACCAGGTCTACCTCTTACCTCTCCCCACCTATGCATGCTGAAACTAGATATGATTATTTTATGGACAAATACTTGAGATGTCAAGGAACTTGCCTATTTGAACCCAGAACTTTCTAACTCCAAATCCTGTATTATATACACCAAATTATCTCATTATTTTAGGAGAATAAAATGTCTCATCTTTCACATTAAAGACTGAATCTTTATTAAAATCCTCCTCTAAGATCATCAAGCACATAACCTTTATGGAAGAATGTTATCAAAGTTGATTTTTAGACTTTTCTGTAGCACATGTCTTTTTCTTTTGTCCTGTTTTACCATGTTTCCTTTGTTATGTTCTTATTGAAATTGTTCAGCTAATAAGAACCTCAATTTTAAAAATCAAATGATAATATGGTAATGGTAAAAACAAGACTTTTACATAACATGGTAGAGCTTGCTTATTTCATAAAACAACTCCCAAGTGATTTTAAAGACGGAAAACATTTCAGAGCAGTCTTATGAAAGGCAGTTTCATACAATGTTATACTGGAAGAGTTGTTAGATACTGCTATCTTTGGAATGAGCCCTGGTGAGAGAGATGCAGTATATTTCTAAAATTTCTAAACCCAGAACAGCTTAAAAAGGGGAAGTTTTATGGCTAATGAACATTTTAGGTAATAACACTTTTGGGCTTAATATATCATCTGTATTATGTACCACAGAAAACTGTGTGATCTCTGGGGAGATAGGGAAAGAGAAAGCTCTTATCCAAGAACTCTTCAGGGAATAAACGATTGTCATTTCTTGTACTTATTTTGACTTGCAGCCCTCTCTCAACTTTTTCTTTTTATTCTGAAGATTGAGTCTCTTTGGGGATAATGAAAGAGTTCAACAGTGTTAATGTTCTTCATCTTACTCGAATTGGTGTCTCAAAATGTAATTACCTAAGCACTAAGATCTTGCTTTGAAACAAAAACATTCTAAACATTGCAAAAGTATTATTTCAACTTCACACCAAAATTAAGCTTGCAACATTTGTTCTTATTTTAAAGAATCCAAGTTTTCTTTAAATGTTAAAGGCCTTGCTTGAGATTTTACAGGTTAAAAAAAAAAAGATTTTTATTATTTACCTGGTCCCCTGACTGCAGTTGCACTTGTAGACCATGTTGTTTCCCCAGAGTTTTTAGGTGGTTTTTGATCAGCTGCTTTTATGATGTGACACATTCTGCTCCCATTGTCTTATATAATCCATATGGCTCTACTGAAAAAATGTTATTTTGATATGGAGGGGACTAGGACTCGACTAGTAAGTAGTAACTTGTCCAAGATCATATCAATAGTCAATGAAAATTCTGGAGTTTCAGTCAGGTCAATTTCTTTGTAAAGACATAGTTATACTGAATGTGGATAGTTTCTTTTTTAGTACGAATATAGTTGGTATGGTTATCCACAGGGGAATCTATTGTGTAAGCTCTATAGTTTAGTATACATTTTCATTCCTATAGAAGAATATTTCTGGAGAATTATTAGGTGACAAATAAGCAGTCTACATAAAAAGATAAAGAGGGATGCTTCAACAAAAGTGAAACATTCTTACCTAGGTGTCCCAAACAGACCCTGAACTTTCTGGATAGACATGGCATTAGGTGACGACATACTCCAATGGCAAAGGCCAGATTTTCTGAACAGTTATGTTTGCTCGTTTGTGTAGATCTTTCTTTGGAGCAGTATCTTCTCAGGATTTTCAGAGGTGAGGTAATTATGTCATAAATACCTGGTGGAATAAACCATCTGAATTCATTGAGTGTGCAATTAAACTAACACACTTTTGCTTAAGCATTTTGTAGGAAACAAGTAAATTGTACAGATGTCCAATGTAACTCATGAATTTTTTTCCTTACATGACAATATGGCTGGTATATAAAATGCTTTGGGAGATAATCTAGTGGGAGTAATGCAATGGAAAAGAACTCCCTGGATCATGATTCAGCTCTAGGGACATCCCAGACTCCTGGGAAAAGCCAACCCTGTAGAGAAAACACACTTCAGAAGAGACAAGACTCATTATTTCATCATCTCCACACATCTTCTGGGGTAAAAGGAAACATTTAGGGATTGAGTGGTTACTCCTAAGCTGTTCACTTTCAGAACTCAGTGCAGCTCCTACATGGAGTGAACAAGTTTTTGGTCACTGGCCATCATATTCTGTCTGAAGTTAGTCAGGGATAATGGTGAAATTGTAATTCAGATGTGTGGATTTTTAAAGAATTTAATGGATCGGTGGGATTAACATAGTAAAAGTGGTGATCTTAACACAATCTACAGATTTAATATAATCCCCATCAAATTTCCAACAGACTTGTTTACAGATATTGAAAGAAAAATACTTAATTTTATGCAAAACCAAAAAAAACTTAGGAGAGCTAAAACAATCATGTACAATAAAATAAATTCTTGAGTTATTACTATCCAATTTCATGCTATACTAAAGATCTATAGAGTGATAAAAATAGCACAATATTGGCATAAAACCAGACAAAATAATCAATGGAATTGAATTTATATGGAAGGTCCATATAAATCTACACACCTATGGATATCTTATTTTTGATAAAGAAGTCAAAAATACACAATAAAAAATCTTCAACAAATGATGCAGGTCTAAGTGGATGTCAGCATGCACGAGAATGCAACTATATCTATTATCCTGCACAGAAAGTCCAAATGGATCAAAGCCTGCAACACAAAACCTGACACACTGAATGTAATAGTCAAGAAAGTAGGAATAGACTTGAATGCATTGGCAAAAGAGACAATTCCCTGAACACTGATAGCATAGGCACTAAAATTAGCAATCAATAAATGAGACCTCATGAAACTGAAAAGCTTCTGTATGGAAAAAAATACCACCAATAGTACAAAACGGAAGCCCACAGAATGAGAAAAGGATTATCATGAACTCTACATCAGGTAGATGACTGATATCCAAAAAAGTTAAAAAGTTATGAAATACTCATGAAACCTAGACTTCAAAACCACCAAATTAGCTAATTTTAAAGTATGATAAAGATCTAAATAGAAAATTGCCAACAGACAAATAACAAATGGATGGGAAACTCTTATAATCATATGTGGATAGCATCATGGTAAACTTATGAGGTCATGACCTGCTGTAAAAGTGGAATACCTGAATTAATATTTATGCAGTCTCAGAAATTCATGTTTCTGGAAAAGACATTATAAGATACTATAAAAAGGTAACCAGCCATTAAGGCTGCATATAAACCCAAAACAACTAGCAAACCTTCAGATGTACCAAAGGCCCTACCTTTGAAATGGTTAACTGAGGAACCAATATGGGTTAAAAAATGACCTTTAACAGAAGAGAAACTGCAGGCTTTAGAACAGCTGGTACAGAAACAACTAGATGCTTACCATACTGAAGAATCAACCAGTCCTTAGAATCCTCCATATTTGATGTTAAAAAGACATCTGGAAATTGGAGAATGATGATAGATCTAAGTTATCAATTAAGTAATTCAACCTTTGGGCCCTCTAAATCTGGAATCCCTTTGCCTTCCTTATTACCTAAAGGATGGCCTCTTATAATTATTGATTTAAAAGACTGTTTCTTCACTATACCTTTATAAGAAACGGTTAGAGAGAAATTTGCCTTCAAAGTACCTAATTATAATAATTCTCAGGCTACTAGGAGATATCAATAAACCATCTGCCCACAGGGAATGCTCAATAGCCCCACCCTGTACCAATACTTTGTCAGTCATTTGAAATAATATGTAAGCAATTTCTTGAATCTATAATTTACCATTATATAGATGACATTTTGCTATTTGATCCAATTAGCTATTTGATCAGGAAAGAATGTTTGAAGAAGTAAGGAAAATTTTTCTAAATGGGGATTACAAATTATTCCTAAAAATATACAAAAAGGAGATTCTATCAATTACCTACATTATAAAATAGGTTTACAGAAAATTAGAACACAAAAAGTGCAAATTAGGAGAGACAAATTGTGAACTCTTACTGACTTTCTATGATTGTTAGTAGACATTTCCAATCTACAACCTGCTAGTGGGATGATGCCTGATCTAATAATTTATTTGATCAAACCTTAGATGGTGAAAAAAACTTAAATAGTACCAGGGAATTAACATCTAAAACTGGGAAAGTATTAACTTTGGTTAAAGGGAAATTACAGAAGGTCATGTGGATCAAGTGGATACAAATCTTAATTGCCATCCTAGTCATCCTGCCTTCCAGGATTTCTCCTACAGGAATTTAAAGGCAGAGGAAGATATTATCTTAGAATAAATCTTCTTACCACAGAAACTGAGAAAAATATTAAAAACTTATGTGATAAAGTGGTCTGAATTATAAAAGGAAAATTGAGATTTTGTCAACTAGCAGGAATAGACCCAGCAGAGATTATAGTGCCTTTTACTATTGATAAAAATCTTTAAAAATGGGAAGACAATAAACCCTGGCAAAGAGCTTATGCTAATTTTAAGGAGAGATTAATATCAATTTTCCCAAAAGTGATGGAATTAACCTCATAAAGAGAACTGCTTGGATCTTTCCCTGCATTGTAGGTTAAACAGCAATAACTGGAGCCCATACATTCTATACTGATGTAAATAAATCAGGAAAGACAGGTTCCAAACCAGAAGATTTAAGCAAGGTGGATCAAAGCCATCATAATTCTTCCAAAACTCAGAATTATATGCTGTTTTCATGGTACTAAGAAATTTTAAAGAACCTCTCAATATAGTTACTGATTCGCAATATGCAGAAACAGTTATTTTGCATATTGAAACCAATGAATTTATGCCAAATGATACAGAATTGACTTCATTATTCATTCAAGTTCAATATATAATCAGGAATAGGCTCTGTCTTATATATGTAATACACATTCGATCCCATATGTGTCTGCCAGGTCCTCTAGCACAAGGTAATGTATAAATTTATTCATTATTGTTTGGAAATGTGCTGAAGGCCTCAGAATTTCATAAAAAAGATCGTGTCAATAGCAAAGGTTTCAAGAAAGAGTTTTCTATTACATGGCAACAAGCTAAGGATATGTCCTACTTGCCTTTCTATACCCAAACACTGCTGTCTGCAGGTCATAACCCAAAGGGTACTCTAAGGAATGAAATCTGGCAGATGTATGTATTCCAATATATGGAATTTGGAAAACTAAAATATGTACATCACACATTGATACCTTTTCTTGGCAAGCTCAGAAAAGACTGATTCAGTAATCACACATTTATTAAAACTTATGGCTATCATGGGTATACCTGTACAAATAAAGACAGATAATAGTCAGTATCTAGAAAAATTAAACAGGATTTTCATTTATTATAATATAAAGCATTATACAGGTATACCAAACAATCCTATAGGTCAGGAAGTTATAGAAAGATCAAATAGAATTATAAAGAATATGCTATAGGAGTTCTTTGGTAGAGTTTTGGGGTCGCTTACGTACACTATCATATCATCTGCAAACAATGAAAGTTTGACTTCTTCCTTTCCAATTCGAATCCCCTTGATCTCCTTATGCTGTCTTATTGCTATTGCTAGAACTTCAAGCACTATATTGAAGAGGTATGGCGAGAGTGGACAGCCTTGTCTTGTTCCAGATTTAGTGGGATGGCTTTGAGTTTCTCTCCATTTAATTTAATGTTAGCTGTCAGCTTGCTGTATATTGCTTTTATTATATTTAGGAATGAACCTTGTATCCCTAGTCTCTCCAAGACCTTTATCATAAAGGGGTGTTGAATTTCAACCCACCCCAGGATCCAGCAATACCACTCTTGGGAATATACCCAAGAGATGCTCTATCATGCTACAAAAGCATTTGTTCAAATACGTTTATAGCAGCATTATTTGTAATAGCCAGAACGTGGAAACAACCTAGATGTCCCTGAATGGAAGAATGGATAAAAAAAAAGTGTGGAATATGTATGCATTAGAGTATTACTCAGCGGTAAAAAGCAATGACACCTTGAATTTTGCATGCAAATGGATGGAAACAGAAAACAATTTTTTCTCACCATCTACCCTTACCCCCACTCCCCACCCCCAAGTTTCCAATGTTTACCTGGCAATCTTGTCTCCTTCCAATATCTAGGAGGATAACTGTATGTTTTTCTTTGGGTTCACCTTCTTATTTAGCTTTTCTGAGGGAGGTAACCTAGACCCAAAAAGACAAATATGGTATATACTCACTCATAAGTGGATTTTAGCTATAAATAAAGGACATTGAGTCTATAATCCATGATCCCAGAAAAGCTAAATAAGAAGGTGAACCCAAAGAAAAACATACAGTTATCCCCCTGGATATTGGAAGGAGACAAGATTGCCAGGCAAACATTGGAAACTTGGGGGTGGGGGTGGGGTGGGGGTAAGGGGAGATGGGGAGAAAAAAGTGAGAAGGAGGGAATGGGGAGAGCTTGGGGGAATGGGACGGTTGGGATGGAGGAAGGGTGGATATGGGAGCAGGGAAGTATATATCTTAATTAAGGGAGCCATTTTACGGTTGGCAAGAGACATGACTCTAGAGGTGTCCCCAGGTATACATGGAGATGTCCCCAGCTAGATCCTTGGGCAGCTGAGGAGAGGGAGCCTGAAATGGCCCTATCCTATAGCCATACTGATGGATATCTTGCATATCACCATAGAACCTTCATCTGGGGATAGATGAAGCTAGAGACAGAGACCCACATTGGAGCACTGGACTGAGCTCCCAAGGTCCAAATGAGGCACAGAAGGAGGGAGAACATGAGCAAGGAAGTCAGGACTGTGAGGGGTGCACCCACCCACTCAGACAGTGGGGCTGATCTAATGGGAGCTCACCAAAGCAAGCTGGGCTGGGACTGATGGAGCATGTGATCAAACCGGACTCTCTGAATGTGTTGCACAAGGAGGGCTGACTGAGAAACCAAGCACAATGGCACTGCGTTTTGATCCTACTGCATGTGCTGGGTGTGTGGGAGCCTAGTCTGTTTGGATGCTCACCTTCCTAGACCTAGATAGAGGGGGGAGGACCTTGGACTTCCCACAGGGCAGGGAACCCTGACTGCTCTTTGGACTGGAGAAGAAGGGGGAGGGGACTTAGGGGAGGAGGAGAGAAATAGGAAGGAGGTGGAAATTTTTAAGTAAAAATAAATAAAAATAAAAAACTAATATGCTAAACAAGCAGAAATGAATAATAAATACTCCCAGAAATATAATGAATAATGCTTTATTAACCTTGAATTTTCATAATGCTAATGAGAAAGGAACAGAGAGACATTTTATAATAGAAAAAAACTTCTGAATTAAATCAGCTGGTGTATTTCAAAGTTGTGCTTACAACAGAGTGGAAACCAAGAAATGTGTTATGTTGGATAAGGGGTTTCACCTTCTTCCCTTTGACTGTTGACAGTGCTTTTTAGAATGGGGTTATTACTGTTAAGTAACTGTTTTCCTTTATATTTTGAACATCACTGAAGTTCCTTATATTAAATAAATTCCATCTATTGAACAAAGCAATACAAGGCAGTGTATAGTGTAGTGGTTACAGGCATCAAAATATAGGTCCCATGATTCCAATCTTAGTAATATTATTTTTAAAAAAATAGTTCTTTCATGGTATGAGAAAGCTGTATGTATGTATGTATGTACACCATGTGTGTGAAGTACCTTTGAGGTGAGAGGAGGGAGTCAGTTCAGGAACAATGGGAGTTCTGAGTCTTCCAGAAGAACAGCTAGTATTCTACAATGCTGGGCAGTTCTTGACCCTTTCAGCTCTTCTTTTTACTATTAATGAGTGTTCCATCACTCTAACTTTCATGTCATTTATTTGTAGAATATTATGGTGGTAGCAGCGGCCTTATGGGATTTTTGTCATAACTTGCCAATTCAAGTATAAATTAAAATAATATGTCAGTATGATCCCATATATAATATTAGATTATATTGTATAATAATTAAATAACAGTTGAATAAACAAGTAAGCAAGTTAGTAGGTTTTTCCACAGACATATTATTTCATTTGTGTCTCATAAATGAGATTGACCAGGGTAAATCATTTTAGATTTCTAACAAGTTCTCAGAAAACAGAACAAAAAAGAATATCCCTCTTCCCCAAAATGAGACTGAGTCATGCTAAAGCTTTGGATGGGATGAAGATTGGGTGGAGAAGTATTAAGAATGACAATGTAGGGGACATTTCTTGAAGGTGTCTTTCCTCTGAGAGTTGACAGATCCCTAATTAGAAGCTTAGGGCCTGATTAGAAATTCCATTCAATGGCAATCCCTTAGCCCCGGTCTTCTAATTGCCTTGTTGGGATGAAGGATCTAGGCCAGAATAGGCAGAGGTCCCACACCAATTAGCAGGTGCTTCTGTTATGCTGGGGCTGCAGATGACAGAGATGCCTATTTTTTCAGTCACTTAAAAGCCCAGTTAGACACCACATATTTCCCACATTCCTATAGCTTTCTGTATTTGGGAGGGACCTTTGGTCTTGCTGAAGGTGAGTGTCATTGTAACTGTTCAGAGAAAGTGAATGGCAGTCAAGATTTCAAATGTAGTCGACTACCTGAGTCTCACTTTCTTTTCACCTTAAACAGACCTTTCTTTTTTGTTCTTTGCAATGTACTGTCAAAAATAAGCATAATCTCCTTGTCCCTTGCAAGTATGCTTGGTACTTAGCATTTTTTACTCCCATCTATAGATAAAAAGTGTTTTAATACATAGCTTTGCTTATTGTTTATAGTGTCAGAAGATCTGAGGTTTTCCTTACACAGAAAAATGGTGAAGCTATTGGTCTCAACATTGAAAAGAGAAGTGGTGAGTCTAGATAGGTTGCAAGATAAAATGTTTCTTTGGAGAATAATTTTTCTATCCTTAGAATGGTTGGAGTTCCATATATGCTTCTAGTTAGAGAGGGTTACTGTCAATTTAGACATAGTGATACTAAGCAAAATAGGGTTTATAGTCTGGATGACAGGAAAACTTTAAATCATTTCAGTTTATGAAATTTCTCTCTATGTTTTCCTGGGCTACCAAGGTATAGAGAACTGCGACCTGACCTGTAGAAACTGGCCATATGGGTGCTGACTTTGACAGAATCTCTGATGTGGTTAAAGAGTGAAGGTGTCCAAGGCAGAACTAAGGAGGTCTGATGCCTACTTCATGCTATTTCATTTGTCCTTTGTAGGAATTCACACCACCACTGTACCTTATTTTTTAATGCCACTTGAAAGTATTTTCTGTCTGCTCCCACCATTTTCTAAGAAATAGAGATGTTGGAAATTCTGGGTTCACAAGCATTGATCTAAGACTCTGAAAAGAGGCACAGCCCAAGCAGTGGATGAATGTCCAGGGCTACTGAAGAGCTGGAGTATGATTATGCCAACCATTACCCCTGACTGATTGTATTTAGGTAAGACCTTCTTCATTTCAAGGCCCCATTCCTCATCTCCAGGATAGATTGTAATGCACTTCATCTATCAGAAGGCACGAAACTGAAACAATAACCTTCAGAAGCTCCTATGTGTTTCAAGATACTAATAGACATGCAATGTAAACCACAGATGGGATGGGGGATCGTGATATGGGCAAGGAAAAGGGAAAGATATTTGAGCTCATTATCTATGCAGATGTTATGTGCTACTACTCCAGAACTTATGATAGTGTGGGAAAATGGGGAAGAACCAGGATCTCAAAATGTTGCTTTCTTTGCCACCTCTGGTAGGACAGGTATATCTCTGTGGCACCTGTTGAATTGTCTCTGAGGTCTAGTGTATTTCCAGGTGTTTTTATTCCTAGCTCTCATAACTCATTTGCACACAAGGTGATATATTTGCGTCTTACCTTCTTCCTCTTAAAATGGACTGCATGAGCAACAGATGAGGTAGCAGGTGCACAGTATTCTAAAATAAGGGGTTGTGGATAATTTGTAGTTTGGGAAAGGGAGGGCTCCCCTCTATGTACCACAGAAATTTGGCTGAGCATGAGATATTTTTCTGAATTCATTGTCAAAAGAGCTCATGGGTTGGATAGTATTAGGATTGTATTATACATCACAAAGATATTATTCAGGGAATGAAGAGACTGTTTGAGATTTGAGCAAGTGTAATAGACCTTCAAAGAATTCTGGTTCCTTAACACTACACTGCTCTCACTTCTTTTTTTTTCTAGGGAAATCCTGATGCTAGAAAGTTTTTCCAGTTTTTTTTTATTCAACTAAAAATGATCATTTTTTTAAACCAAATTTCCAAGGGAAACAGTTATCTCTGTCAGGGTGTTGTATGTGTGCAAACATGTCCATATATATGTGAGTGTGTGTGCTCAGGTGTTCATGAAAATGTGTGCACATGTAGCTGGGACCAGAGATTGGTGTAGGGTATCTTCTTTAATCCCTTTTCACCTAATAGTTTTAGATAAAGTCTTTCCTTGAACCTAGAATTCATCAAGCTAGTCTGACTGGCCAGCAAGACACAGTTTTCTTCTGCCTCCACTTTCAGAATTGGGATTAGTGGCTTATGGACTTGCACTTGACTTTTATGTGACTCCTGGGGATCTACCCTCATGTCGCCATGATTGTGAGACAAGCAGGTTACCCACTGTGCCATCTCCTCATACCTGCACCTCTTGGATGGAGGCCATTTCCATCTCTAGCTTAATCCAGTTCAGGAGAGTGTAGAGAGTTGTCATTGTTTTCACCCTTTAAAGACCTAAGGTCCTACATGTGCACCAACACACTAAGAGGAAGGCAGAGCAAGCTGCCTTATAATCTGTTATCCTTTTCACTTTTAGGTCAGCCCAGGCAGATAGTGCCTATTTAGTTATAGAAACAGGGGGAGAATGACAGTCATCTGTATCCATTTGTTTCATTCATTTGCCAGCATTTCCTGAATGCTGTCTGCTACAGAAAAAAATCAATATATATTTTATTGTATAGTTTCAATTGATAGCACTGGCTATATTACTTCAGACATATCACACAAATGTTTATACCTTACCATTTAAAAATAACCTTAAGTCTGTCATAAAGTATCTAAGTGGGCTATATTAATATTCTTCAGATCCTTACATATCTCATTGTAAGTGTCATTCGGAAGCTGAACTCAGGACACAGAGATAATCTCTTGCAACTGCAAACTTTTAAATTTTATTTTAGAATCATCTTTCTAGACACTTATTTGTTTCACAATAGTCTCCTCGTTGTAAATCCACGTCTTTTGCAGCTCTAAGGTCACAAAGCCTGTTAAAGTTTAGTGGACTGTCTCACCTCTGAATACCCATTGTTTACTGAGGGTTAGCAATGGTTTACGAGAAAGCATTGGCAGTCTCAGAGAGCAAACGATCCTGAATTCCTTCTCTTTTAACTTTGGAACAAGTGGAATTACATATCATAGGTGTGTGCGCCTTTGTAGGATAAAGGAAGCTGTGAGGTCTGGTGAGGAGCTTTATTGGATAAGACACCCATTGCTCTAATATAAGGCCTGGAGCTTAAAGTGGACAGGCATAGCGATCAGTGGCAGTTTTAGAACTTTTGGGCAGAGGTGAGACCCTGAGGACAAGGTGACTAGTTGGAGAAGCTGGATTTGATGATTTCTGAGTTCAACAAGAGACCCTACCTCCATAAGTAAGGGGGACAGTGACTGTCGAACACATTAGAGAAGAATTTCTGGCTTCCACACGGACCTAAGCAAGTATTCCTGCACCCCAAATTCATGCCCACTAACATATATGTAAGTACATAGTATATACATGCAAAACATGAGACTTTGAACCTTGGAAAAGCATCAGTAATGTTCCTCCGAGAAGAATAACCTGTTATGGAGATCTTCTATGGGAGGCACAGTAACAGAGGGCTGTGGATGGAAAGTATGTGGCCTTGCTTGTGTGATGGAGGGTGGTGGGTTCAAATGGCATAAAGAATTGCTTTCTTCTGTTGCTTTTCTCTAATTCACAATTCTATGTGTGAGGCTTAAAAATAGGGTACTGATCTTTTAGAGTTCTGCTTGTTTACTCTCAGCAATCAAGTTCGTCTAAAGTTCCTTTTTCTTTTTCGCCCAAGCTTACATATATTTTTAAATATACTGTAAACCATTTAGAGGTTTCTTTTTCCAGACTGAATCTTTCCTTACTGTATATATCTATCTTATTTTCTGAGCACATTAGCCTTTAATCTGCAGGATTAATACTGCAGCATTGAGAGCTGGCTTTACAGTATTCCTTAGCTTCCCGATAGTCTAGTTTCAAGGTGCAGGTTCAGGCCATGTTTATTGACACACTCTGTGGATCTTCTAGGTCCATGCCACCACTGAGATGGATGCTTCTGACTGCTCATAAATATCACTTAAGTATTTGATGGCAGGGCCTCTTAAAAGAACTGTGAGGGTTTTGCTACTAATGCTGAGCCAGGAAGCCGCTCTTAAAGGAACCATGTCTCTGCTTACCACAAGTAAGAAAAGCCTATTGAGAAAGATGGTTACTAAGAAGCTGTGTTTAATTCTGTTCATGTCTGTCTAGAATTCTTTTTTTTAAAAAAAAGATTTCTCAGGCTTTATGCAGAAACTTCTCCAAAAGTTTATGCATCATTTGTAGATGAAGGTTTCTGTCCTTCCTGGTCCCACAGCTTGTGTTAATTAAACCTGTTTGGCCTATTAGCTCAGCCTTAGTAGTAACTAACTCTTACAACTTAAATTAACCCATAATTCTTGTCTATGTTTAGCTACATGGCTTGGTGTTTTTCCTCAGTGAGACATTCTTATCTTGCTTCCTGTGCTTCTGACTGATGACTGCATCTCTACCTTTCCGTTTTCTAAAATTCCCCTGGTCTGGTTGTCCTACCTATACTTTCTGCCTGGCTATTGGCCAATCATTGTTTTATTAATCAATAAAACTGACAAAATTTATAGTGTACAAGAACATTATTCCACAGCAGATGACAGAAAACAGAGTCATATCCCATGGAGCTGGAGTTACAGTCAATTGTAAGCTGCCTGCTGTGGTCACTTAGAACAGAACTCAAGGTTCTCTTCAAAATCAGTGTGTACTCTTAATCACTGAGCCATTTCTCTGGCCATCTTTATCTTCTTCATAATATATCCTGATGTTCTCTGTCTCTAAGAGAAGGGCCATGTAATTGTAATTTTGATTTAAATTACACATAATTTATTTGTGTAATTGAGATGTAGGGGCTCATATATCACTGCATGTGAGTGGAGGTCCGAGGACAAGATGCAGGACTTGGTTTTCTCTTTTCAATATGTGGATCTTGGGGATTGAACTCCAGTCATCTGGCTTGACAGCAAGCATTTTGACCTGTTAAGGTATCTTGCTGTTTTTTTTATTTAAGTTTTCAGAAGTTGCTTGTTGTAGCAAGACCTAGATATCTCCCAAGTATTTCCAGTTTCTCCCTTGAATACTTATATTTTACATCATATTTGTTTGATTGACTCTTTGTAAGTTGTCTTTATAGAACTCAATAGACAAAGTCCTCTGGCAATGCTCTTACTGGCCTGATACTGATAGAGTGAACTATTTTATATTTATTTATTTATCAACACATTTCCCCCAAAATATTTAAGTAGCTTATAAATAAGTACAACATACAGCAAGACAAAATAGATTAAAATGAGTTTTTGGCAAAGACAGAGCATCTGTAGGAAGATTTTCAGAACTGGGGCAAGGATGTTCATATGACATTTGTCTTGTAGTTATCATGGAGTAGATGGTCTCAGGTGGGCAAAGATTCTGTGTAAATGGAGACTATTCTTTCATTTTCTGACAATGCTGATCCAAATAATCACAGAAAAATTATATTAATTACAACAATGTTTGTCATATTAGCTAAGGATTCTTATTAACTAATTCTTACCTCTTACTCTAACCAACTTCTATTATTTTATATTTTACCATGAGGCTCATGATTTGTTACCTCTTGCTTCTTGGGCAGCTACACGGCATCTACCTGACTTTTTCTTTCCTCCTCTATCTCTGCTTGTATTTCCTACCTTGCTATATTCTATCCTTCATAGGCCAAAGTAACTTATTTATTAACCAGTGCTAATAAGACATATTCACAGCATAGAGAGAGAAATCTCAAATCATCTCCCATTTTCTGCCTAAACAAAAAGGAGGATTTGAACTTTAACATAGTAAAATTATATATAATAAAACAGGTATCAAACAAAAATTATAGTTAGAATATTTCTTTGTGAGTTTAAAGTTTCATATCTATTTTATCTTTTATAATAACTTAGGAAAACTATAATTATCTGTCTTCAACTCCATCAATGACCCCAGAAGTATATAAATAGAAGTATATAAATAAACAGGAAATGCACTGTAAGCATCTTCTAAAATTCTAGAATTAACAGAGATATATCACTGCCTGTACAGTCACCGAAAGTTCTTCTGTACTGTTGAGGCATCCATCTTCAGCCTAAAATACTATAGTTTCTGATAGACTATTCCATGAAGCAGGAAATTTGAAAGACTGTTTCCATATATTGGCAGTTTGTAAGTCACTTCCTTCTGTGTCTTGCAGAACGTTTGGTAGTTCCCTCTGTGAAGTAGGAACCCTGAGAGACCATCCCATTTTGGGGAAAGTTTAGCAGTTGCTTTTCTGTGGGGCCTGAATGTCCAATTCATATAGCACACCATTAAGCAGTCCATGCAAGAATGATTTCTTGCCCAAATGACGAGCAAACTCCATAAGGATTCCCTTTGATGGCCATCATCCTCTTGAAGAAATTGGTTGGTGCTGCCAGAAGCAGACATGTCTCACTGTCAAGAAAAGTCTAAATTAAAACATTTTAAATGTCACATCCTGTAGGTCTTTGAAAGATTTGAAGAATAGGTAGCCATCTGAAATATGTCTTTATACATCTTGAAAACCTATTATTTCTAGTTTGACTATTATAGTTTACTATCCATTAATCCATAATTTTATTAAATGAACATATAATACATTAAATAAGAGTAGATATATATAACAAAATTGATTTTAATTTGTATAAATGAACCAAAATCCATAACAATATAAAGTATTCATTTCTATATTATACCCCACTTTATATGAAAACAAATATTTATAAATAATCATTTTTGGAAATTGGGCATTGTTTTCTCCAAACTGCTTCCTGCTGTTTAATGGGCAAAGTACTTTTAGGGTTCATGGAGACTTTCTGGGGGTTCTTGTTCCATCAAAGCACATTAGCCTGAAAGAAATCCATAGGTTCTCATCTTCTGTAAAAACAAAAGCAGAATCTCTTTTCTAAAGTAACATATCCTTAGACTCAAATTTTAAAGCCAAGATACTCTAAAATATATAAGTTGATCTAGCTCAGTTGATCAAACATGAGACTCTCAATCTTAGTGTCCTGGTTTTGTGCCCTACATTGGGTACTATTTGTAAACAAAAACTGTTCTTTTGTTTTCTGGCTACCATGACTCAAATAATCACAGAAAAACTATATTAATCATAACAATCTTTGGCCTATTAATTTTCTTAAGTTTACAAAAGCAAAGAAAACATTTATATTATATAGAATCCCAGATGTGGGGGTGAATCACTTAGACAATGAACATTATTTCACCATTAAGTTAGTTTTTGCCAAATATCAAACAAAGTTTTACTTCATTATTTATCTAAATCCATGTGAAGTCTTTATAAATTCAGATTTAATTTCACCTATACAAAGAGTACAAGTGGAATGTTGTTCGAAGTCCACATTATTGTATTTCAGTTTCCCAAATGATGAGTACAGAAAGACAGAGCCAGGAATCTCCTGATGCTTGACAAGAACCCCATCTGTGTCAAAATTCTAATCTCATAGTCTCTTAATGAGCATTGCAGTCTAGTTCTGGAATGCCCTGATTCATGCATTTCCCTGATTGATAATGATCTGGCATTAAAGATTGAAAATTATTTGGCTTTAATTATTAATAATTATCTGTCAGCAAAAAGATGAGGCAAGTCATTGGGAATAAGAGAACTTGGAAAATATGTGATGATGTTTGCTAGAACAGAAAGTGAGGCTCAACCAGGCAAAGTACTCTAAAGGTAAGAGTGTTTGTTCTTTCTGGCTGGCTGTATATCACCTATGTCATTTTTTTCCCATAAGCACATTAAAAACCAACCTCAAAACCAGTTGTGTACACATACCATCCTTGCATTCAAGACACTGAGGCAGGATGGTGGGAAGTTCAAATCCAGATGGGGTATGTGTAAATTTCTGCTATTTAAAAAATAAGAGGACACAGAAATAAACCAATGCAAATATAGCCACCTAATCTTTTGACATTTTTAAATTGAAAATTGATTTTTTTCATACAATATATTTTGATTAAATTTTCCTCTCCTCTAACTTCTTCCACATCCTTCCAGCCTCCCTACTCAACCAGGTCCATTCCCTTTCTTCCTTTCTTGCTCATTAAAAAAACAAACAGGCATCTAAAATAAGAAATACTAAGATTACATAAAATAAAAAAATAATAATAGGGTAAAATAAACAGAAGAAAAAGAGCTCTCAAAGCACAAGAAATATTTACAGACCCAGATAGTCACATATTAATGCACAGAAAATTCCCATGGAAATACAAAATTGGAAATCATAATCTATAAGTAAAATACTTGTAAGATAAAATGCCAGGAAAAACATTATAAGGAAAAAAATCATCCAAAAATGCCATTGAGTTGATTTTGTGTTGGTCGTCTACTACTGGGCATGGGAAATGTCTTTAGGTTTGTTTGTATACCCAGTGAGACACTTTTTTAGAAAACTAATTTTCTTTTGTGATATGTTGTCAAGTGAAGACATAGCTTCCAGGTTAGGAATGAGAGCTTGTCACTTGTCTTTTAGTGCTGGGACCCATGTGGCTTAGACTTGTGCAGGCCCGGTGAGTGTTGCCATCATCTGTGTGAATTCATCAGTGTGTCAGTCCTGTTGGGTTTAGAAGGCCTTGTTTCCTTGTTGTCTTCCTTTCCAATTGGTTCTAAAATCCTTTTGTTTACTCTTCTACAGAGATCCTTGTGATCTGAGGGGAGTTATTTGATGGAAACATCCCATTTAGGATAGAATATTATGAGATCTCTCTCATTCTCTATGCATTGTCCAGTTGTAAGTCTCTGTGTTTGTTCCATTTATAGCAGGAAGAATATTTCTCTGGTGATAACTGAACAGGACACTGATATATAAAAATGTTGTTGGGGGTCATTGTATTGCTATATATATATATATATATATATATATATATACGTATATATATATATACGTATATATATATATTAGCACAACAGCAGTGTTTGATTTTCCTCTAGCTTCATATCCTGTCTGATCTGGGGTTCTTAACTAGTGTCAGGCTTGGGTTCCGTTTCAAGGAATAAATACATCTTAAATCCCATAAGCTAGTGGTTGATTACTACCACAACTTTTGTCCCTTTATTACACCAATATATATTATAGGTAAATCACCACGCTAGATCAGAGAGTTTGCAGCTGGGTTGGTGCTTACCTTCTCCTATGGTAGGATGAGGGTAACTTCCAGTAACATGAACACCAGTTAGTAAGGTTTAAGTCTCTAGGTGGGACCCAGATAGACTTCTCTGTGTCCAACAGGCTATGTTGTTGTCTTTGGCAATAGGGCCTTATGGGCCTTACCATCAGTATATGGAGAACAACCAATTGCCTTGGCAAAAACATGGGTTGGGGGGTTTCATGGGGCCCCTTTGTTCAACAACTCAAGATATAACTCATTACTGGCATGGGGTGTTTCATTTGGCAGTAAGAAATGTCTAAGTAGGGTCCCCATATTATTTGTTGATTCAGCTTATATTTCTATCATGTATGTACATATTTTAAGAAGCTTCCAATACAGCAAGTTTCTATATGTTCCCTCAATGGTCCTTAGTTTTATTTTTCCCATTCCATATTTTGTCTCTTACCCTTCTCTTTTCTCCACTCTCCATTTAATCCTCCCGTTCCAGTCTTTGATCCCTTTTCATCCATATCTACAGCAAAGAAAAAGAGATATTCCATAGATTGAAGAAAAGCTTTGCTAACTTTAAAGACCATAGGGGATTCATATCTAGAGTTTAAAAAGTTCCCAAACTACTAAACACTCAAAACTGTCATCTAATCAATAAAAATGGCAATGACAGAACAAGCAATTCTCAAAAAAAGAAATACAAAGAGTAAATAAATATATGAAAAAGTTCAATAATCTTAGCCATCACAGAAATACAAATTAAAACAACCTAAATTCAGGTTCCATCTTACCTGAAAAGAATAGCTATCATTAGGGAAATAAATGATAGTGAGGCTTGGGAGCACTGGTTTACATTCTCATTATTCTAGAGAATGAGACGAGAGGATAATAATTCAAGGTCTTCTTTACTTGCAAAGTGAGCTCAAGGTCAGTCTGGGCATTTAATAAAACTATTTAAAAACTTTAAAAAAAGAAGTAAAAATGAGAATTAGGTTATAATTCAGTGGAAAAGAAAAAACTTGTTTAACATGCATGTGACTCTAGGTTGAATTCTCATTAAACAACAACAATGACAACAACAACAAAGCACTAAAGAATTACTGGTGAGAATCTGAGGAAAGAGGAGCTTTAACACCACTGTTTTAAATGTAAACTAGTCTAGTCACTATGGAAACCATCCCAACACCTCATTGAAACACTAACACACTAGAAATGTATTACCAAACAATACTACTTCTGGGTGTGTATCCAAAAAGATTCATGACAGCATGCCACAGAGACAGTCAAATACCAGTATTTATTGCTGCCGTAATCACAATAGCCAAAACATTGAGCCAGCCTAGATGTCCATCAACAGGTGAGTAAATATGGAAAATATGAGCGATATATACACTAGTGTTTTATTCAGCTATGAAGAGCAAACTTAAGCTATTTACATGAGTACTGGTTGATGTTCATGTTTAGAAAGATTAATTAACGTATTCAAATTGTGAAATGATTTTAAACCTATACGATTCCATCTATTTCTGAGAAACTTCTTTCTGGCTGAACATGAAGTCACCGAGAAACTGAATGCTAAGTCTCAACTTGCCTGTTTCCAATTAAGAATCATTGTGGGGATGCCTAAATCTCTTTATCTCTATGTTATTCTTCTGTCAAAAGTGGGATTAATACAACATTATGTACTTTACAGGGTTTATAAACCAAGTTAAACCAAACTTGTGAAGTGTTTTCAAATAAGGCTTATTATGACAACCAAGCAGGGTGTAGTTGCTCCAATTAACTTTCAGTGGTATCTTATTATTAACTGTTTTTTTATTTCCCCAGGTGACATTTTCTTTATGGCAGACAATGGCACCGGGGTGACAGAATTTATTCTGATGGGGTTCCAGCTGCAGGCAGAGTTGCAGCTAGGTCTCTTCTTCATGTTTCTGGCTTTTTATCTCATCACCATGGGAGGAAACCTGGGTATGATCATGCTAATTCAGAGTGACCCTCGGCTCCAAACACCCATGTACTTCTTCCTCAGCCATCTGTCCTTCCTGGATATTTGCTACTCATCTGTTATCGTGCCTCAGCTGCTGGAGACCTTGGGAACTCATAAGATGGTCATCACTTATGAGCGCTGTGCCACCCAGTTCTTCTTCTTCACCTGGTATGCTAGTACTGAGTGCTTCCTTTTGGCTGTCATGGCCTATGACCGCTATGTGGCTGTCTGTTCTCCTCTCCTCTATGCCATGGCCATGACACCACAGACTCGCCTGGGGCTGGTTGCTGCAGCATACTCTGGTGCAATGGTAAATACTGTTGTCCGAACTGGGTGTACCTTTTCCATTTCCTTTTGTAAATCTAACCAGGTTGATTTCTTCTTTTGTGACCTCCCACCCCTGCTAAAGCTTGCCTGTAGTGAGACCAAGTCACGAGAGCAGGTGATCTTTCTTTTGGCTTTCTTGGTCATCACAACTAGTATTTCAGTGATTCTTATATCCTACCTATTCATCATTTGGGCTATTCTGAAGATTCGTACAGCAGGGGCCAAAGCCAAGACCTTCTCCACTTGTGCATCTCACATGACTGCAGTGGCACTATTTTTTGGAACACTTATTTTCATGTACTTGAAAGGTAACATGGGAAAATCACTCTGGGAAGACAAGATTGTGTCTGTATTCTATACTGTGGTGATCCCTATGCTGAACCCTATGATCTATAGCCTGAGGAACAAGGAAGTGAAGGAGGCTCTGAAGAAAGCTTTCAAAAGAATGAAGGTTTCCCAAGGCGAGTAAGACTTAATTAAACTTCTTCAGTTCAGAAATTCCTGACAGTCCTTTGGGCCTTTGTTTTGACTTCTTAATATGTGACTCTGCTCTCATAGTTGGACTTATATATTGAAGCAGAAAATAAAAATTTGGCTTTCAGAACTTTATTAGCTCTGTGATTTTAAGCAAGAAATTCTTTGTATCATTTTATCACACTTGAAATTTTTATTGAAGCTATAGAGATGGCCCAGTAGTTGATAGTACATCTTGTTCATGCGGAGGACTCAAATTCAATGTTAAGTACTAACTTTTATCTACATCTAGATATCCACTGGCTCTTCTGACCTCCACGGACTCTTGTTCTCTCTGTTCTCTCTGTTCTCTCTGTTCTCTCTGTTCTCTCTGTTCTCTCTCTCTCTCTCTCTCTCTCTCTCTCTCTCTCTCTCTTCCCACATACACACATGATTGCATAATTAAAAATAATATTTTTAAGAAGAAATTTTTCTTCTTTGATATGATTGAAAGTCAAGAGATGTTTAGCCGAGATCAAGAGAGACAGGATCAATGTCAAGGACATTTACAAATACAAATGTGTTACAAATTGTGAGCTTGATTTTTCATATCAATCTTGGGTATTATTGAATATTTCAATAAGCTATTTTATTCTTTCATGTAAAACTCATTTTTTAAACTTATGATAATCACAAGCAGCAGTGTGTTTCTTATGTGATTAAGATAAACTCTTTGGTTATGGATGGTTAAACAGATATCAGTATTGGACAAAGAGATTGAATCTTCACTCACAAATAATTTAGGTGTTTTTCATGGAGGAATAGAAGTAGCTAAACAAAAGATGGAAGACTTGGTGAAAAGGAATTATGATTCAGGAATGCTCAGCTATAGTATATTTGCTTACTTTCCAAGAGGGCATAAAGTCAAGGTGCTGTAAAATAAAGGGAAGAAGAAACGATTGATATTAACTATTGGAAATACTTTGATCTTGATGTATGGTGAAACTAAAGCACACAGATATCGTTATACTAATTTTTTCGATCACCAAAGGTCAGATGTTCTATTTTTTTCTCATCATTATTCAAGGAAAGATGCTTCAATTAATTCAGGTTATTTTCTATTCTCTAGTGAGAGCCACCACTATCTTCTCTCATCTTCCCTAGGACTTTTACCTTATTATCAGAAAACAGAGAAGGACAAATCTATCACCTTTTAATGTCTTCCATTATGTGATAGTAATATTACTTGGAAATAGTTCCATGGAGACTTTGCAGTCTTGTTCACCATTTCATTAATATAGTCACTATTGTGTAGCAAAGATGATATTTGGCTGGAACATGGTAATAAATAAAATACATAATAAAGTTTATAAGGGTTATCCTGAATGGAATTTGAAACATGGGGCATAGTCAAGTATTGTCATGCCAGACCATTATACAGGCAATTAACTTTTAAAGTTTTGGAAAGTGGAAACGAAAAATGATTTAACAAAAATAAGAATCACATGCCATTGTTAAGTGGTGTAGTAAGGCTTTAACATAGTCTGGCTAAAAAAATTAATCTCCAATTAACTAACATCTAGCAAGAAACCTAAAGAATTACATATGCTATTTTTCTAAGAAGGGGATACTATATCAGATTGGAATAATTATAAATGCAAAATTCTGTGAAATCTGATGCACTGAAGGTAAACCAAATTACAGGAATCTTAGGGGAAATGGCAGAGGAGAACGCAGGAGAAACCAGGGCACAAACCCTTGCAGGTTTACTTAAGGGCTTGCAAATTTTATTCCAAGAGCAGGATAGGGAATGATAGTTTCAAATTTTAAAAAACTCCATTTCCTGCAGTTGATTAGGTTGGAAAGGAGGAGACCAATAGTGATGGAAATATGGGAGCATAGACTCAGCTGTGTAAGAAACAATTGGAATATTTTAGTACATAATATATATGTCTGTGAAATACAGTATGATGCTTCTCAAATTCATCTTAGGAAAGAGAAAACTAAGAGGCAAAGGACTATGATGTGAGATTAGGACTGATTCTCAGAAAAATGGTAAAGTTGACAAAATATCTGTCTTTGCATTTAACTTGTATCAGGTCTGGTCTTTCCTGGGACTGTAGACTATACTACCTATCAAAATGGCTATTTAATCAATCTTCTGGTCTATAATAGGCTGCAATAATGAGCTTAAGAAATCATTCATTATAGGGAAATTTTAAATAAAACACATTTTAATATACAAAATATTAAACTAAGATTTTCTTTCTTAGTGGTAGTGGAAATTAGTTACCTCATTTTCCTCTCAATTTCTACTTGGTAGGTCAAAACCAATTCTGCTTATAGATGAGTCATTTATGTAATTAATGTATACTTACAAAAATATCTAAAATAGACAAACAAATGATTTTCCCAGTATTGCATCTATGCACAATTGCTTCTGGAATACAAAAGGCAGATTAAAATAAGGTTTAATGATTGCAAACATTGCTTTTTTAACAATTTAACTTTATGTGTATGAACGTTTTGACAGCATGCATATATGGATACCATGTGCATGCAGTTCCCAAAAAGGCCAGAAGAGAGCACTGGATTCCTTGGAACTTGAGTGGTAGATTGTGAGCAGCCATGTGGGTTGGAGGAATGGAATCTTGCTCCTCTATAAGAAGAGCAAGTCTTCTTAACTACTGAGCCACCTGTCCAATCCCCAAGAGGCTAACTCATGCATGAAGCATAGCATTTATTGTTCTGTCAGAGATATTCATCAATAAATGAATGAAACTATTGACTGTCTAATCTGTATGAAGTTCTATGCAAAGCTTCTTTATTCTTTTTTTAAAAGTTCCATTTTGAAAATAAAAAATTTTCACTCACTATTTTATTTTATTGCTGTTGTTTAGTCACATTGTGTAACCCAGGTTAGCCTCAAGCTCAAGGTTTTTCTTTTTCAGCCTCCCAGAGGCTGGAATTGAAATCACATGCCACCCAGTAGGCCCACCCAGGGAGGATAGGGAGAACTTGGGGGAATGGGATGGTTGGGATAATGGAAGAATGAATATGGGAGCAGGGAAGTATATATCTTAATTAAGGGATCCATTTTAGGGTTGGCAAGAGCCTTAACTCTAGAGTGGTTCCCAGGGGTTCAGAGAGATGTACCCAACTAGGTCCTTGGCAGCTGAAATGGCCCGATCCTATGGCCATACTAACGAATATCTTGCATATCACCATAGAACCTTCATCTGGTGATGGATGGAGATAGAGACAGAGTCCCACATTGGAGCACTGGACTGAGCTCCCAAGGTCCAAATGAGGAACAGAAGGAGGGAGAACATGAGCAAGGAAGTCAGGACTGAGACAGTGGGGCTGATCTATTGGGAGCTCACCAAGGCCAGCTGGACTGGGACTGAAAATGCATGGGATAAAACAGGACTCTCTGAATATGGCGGACAATGAAGGCTGCTGAGAAGCCAAGGACAATGGCACTGAGTTTTGATCCTACTGCATGTACTGGCTTTGTGGGAGCCTAGCCAGTTTGGATATTCCCTTCCTAGACCTGGATGGAGGGGGGAGGACCTTGGACTTTCCACAGGGCAGGGAACCCTGACTGCTCCTTGGACTGGAGAGGGAGGGGGAGGGAAGTGAGGCATGGGGAGTGGCAGGGAGGAGGCAGAAAGTTTTAATTAAAAAAAATTAATAAAAAATTAAAAAAAGAAAAAAAAGAAGTAGAAAACAGTCAATGGTTTTGAAATGGCTTTCCTTTCCTCTCCTCTCCTCTCCTCTCCTCTCCTCTCCTCTCCTTTCCTTTCCTTTCCTTTTCTTTTTTTATTCTCAGCTTCAGAGTTCCACCAAGGTTTCAGGAGGATAAGTGAGTTTGGTGGTCGGGAAGGGGTCAGTAGCTTGCAGGGTCCGGTGGATGGGGGTGGGTACTGGGGCAGCCTACCTGCAGGTAACTCTCCTGCTGGCTAACTAGAAAAGCCAAGGCAGTTGGGGAAGGGGCTTGGGGTTTTGCCCCACTATGGAGGTCCTAGAGAGTGGGATGTTCTGCCAGGTGGCTGGTCACTCGCTTCTAGGTTTTCTCTGTATTGTAGCAAGCTGTGTTTCAGAGTTCCACCAAGGTTGCAGAAGGATAGGCAAGTTTACGGGGCGGGATGAGTCTAGTAGCTTGCAGGGTCCAGTGGATGAGGGTGGGTATTGGGGCAGCCTACCTGCAGCTGAAATGATAATATTTAGCTAAAATATTTTTCTCTTGGTCTTCACACAATTGTCTTTGAAAAAAGTGAAGAAAGTAGACCTGCAAACTTTTATTAAAGCTGGCAATGACTAGAGGCTATATGTTTGTGACTACATGCACAAGATCAGCCAAAGAAGAAACCAATCTAAACCCCAGTATAGGTGGAAGAGGGGGTTCATGAAGTGCCACCTAGGCTGAGCTACTGTTGGCAACTGATGGCTACAAGAAAGGGAGAGAAATTTTTTTTTTGTGCTACAGGCCCTGACAACTACACATACATCAATAGATGATCTTAAACCTTTGTACACA
>NC_022015.1:44150068-44216994 GCF_000317375.1 Microtus ochrogaster | reverse complement strand
TGTGTGTGTGTGTGTGTGTGTGTGTGTCTGTGAATCTTCCTCAGTCTCGTAACTAAAAGTATAGGAAGAAGCAGAAGTCAGCAAATCTTTTGCAGCTTAGGGCAGTATTGCTACTATTATATCCTTAGGATACTTCTTTACCAGGGAGATGAAATGAAATGATCTTGTTTAGACTAAGGAAAAGTAGTGGATAAAGAGAAAAGAGGGTCAGTGGGGTAAAGCCAAACCTGGAGTCAGATCAAATTAACCAAAACCATTTTTTCTTATTTACCATTATCTCCAGCACTTTAGTCCAGCCCTGGTCTAGCTACCAGAAATTTATGTGACAATGCTTTCTAACATCTTCCCTGCCCTGATATACTTATATTCAGTCGAATGACAATCAATTCTCTAGCTTCAAAGTCTCTATCACCATTTGAGCTTTTTGACTTAATGGTGGACATTTTTTCTAAGTAACAGGAATTGGAAGGAACCAAGGAATCATGTGAAATCAGTTACACGGTAAGCAGTTTATAGCATATGTGCAACTTGGTACCTAATGTCGATTAGATCATTTCCTAGCTGTGCTGTCTTGGGCTTGTAGCTTAAGTGTGGTCTTGGCTTTCTCACACACAGAAAGAAGAAAATCCATTTATAAAGTAAAAATGTGAAAATTAAATGAATGAATCATATCATTAAGAGTAGTCTACCAAAGTTTTTTATTATTGTCAATATTGTTCTAATTAAAATGTATATCTTTTTGCGAAAATCAACAATTTATTTCAGTTAAGTAGCACATTTTAAGGTAATAGATAGAGGTATAGAACCTAAAAAGAACTTATGACAATCACTAATATTTTCATCGGTTGTACTGAATTCACATGTTTAGAACATGTTCTGATTTTGCAACTGGAGTTTTAACACAATATTGTTCTCTTTTCAAGGTGTATCACATATTATTTAATAACTTCACTCTATAAAGTGTATTAATCCTTTCCTGAGTGATGAACTCCCTGGGGACATTTACTGTCTGGAGAAGGAATAATGAAAGGAGGTTTCTTGTAAGGCCTATGATTTGATAAACAAATTGAAGGTAGTGTAAGCGCTGGGGAGGACCCTGAGATCAGGAAAGGTGTTCTTTCTAGGCAGAAGTGATATTCTGCCTGAAGCACAGAGACATGCAGGAATGGAGGAGCATGAAGTCTGTGAACGATTCAGTACATCTGGGAAAATTTGGGGAGAGTGAGGTGTCACTATGTGTGTTATGACTGGGAAGTAAATTGTGTACATAAGAAAATAAGTAGGGGATATAATTTAGATAATCCCAGCACATTAAGGATGCTGACTAATTTTCTGCTCTTTAAAGGGTTCATGACCTAGATTTTTGTCTAATGGGTGAGACATGATCAAAATAAAATCTTGGAAATAACAAGATTTTAATTGATATTAAATTTAAAAATTGGCAATAACTGGTAAAAAGTTACTCTGACTCAGGAGTGAGGGAGAGCAGTTAGCTCTATGGCTTTTGATTTAACCCAGAAAAGAGATGGAGAGGGTTGGAAATAGGAGGAGAAGCTGTGACCATCAAAGCAAGGGGGTAGAAGCCTGAGATGGTCAACTGCATGGTAGGAAAATGACCACAAATCACTGGATAGGCTCTGCTTGATTTACAGGGCTCACATAGTTACTATGCAGTACAGATGGGATAACCCACTCTCTTGATCTGCAAATGTTCACGAGTGTCTTCTTTTCTGCCCAGTCTCTTAAGATGACTATCACAGAACTTCCTTGAAGGAAGGAATTGATACCTGTCCTGTATAAAGTTCCCTCTCTAGCACCTGGGTATTTACGGTATGTTCAAAGGTGTACACTGTACTTACAGGTACATCCTGTGTGCAGCACACTGACTTTTTTCTAATGCTTTCTCAGGTACAGCTGGCTTCATGGCCAAGGTGAACCTGACTTTGGTGACAGAGTTTCTCCTCATAGCGTTCACTGAACACCCAGAACGGGGGCTCCCTCTGTTCCACCTGTTCTTATTTATCTATCTCTTCACTTTGCTGGGGAACTCAGGCATGATTATTCTGATCCGCATGGATCGCCAGCTCCACACCCCGATGTACTTTCTTCTAAGCCACCTCTCTTTCATGGACATCTGCTACTCCTCTGTCACTGTTCCTCAGACGATGGCTGTGTTGTTGGAGCACGGGGCAGCCATAGCCTATGGACGCTGCGAGGCTCAGTTTTTCCTGTTTACTTTCTTTGGCTCCATCGATTGCTACCTCTTGGCTCTCATGGCCTATGACCGCTATGTGGCTGTGTGCCAGCCTCTGCTTTATGCCACCATCATGACACAGAAAGCCCTTCTAAGTTTTGTGGCTGGGGCTTATGTTGCTGGCCTCCTCAGTGCCTTGGTGCGGACAATCTCAGCATTCTCCCTCTCGTTTTGTGGAAACAATGAAATCGATTTCATTTTCTGTGACCTTCCTCCTCTGTTAAAGCTGACCTGTGAAGAGAGCTACACACAAGAATTAGTAATCATTGTGTTTGCCATTTTTGTTATCCCTGCTTGTATGGTGGTAATTGTGGTTTCCTACCTGTTTATCATAGTGGCCATTCTGAGGATCCCTTCAGCAGGAAGTAGGGCTAAGACCTTCTCAACATGTGCTTCCCACCTGACTGCAGTGTTGCTCTTCTTCGGCACCCTCATCTTCATGTACCTCAGAGATAACTCTGGCCAGGCTTCAGAAAAGGACCGGGTAGTGTCTGTATTCTACACAACAGTAATCCCTATGTTGAATCCCCTCATCTACAGCTTGAGAAACAAGGAAGTGAAGGAAGCACTAAAGAAGGTTCTCAATAGAGTCAAGACTTCCTAACCTCTTCTCACCTTGGAAAATGCTGAGAATATCTGTTTTCTAATGCTAGCACTTGAATATTTCCTTATTTGTTTTATTCCCAATTTTAAAAGTGGATATCATGATCTAGGGTTTATAAAAAGTGAGAATGTTTAGCTTCAAGGAGAGGCAAGAAGAATTGTAAAGTCATCTGGAGAAGAGATTTGAGGTTAAAATGGGTGATTAGTTCATAGTTTACATGTAGATTGTACTATACATGGCTCAGACAATTAAGGAGTCATTAGAAAACTAAAATTAGTTGAATAAAATTTCCCCCAAATTGAAGTAGACAATATTTGGTTCTTGCAAAAAAAGTCAGTATGCTGAAGAGTTACCTGCTCTCAGAAGCCATTAGAAAGAAAAGAGCAGGTGGGTGGAAAGAATGGACTAAGAGAATGAATTTCCAGGCTTAAAGAAACAAGTTAATGTTTTCTGGTATCTGATCCATTTAAGAAGAAAAGGCAAAATTATGAAGTTGTAGGGACTTGGCATACATTAATTAATATAGAAAACCTTTACTTTTTCTTGTTTTATATTAGTGCACCTCAGTTTTATATTGAGGTAAATATCACGAATTCCTTTATGTATTCAATGTGCTTTGGATATATCATTCATATCATGTCTTTTTCCTCTTATCCCTCTTCCTGGTTCTCTTCCACTTTCCAACTAGCCTCTATGTCATGTCTTTCTTTCAGAAAGAGTCAATATTTGCATTGTGATTATGAATTGTTTTGCTTAACATGATGATCACCAGTTCCAACCATTTTTTTTCTGAAAATAATACGATGCAATTCTTTTTTGTGTCTGAAAAATTGTCCATTATGTACATATACCACATGTTATTTGTATATTAATACATTGCTGTACACCTTGACGTAGTCTATAAGTTAGAAATTGTGAAGAGTGCTGCAGTAAATAAGAGGCTATTTTTATGTTGTGTAATTGCTTGTATTTTAAAAAATACATGAGGGAGTGATATAGGTGGATTATATATAATGACTGCATTTTAGTTTCTAATTTTTTTTGTTTTTTTGAGACAAGGTTTCTCTGTAGCTTTGGAACCTGTCCTGTAACTAGCTCTTGTAGACCAGGCTGGCCTTTAACTCACAGAGATCTGCCTGCCTCTTCCTCCTGAGTGCTGGGATTAAAGGCTTGCATCACCACCAGGCTAGTTTTGGTCTAATTTTTGTATTATTTTTCATTTTTGTTTTTGGAGTTTCTTTTTTAATTGATTTTTATTGAGCTGTACATTTTTCTCTGCTCCCCTCCCTGACTCTCACCTTCTTCCTTCAACCCTCCCCCAAGGTCCCCATGCTCCCAATTTACTCAGGAGATCTTGTTTGTTTTTTTACTTCCTATGTAGGTAAGATCTATGTAAGTCTCTATTAGTGTCCTCATTGTTGTCTAAATTCTCTGGGATTGTGGTTTGTAGGCTGGTTATTCTTTGCTTTATGTTTAAAAACCACCTGTGAGGCCGGGCGTTGGTCGCGCACGCCTTTAATCCCAGCACTCAGGAGGCAGAGGCAGGTGGATCTCTGTGAGTTCGAGGCCAGCCTGGTCTACAAGAGCTAGTTCCAGGACAGGAACCAAAAGCTACGGAGACACCCTGTCTCGAAAAATCAAAAAAAAAAAAAACAAAAAAAACAAACAAACAAACAAAAAAACCAAAAAACCCCACCTGTGAGTGAGTACATGTATTAATTGTCTTTCTGTGTCTGGGTTACCTCACTCAAAATAATGTTTTCTAGCTCCATCCATTTTCCTGCAAAATTTAAGATGGCATTATCAGTGTTTTGTTTTTCAAGTCAGGATTTCTCTGTGTATCTCAGGTTGTCCTGGACTCATTCTGTACACCAGGCTGACCTTGAACTCAGAGAGATCCACCTGCCTCTGCTTCCCTTAGTGCTGGGATTAAAGGCGTGTGCCACCAGCACCTGGCTTATTTCCTAAAATTTTAAAAATAATTTGAATATATTTTCACACTAATGGGTTTTTTATTTCCTCTATTTTATTTTTGCTGATTTTCTATTTCACTTCCCCATCCAGTTCACAAGTGCCTTTCGTCTATTTTTGATCTTTTGTGTTTCCATTTGAACTGTAGGATTATTTTTCTTGCTCTATGAAAACTTTTCAAGAAATTTCAAGGAGATTTTATTAAATCTGTAAACCACCTTTGGAAATACACATAAGAAATAAATCTTTTTTCTTTAAAACAGTAAGAGTTTATACAACTTACTTCAGTAGTGCAGCTTAGCATAACTTATTTAAAAATCTGAGCACTTGGGAGAAGAAAAAATGAATAAGTAATCTGTGAGATAAGTCTAGAACATACCTTTTATAAATCTAAGATTTTTAGTACTTTTTAATTTATTCTTTTCTCAGACAATTCTGACTGCAGTTTTTCTAAGACCCTCCCCACCTTACCCCCCCAGATTGACTCCTCCCTCTTTCTCTTTAGAAAATATCAAGTCTTTGAGGGATATCAACTGAATGTGGCATAATAAGAAATATTGTTCTTATTATTTCTTTTATATTTTACATTTTAACAATATTTCTGACATATAAAACACATTACATAGAAAAATATACATGGATTTTCTTATTTTTACATGTATTTTTAGGTTGAAAAATAAATTTCTGAATCAAAAATACAATTCCAACAGCTCTACCAGAGGCTAGTCTGGTCCTGTGTACCAAAGCAGAAGATTTAGGCTTTTTTAGAGGCCATGCCTGGCTAGATCTAGGAAGACTTTTGCTTATTCAGAGAGCAGACCCAACCAAGGATCACAACGCCCCCAAGCCCCAGAGTAGATGCCCTACTTTTGTGGCTATTGTTAAGGGTATTGTTTCCTAATTTCTCTCTCAGACCTTTAATTGTTCGTGTATAGGAGAGCTACATATCTTGAGATAGCTCTAACCAAGCAAGTGAAAAACCTGTATGACAAGAGGGTCAAGCCTTTGAAGAAAGAAATTGGAGAAAATATCAAAAGACAGACAGATCTCCCATGCTCACGGATCAGTAGGATTAACATAATAAATAAGGCCATTTTACCAAAATCAACCTGTAGATTCAATACAATCCTCATCAAAATTCCAGCACAATTCTTTACAAACCTTGAAAAACAATACTCAACCTCATTTGGAAAAACGCAAACTCCAAGACAGCTAACAGAGTGCTTTACAATAAAAGAACTGCCAGAGGTGTCTATCCTTGATCTCAAATTCTACTATAGAGTAGTATTTTTAGTAATTAGTAATACAATGAAATAAAAGCAGACAAGTGGATCAGTGGAATTGAGTCCAAGTCCCAGACATAGATCCATATACCTATGTACACATGATGTTTGATAAAAAGTAAAAATTATACAATGGAAAAAGAAAGCATCTTCAACAAATGGCGCTGGTCTTACTGAATGTCAGCATGTAAAATTCAAATAGATCCATATTTATCCCCATGTACAAAACTCAAGTCCAAGTGGATCAAAGACCTCAACACAAATCTGGTTATACTGCATCTGATAGAAGAGAAAGTAGGAAATAGCCTTGAAATTATTGCCACAAGCAACAACTTCCTAAATATAACACCAAAAGCATAGACTCTAAGATTGACAATTAATAAATGGAACCTTTTGAAGATTTTGTATAGCCAAGGACACTGTTAATAGGACAAAATTGTAGCCTACACAGTAAACATGCTACTCAAAGCAGAAGCAAAGGAAGTGTATTTAGACTATCCCACACTCAGTCTCACATTCAATAATCACATTTCCTTATGAAATTCTGAGTAGATAATGAAACTAACTGTTCAGTCCTATGTTGTGACTGTATAGCAAGACCGAGGGTAAATGTGCTATAAAGAGACTGTCGTGGAAAGTCCTCAACTACAAGCTCCAGTCCCAATACTGCCTCTGAATAACAAGTTGAGCAGAACCTGAGTTACATCAGTGCCAAAAGTTAATTCCCTGGAGGGGTTGCTAATTAGATATATAACTCAGAATGTTTAGGAGTTTCCACGTAATCCCAAAGGGTTTTCTTTTATCATCTAATCTGAGTGGAAGAGATGAGATAATGAACATCTTCTAAAATTCAATCTTTCTGTAGGGCTTGACTTTCCACAGAAGCCCCAGAGGCATCTTTGGAGCTGATTTTTGACCAAAGGAAGCCTTTCCATGTTTTTGTTCCCACAGAAACAAATACCAAACAAGTATAATATTCATTTGATTAATAAGAAGAAAAAATAAAATATATATGTTATGATGAGCCATGTGGGTGATTTTAGATGCTTTCTGAAAAATGCTTGAACAACAATTATTAGTTTGAATTCAAAATCAGTCAACTAGATGACTTTACTAAGTATTTTTTAAATAACTATTGCTCTGGAAACTCTGGAAAAGATACTGACTCTAAAATAAGGGGTACACAAATTAGGGAAGGTGAACTGGAGAGAAGATTTGGCCATGGACAATGCAGACAGTCATCTCATGGGACTTTGTTTATCATAGGAATATAATAGGTAAGATTGAGTTACTTCTTTGAAACCTTTGGTTGAGACTATAAAAACATAGTTTTGTGCAAATGAGTCTGATTATATTAGACTATAGAGCTTATACACAGATTTCCCTGTAATTATTATATCCTGTATTCATCCACTATGAGGAACCAACCTTGTACATTTGAGCTCTGATACAGAAAGATTATGTAAGGTTGAAGATTATTTCCCTGACTAGCCATAAAAACTTATTTAGCGATTTGAGTCCAAGTCTTCTTAAGGACAAAATAATTATTTCATGGGATCATAGAATTGTGTAAGATAATATGTGCAGAATGTGTCATGTTGTGATTGGCTCAGGACAGGTGTTAACCAAATGACCATCAGTATTTGGAAAAGAAACAAGACCTAAAGGAGCTCATCTGTAGTCTGGGGAACCAAGGTAGAATCCAAAAAGCGTTTTTATTAGTTGTCGTATGCTTGAAAAAATAACTGAGTATTCAAAGCTCTGTTTCTTTATATCTAAAGTAAGGTTGGCTGTTGTTACCTCATAATGTTATTGTCAAGTTGAACTGGGACTGGCACCTTTAAAGTGCTTAGCATGTGCTTGAAGCAAAGTAAGGACACAATATTTAGGTAGAATAATTTTGAGACATTAATTCCATAAGTGAAGAATTTAGCATTGTCGAGCTTTATTGTCATCAATGATAATTATCCTTTGGAAGATAAAGAAGAAAGAGTTTGAGAAAAGGTTGCAACTTAAAGTGTAAGGTAACTGGGGCATTGTTCTTGGCTAAAATATTTCTCTTTCCCTAGGGATCTCTCAGAGCCTCCATCTTATTCTGTGCTGCATGTTGTATAATAAAAGCATATCACAGGTAATACATACTGTCAACTCATACATGTTTTATGATTTATTAAAATGTTTATAAGCCTTGTAGTCCACCCGTCACATCTGCCTTTCATAATTTTTCTGTCTTATCTTCTGTAATCATCCCTGAGCCTTGGGAGGAAAGGGTATGTAATATGCAGCTCTGATTTATGGCTGAGCATTCTGAAGTTTCTGATTATTTGTTCATCAGACAGTTGTTGGTCTTTTTGTTCACCACATTTTACTGGGAAAAAGCTTTAGGAACTCTTGGAAATTAATAGATGCTGGAGGAGGGAGAGTCGGGTTTTAGATCATGTTCCAGTAAATGATGCACATTCTAAAGTAGATTTGCAGCACAATGTAGACCTTATGGATTTAAACAAAAAAAAGATACAAAATTGGGTGGGTAGGGGAAAGGGTGTGGCTCTAGGAGTTGGGATAGAAGAATGAATATTATCAAAAAACATTTTGCAAACTCTCAAAAAAAACTAATAAAATGTGTTCATTAGCCAATTTTCCATTTTAAAGCAGTTTTCAGTTTAAGGAGGCTATTGCCTCTCTCTACTCTGGCCACAATCTAAAATACTGGTTCCCCAAAACTCTTCTTAAATAACATCACACAAAATATGAATATACCAGGTGTGTCATCAAAATATTCCTTCTGTAAACTATGGCTAAATTGTCCTTAGATGAAATAATCAAACCTAGGCAGCTTTAGAAAATTGGTTCTAAGTTGTTGAAACACTCATTCATATTTGCCTCTTGGTTAAGCAATTTACTTAAAGACCCACCAAGAAAAACATGGGGCAAGAAGGTCTATGTCAACCCAGAATCATGAAAGGAAAAAAAACCCACACAAGTATTGCAAAAGTTCAAAAAAAACCTTAATAATTATTTGCCTAAAGATCTTTAAGAAGCATGTGTGTGTGGTTAAGTTTTGGAATAGGGTATGCAGACAATTTTGTTTCTAAGAACAGAAATACAATGTGGTTGAACGAGTACAGAATTTGGCATTAGAAAGTCCTAGGTTCAAATACAGTATGATGAGCAAGTTCCATAGTCACTCTGAACTTCACTGTGTTTGTTTATCATGTATGTATTCCAGTCAGAAGCAGGAGAGGTAATATGATGTGGGTTTGGAAAGAGAAAGAGAGACAGAGAGAGACACACAGAAAAACAGAGAAAGTGACAGAAAGAGGCAGAATGACAGAGACACAGTCTTGGTGTAGCTGTATTTTTAGCTGCACCCAATTTGCTGACATATAGTCTTTGCTCAGGTACTTTGAACAATAAACCTGTCACAAGGATTCCACAAACCAGTCATTAGACAGAAAATGAAATTAAAAAGTTTACCAGTTAGATGATAAAAACATGCTAATAATTAGCCATTTTTTTCATTGTTTCAATGTAGGAAATTAACCACAGGGGAACTTCTCTATACTGTGGATATGAACATGTGGGAAAATATAGTAAAACAAAAATATAGTACTTCTGATGCGGGATTTTCCTCTGTATGCTGTGATTCCCATTAACGAATAAAGAAACTGCTTTATCCTGTTGATAGGCCAGAACTTAGGTAGGGAAAGCTAGGCTGAATGCTGGGAGAGAGAAGGGCAGAGTCAGAGAGACACCATGGAGCCACGGAAGATAGACAGAAACTTTCCTGGTAGGCCATGATCTCATGTTGATGCACATATTAATGGAGATGGGTTAAATTAAGATGTAAGAGTTAGCCAATAAAAAGCTAGAGCTAATGGGCCAATCAGTACTTTAAATAATATGGTTTCTATGTGATTATTTCGGGTCTAAGCTAGCTGGGCGACCAGAACCAACAAGCAGCCTCCCTGCAACATATTTTCTTATTATAAATTGTAGCAAATGAATATAGATTTAAACACACACACATATGAGTGGCATAAAAATAGAAAGGGCACTTATGGGGCAAGAGGATGTAACCTGGATGGGAGAGAGAAGGGAGGAAGAAATGGTTACTGAGAAAGAAAATCAAAGAGTATTTCTTTTCTCTGGTATGAGAAGGCTGTATTACTCAGAGAGTGTACTATTTCATGAAAGGAAAGGTCCGGAAAAAAAACTACTGTGGTAAGTGGTAGGTAAGAGCAAAGAACAGTTACATGTATGTATAAAATATCACAACAATGATAAAAGAATTAATGATGGAAATGAATGCAATCACAAAGGAATAGGGAAACAATAAAATTAGATTATGTGACCCAAGACACAGAACTAAGGCATAGGAAGATTGTGGGTTTGGATTATTTAATTTTAGATGTTGTATATTAAAAACTCTTGAAGCACAGTATATTAAATGTGATGGGTAAGAATTGAAGTAGAAAAAATTGTTCTAGTATTATCTGAATAGGCAATATCCTGGAAAATGATATAATAGTAAGAAGAACATATGGATGTAAGTATTAAGGGATTATTGAACATAAAACACATACTAATCAACTTTCTATTTCTTTATCACTTTCATGAAAAGATGGGTTACATTGATTTGAGGATAATGACAAAAGCTAAGGTCAATGTGTGGAGGGGAGAGAGAGAGAGAGACAGGGTTCAGCTTTAAGAAGAGAATTGTACAGGTTGTACTGCCTGAGGATATGGTGGCTCATATGGACAACAAATAAAAAACATGTTGGTATCCAGCAAAGAAGACTCCTTCCTGTAATGGGGTTGGAACGGAGGTACAAAGGGTCATTTTGGTCTTCCCCAAACCTGAGGATCATCTCTCTTGTCCTCAGAGAAACCTACAAATGTAAAGCAGAATTCATTTGAAGCAGAAAGAGCAACTGAAGAGTCACCTCATATGCTTTGGAAATGTCTAAGGAAAATCACTGAGATTCAACAATTCCTGAAAAACACTTGTATAAATAGCCTCAGAAATACAAATTAACACATACTGTAGAGAAAAAAGATTGATCATCAGTCCTGGGTTCATTACATTTCACTCTTATATTCTGATGTGTATATAGTCCACACTGAATATGACCAATAGTAATTATACCACAGTAACTGAATTCATTCTTGTAGGCTTTACTGACTACCCAGAGTGGGAAATTCCTTTCTTCCTAATGTTTCTGAGTTTCTATCTTGTAACCATCCTGGGGAATTTGGGTATGGTCATTCTTATTCTGGTGGACATCCAACTTCACACCCCAATGTATTTCTTCCTGTGCCATCTCTCTGTAATGGATGCCTGCTACACCTCGGTTATCACCCCTCAAATTCTGGCCACACTGGCCACAGGCAAAACCATAATTGCCTATCATCACTGTGCTGCTCAGTTCTTCTTCTTCACCTTCTGTGCAAGCACAGAGTGCTTCCTCTTGGCAGTGATGGCCTATGATCGCTATGTTGCCATTAGCAATCCTCTGCTCTACACTGTGGCCATGAGTCCGAGAAAATGCTGGAGTTTGGTAGTGGGAGCCTATGTGTGTGGATTGTCTGGGTCCATTCAGAGGACCACAAGTACCTTCTCCCTCTCATTCTGTAAAGACAATAGGATAAATTTCTTCTTTTGTGACCTCCCACCTCTACTGAAGCTATCCTGCAGTGATACAACAAATGCTGAGATTATCATTGTGTTATTTGGGAACGTTGTCATCTTGGTTAATGCCTTGATCATACTCATTTCCTACCTGCTCATAATCAAGACTGTCATGAGGATGAAGTCTTCAGGTGGCAGAGGTAAAACATTTTCCACATGTGTCTCCCACCTCACTGCTGTGGTTCTTTTCTTTGGGACCCTCACCTTCATGTATATAAGAAGTGGCTTGGGAAAATCCCTGGAGGAAGACAAAGTTGTATCAGTCTTCTACACCGTGGTCATCCCCATGCTTAACCCACTGATCTACAGTTTGAGAAATAAGGATGTTAAGATTGCCTTCAGAAGGGTCACTAATAGACTACAGATGTCCTAGACTGTAGAGAACTGTCAATTTTGTATGAAGATCATTAATTACATAATAGACAGCAACAATATATTCATCTTCTATCTATGAACAGAGTGGATGCTTGCAAGTTGTTTCAGGCAAGATGAAAAGTTGTCATGCATTTTATATCCAGAAAATAAAGTATCTTTCTTTTTTCTGTCATGGCCTTCTGATGCTCTCTGACCCCATCACTTAGAGAAGGTTTAAGAGATCTCATGATTTTTTACACTGAATTCTGTTATACTTTCCATATTGTCTTTGCTGCTGTGCATATCATTGTGCTTATTGTGTCAGATATTACATTTCAGGACCCTGTGCATTGAGTTATTTGACTTTTTTGTTTCCTTTTCCATATGTAAAGTATACAGTGTAAGTGTCTCCTTCAATATTACAGTGTCTTTCTTTATTCTGGGCTTATAATAAAAGAACCTTCAAACTGTTTTTATAACTCACTTATTTTCTTTTCTGTTGATATGTTGATGACTTCAGAATGAACCTAGCCACTTAACCTATAGAAAGGTGTCTACAAGGGTCAATTCTGGCCTTAGAAGGATGATGCACTGTCATTCTTCCTCTCTCTAATGCCTACCTTGTTGGAAGCTCTCATCCAAGTATCATGCCTTTAGGATTAGCAATGTTAAGATAGCACAGAAACAGACAGTTAAACCACTCATTCCCTTTTTTTGTAGTAGATTTTATGACCTGTGAATACAATACCAGGCTGTAAAACATAAGATAATTTTCTTTCTTTTCTTAATTTCCATGTCAGAAGTCAGATGAGATATCAGTAATTGTATTTGAAAAAGATTCTGTCACATACATAGTTCTATTTGCATTTCATTTTAACTTCAGAGGCAGATGAGAAGATGTTGCCAAATAGGAAATTTCCATTTAGTAATATGTAAAATATTTCCTTCAGACCCAGACTACTCAGAATACAAAGTACACACAGCAGTAAGCTAGGTATGGGGTAGTTTGAAGCTAAAACTAATTTTGTCTCTAATTAATTGTGAGAATTTGGATAAATATTTCACACTTTCAGGTCTAAAATAAGTATAGCAATTCCAAATTTAAATACACTATAACAATTGAGTAATATGATAAGTAAGAAATTTCCTAGAATAAGTCGTGTCAGTATAGTTTGATCTCTTTCTTTACATTCTCTAACTTTATGAAATCAATGCTATTCTCTTGCTGCAACTGCAGGACTCATTCAATATTGATATAAAACAATAATGACAAAAGGTAATGGATAGAGGAAGATGAATTAATCAAACATATTTCATGTTTATCTGGGGAATTATACTTATGGCATCTCATATAACCAAAATAACTGAAGAACTTCTTCTTTGAATTTTCTTTGGCTTTATTTTCAAATTATGTGTTTGGGTGTTTTGTCTGCATGATATTGCATGTGTGTAGTATCCATAACAGGCCAGAAAAGGGCATCAAATCACCTGGAATTGGAGTTAGAGTTAGCCATGAGCCGCCTTGAGATGCTGGAAACTGAACTTGAATCTTCTGGATGAGCTGCCATCTCTTCAACTGTGAATCCATATCTCCATCTCCAATGACAACATTTTTACTGAGCATATTGTTTTGTTCCACTGCAATCTTTACCCTGGCTGCCATTTTTGAGACATTGTTTCTTTTCCTTCCATATTGAGGTCCTTTGGGGTCCAGTCTCAAGGTCCTCTTCAGAGTTCTTATTGAATGCTACAGCAAGAGAAAGAGAAAGATATCTGAGGGTAAATGAACTTACACTGTGCTGTTCCAAACAAGTCTCTTTATTCTTCTGCTTCTATTCTAATTGTCCTTCCTTGATTCTATTTCCCCTTGTAGGTTTTTGGTATGTTGTGTTTTCACTCAATTCTTGTATTTTTTAACGTTTCACTTTTTTATTTCCTCAACAACCCTTTTATCACTTAGTAGTATATAATCTTCATAAGCTTCTGTATATCCTATAGTATCTTATGCTCCTGAGTTTTAGCTTTATTTCACTGTTGTGATCATATAGAATATGGCATACAAACAAATATTTCATTATTTTACTCTATTTGTCAGATTGTCTTTGGGTCCTAATAGGTGATCTACTTAGAGAAAGATCCATGGGCTGCTGAGAAGAATCTAAATTCTGGAGTATTTTAATTTGATAGTCTGTAAATGTTTAAAAAGTGTACTTGATATACAAGTGTCATTTAATTTAGATATTTCCATGAATTTATGACATGTGCGCATGTGTGTGTGTGTACGTGTGTGTGTTGAGCTGTCAATTCATTTGAGTATTGAGGCCAATCACTACTACTGTGCTGTGGTTAATTTGTGACTTTGCATCAAGTAGTATTTCTTTTATGAAACTGGATGCACCCATGTTTAAAAGCATGCATGGGTTTAAAATTAAGATGTCTTCTTGATGAGTAATTCACTTAATTGCTATGAATTGATATCCTTTATCTCTTCTGAAGTTTTGTTTGGAGTCCATTTTGTCAGATGATAAAATCACAATTATTGCTTGTTTCCTACATCCCTTTCCTTAGACTATCTTTTCAGTGTTTTTATCCTAAAGAAGCGTCTGTCTTTTATGTTTAGTTACATTTTATTTGAGGCAAATGATGGTCCTGCTTTTTGATCCAATCTACTAGGTTTTGTCTTCTGATTGATTATTTAAGAAAATTCATGTTCAGAGATATTGTGGAAAGATATGTATCAATTATTGTTATTTTGTTGATTTTGTAGAACTTGTTGTTTTCTTACTCCTCTGTTATGTAACTATTATTCCAGTGTGCTTTCCTTCCTTTGGGCTTATGAATATATTTTTTTTAAATTCTTTCTTTTCAAGTCAAAACTTTCCTTCAAGTTTCTTAAATAGCTAGCTTCATGGTCATAAAATACTTTAGCTTATTTTTTATCACAGAAATTTTATTTTAATCTTTTAATGATGACATAGCATTGCTAGTTATAATAGTTTGAATTGATAGTTATTTTTCAGAACCTGAACTGTATCGTTCTATGGATTTCTATTGAGAAACCCATGAGGATGCCTTTATATATAACTTGGTATTTCTCTCTTGCCACGTGAAATATTTTTTCTTCTTTTATGTTTATTTGGTATTTAATTATGATACGATATAAGATCTCTATTTTCTTTTTTTTGGTGTTCTCAGCTTGCTGTTCTAAATGCCTATTTTATTTAGATTATATATCTTTCCTTAATTTCTGAATAATTTTCTTGTTTGAGTTAAAATATTTTCCATGCTTTTAAAATGAAATTCTTCTCTTTGCTTTGTATCCATAATTGTTAGATGTGATATTTTCAGTTTCTCATATATCTTTTAAGTCTCCCTTTATGCCTTCTCTTAAATAAATTAATGAAATGTAAGTGTGGGGAGCATCTCCTGGGAATATTTGTGGAGGTCAGAGAACAACTTGCAAGGAAATGGTTCTCTCCTCCCATCATGTGGGTTGTAGGGATTGAACTCAGTTAGTTAAGGCTCTGTAGCAAGCATCTTAATCCTCTGAGCCATCTTGTTAGGCCAACTTTTGCATTAATACTATCTTTTTCCTCATTGGATTGTTTTGATTCCTATATCTTTTCTTCTGCTCACATATTCTATCATCTTCTCATATCGTCCTGCATCTGCACACTCAAAACCATGGCTAAGCCAAATGCTTGTTAATTATCAAAATATTTATTCAAACTTCGATACTTAGGAAGTATGTTACATCATTGACACTTCTAATGCTAGAATACTTTGAATCTTAGAATTCCAAGTAGATGAAAGCAAACAGGCTAGGCTGAGTTAACTGAAAAGAACATGTGAGAATTTACCATGAAGCTGAAGAAACAAGACTAACTACCAATGAATAATGACTATGTAATGCAAATGCAATTTTGGCAAATTGTATGTTTCTAACAAAAATATTGGTGGTTTCAGAGGCAGGAAATATAAAAACGTAACAAAGAACGTTAGTCACAGAGCTCTGGAAATGGATCTTGAAGGAGGTGGGAAAGTATTCTGCTCAGTGCAGAAACAGTTGAAGTATGGTTATACCACCATAAATTTGCTTCCCTTTGAGTAAAAACTCATGCTTCCTTATGAAAATTGAAACCTTCAGTGCTGTTGGATTTCAGATCTGAGTTGTTGTAACTGGACAATGGCTGTAAAAATATGTACACTGTAAAGAGACTTTTATGTGAGGACCTCTGATCTGAATTTCAGGCCTTTGACTAATTGAGCAGAACTTGTCTGTTCCCCGTAAAAGCTATGGTTGATCTCCAGATCCTAGTTGGAAGGTGCCATGAAATATCAAAGGTAAGATTTTATCCACTAAGAAATGTGGAGAAGATAGAAAAATAGGCTTCTGCCTGAGAGAAATTGCTAGGAAAATGATGGGGGAGCTTTCCCCAAGAGTTTTAGAAACTGTTCCTGGAACTGATTCATGATTCAGGGGAATACTTCTTTGCTGCAAAGCTTCTACTTGGTCATCCCCCAAAGCGTTTTAATTACCCATGTTGCTATTCAAGAAGAAATTCCCAAATGATCCATTACATTGAACTATGTGTGCAATCTTAGCTGCTTTCTAAAAATACTTAATGCAGTTGTTAATTTGAATTCAAACGCTTCAAGTTCAATAGGTAGATTCTACCACCTTACAATCTTGTAAAGATAACAAAAATTTCTAGACAAACCAGCAAATGACAATTAGGGCTAGAATAAGGCCATTGCTACTTGACCTTTTTTTAAAATTTCTTCTTATTTGTGTGTATTAATGTTTTGCCTACACACAGTATGTGCACCATATATGTGCCTGATACTTGCAGAAGCCAGAACATGGCATCAGATACCCTGGAACAGATGATTGTGAGATTCTATGTGGCTATTAAGGGTGGAACATAAGTCAGTGATGAAAGATGAAAGAAAAACAATGCTCTTAATCAATCAGGTATCTCTCTGGATCCAGACGGTCCCATCTTAGGGTAGCATAGCCATTCTAAGAGATCAATTTTCATCTAAATTCATGGGTATGTACGGATCATTTTGTTTTGCAACTACCATCTTTCATTTCTTTGCAGTTGGGTATCAATAAGTACCTTTTAGAAAATAAAGTTTCTTAAGAGATATTCTCACGAGATTGTAGAGTTTAGTTTTGATATTTCTCTGAGAACATGAATTCTGCCTTTCTAGTAGCTATGCTGAAAGATGCAATAACCACATATATTACAGTTACATCTTTGGATTAAGATAAATCTACATTAGATTCTAGATTTACTAGTTGCTTTGACATTGAGAAGTATCCTTTGTTATTTAATCTTAAACTCCTCAAGGACAAAAATAACACCTCTTTCCTAGTTGTAAGATAATGTGTGATAAACATGACACATGGTGATTGTCGAAGAGCAGGTACTCATTGAACAAAATACCAGTGTTTGGAAAGCATAAAGTCATAAATTGGTTTACTTGCAGTCAGGGGATCAAGGTGGGACCTTTTTTGTTCAGTAGTAACATTTCAGAAAAATTATTTAATATCTCTGGGCTTCATTTTTATCTGTAAAATAAAAGTAAAATTTTGAATATTGTAATATGGGATTATCAAATTGAAAGAAAATAATAGCTTTAACATGTTCAGCATCTATCTCACTCCATGAAGAAGCTCAATAAGTGTGTAGTAGTGTTTTGAGAAACTGATTCTGGTGAAGTGAGGAAAGATACTATTTTTGAGCTCCTTTGATGATAACCCTCCAACCTCCCAGGAACTCAGTCCTTGCAAGAAATAGGAAGATGTTGAGGGTAGGTTGAAAGTTAGACTAAGTAGAATTTTTAGAATTAATCTCCTTTTTAAAGTTTCTATTTAGATATCATCCCCTTTTTATTCCCCTCAAGGATCTAATATTCTTTATTGTATGTTATAAATATGATATCAACTCATAAAAATCCCCTGTTTTTATCAAAATGTTCACTAGGAATAAACTGGTTTCAGTGAGGCTGTTGACTTCTATTACTCTAGAGTCAAACCAACTTGATGTTGCCTCAAACCCTTTAAAAAACATCTAAAAAAAGTGGATATTTCCAGTCACATTCTGACAGTTTCCTTTGTAAAATACCTTAGATATTTATCTGTCAAACAAGAAGGAGTGTAGAGGCATTTGTAGAGGTGTATGGTTATAAACATTTATGAAAATGGTAGAGACACATTACATTAAATTAGTCATTTTTATTATGATAATTTTTTATAAAAATGCCAATTCCATGTTACTACAGCAAAAAATAATTTATTTGTAATATATTTTGTGTGTTCATGTATTTTGTTAAAGAATCAGCAACTTTAAGTAGTCAAGTTTTAACCTGAATCCCATGGTAGGGAATGTGGTGCTAAGCTAATGGGCAAATGGTTCTAGGGAAGCAGTTTAGAGTAATAGAAACAGGGCTCTTTAAAATGGACAGTGATTCCTCTGCATGTGAATTCAATGGGGAGTTTTCATATCTGGTTTTAGTTTCTCTTCCATAAATAATGTATTGATAGCAACTGTTTAATGATATTATTGACAGTAATCTTTAAAATATTTAAATATCAATGCCTTTAAAGTAAGGATTATGTATCTGGGTTTCCATGAAGAAATTTTCAAAGACCATTTGGATGTTAGGAACATTCATGAAAAGACAGAATGCATATGAGAGATGGTAAGCAGCATGCATGTTAGGTGATGATGTAACTCGGATCTGTGTAGTGGCATTTCATTTGTGTTTTAATAAATAAAGCTTTCCTGAAGATCAGAAAATTAAAATAGTCACACTGGCCAGCCTTATATACCAGGCAGTGGTGACACACAACTTTAAACCCCGTAGCCACACTAGCTTACCATGGAAACCAGGCGGTAGTGGTGCATGCCCTTAATCCCAGAACTAGAGGTTAATATAAAATAGAAGGAGAAAGGTCTCAGTCTCTGTCACATTCTGAGGTTTCCTGGAGGCAGGATCACTATTTGCAGACTGAGGTTAAGCTAAGAGCCAATGGCTGACTGCTTTACCCTTCTGGTCCTCAGGTTGAGTCCCAACATATGTCTTTGCATTTTATTAATCATATTATAGATCTGTGACATATGGCAATAAGAAATTGTAGGAAATTCAAATTGCCATAACTCATTATGAAACAAGTTAAACATAATTATCTTGGAAAAGTGATAAAACATAACATAAGAACATTAATTTCACTTGATATTTGAAATATCTGCCCGGAATCAACAGAATCCCTTTAGTGTATGGTACATATGCAATCATAATAGGAAAACACCACTTAGCATTTCCATAACTGAGCAATCAATTCACGAAACTAGCCATAAAAACAAGTACTTGTACAGGTATGGAATGAAAGACAAGATTTCTTTTAGGAGAAGAAAGTATGAATTAAGAGGGATTTACTTTATTTAATGAGAGGCCAAAATAACTCATTATTGTGCCAAACTTGCTTATGTAAATCAATCTGTCACTCTAGAAATTTCGAATATGAAAATACATTGTTAATGAGATGCATAGGTAAATATAGAGAATTTATATGAGGGAAATGTATTATATTTAAGCAAGAGAACAATATGTCATATTTAAAATCTATCATAACATTAGCAATAATAATAAATAAATATATTTAGGTCTTTTGGAACTGGACATTATATCTTTTACACACATTAAATTACTTAATACTAATAGAGCAATTTGGTGATGTATGCTTTTAATCCCAGCACTGGAAAGGCAGAGGAAGGCAAATCTCTGTGAGTTTGAGGTCAGCCTGCTCTATACAGCTAGTTCTAGGACAGCCAAGTCTACACAAAGAAACCCTATCTCAAAAGAAACAACAACAACAAAAGCATTTAACACTCACAACAATACTTTAGTACAGGCATAATTTTTCCATGTTATAGATAAGAAATTGATGCAAATAAGGAAATACTAAAGCCACATAATAAGGAGAAGAATGAAAACACATGTTGAATATGGTAGCTTCTGAATTAAATGCTAAAAGGCTGAAGTGAAGATAAAAATATGCTGACCATTTAGGAATATGTATTTATTTAGTTTCTCTCTCTTCTCTCTCCCTGTGTGTGTGTGTGTGTGTGTGTGCGCGTGCGTGCGCGCGCGCGCGCGCGCGCGTGCTCGCATGCACCCACAGGCACTCAATGCTCTCTGTGGAGTTCAGGGGACAACTCTTTGTAGTTGATTCTCTCCAGGCACCTTGTGAAATACGGGAAACTAATTCACATTATTAGGCCTGTGTGCAAGTGCCTCTATTAGCTGAGCTGTCTTGCTGGTCCCTGAGAAGGTAATTTTTCTCAGCCTGCTTAAATAAACATATAAATTAGAGAAAATATACATGAATGTGTGCTACAGGGACAAGTAGAGAGAAAATATGTCACCTTCAAATTTCGCTCAGAAGTTCATGAAAAGAAGGCATTAGGTGAGTTCAGGTGTCATGAAAAGCTAAACTGAGACCACTCTATGCGAGGTTTGGACAGACAGATTCCATTTTTATATGTAATGATAACACTGTGATACAAGAGATGTTGGAATATATGTTGTCTTGGTCCTTTTCAAACCTAGGGTCACTTGTGTCTTTTCTTCACAGGAATTTCCAAATATAAACCAGAATTCCACTGAATCAGAAACAGCAGCTTAAGTCTCAGCTCTGTCAAATTTAGGAACTGCTATAAAAGAATAAGCCCGGTTCAGAATTTCTGAAACAAGCATTGAAAATAAACCATAGTTGCAAACTCAGCTTCTACCATAGACAAAGGGGGTTTGTACTTTATTCCCTTCTTTTTCAATTTTACTTCATTCTCATACTCAGACTAAAGGTCACATTGATTGGCTTGTTATGGCCAATAAAAACCTCACTACAGTAACCAGGTTTGTTCTCATGGGCTTTATTGACCTTCCCAAGTGGGAAATGCCCCTTTTTTTTGGTTTTTCTCATGGTTTATCTTGTCACCATTTTGGGAAACTTGGGGTTAATCATTATCATACAAGTGGATATACAGCTCCATACTCCAATGTATTTCTTTCTGAGCCACCTTTCTATGCTGGATGCCTGCTACACCTCAGTCATCACCCCTCAGATCCTGGCTACACTGGTCAAAGACAAAATGGTCATCTCCTATGGCCAATGTGCTGCTCAGTTTTTCTTCTTTACCATTTGTGCAGCAACAGAATGTTTCCTGCTGTCTGTGATGGCCTATGACCGATATGTTGCTATTAGTAACCCACTGCTCTATACTGTTGTCATGAGCCCTAGAAGATGCTGGAGTTTGGTGGCTGGAGCCTATGGTGGTGGGCTGTTTGGGGCCATTTTAAGAACTACATGTACCTTTTCTCTCTTCTTCTGTGAAAATAATCAAATAAATTTCTTCTTTTGTGACCTTCCACCTCTGCTGAAGCTCTCCTGCAGTGACACAACAAATGTTGAGATCATTATTGTTTTCTTTGGGAACTTTGTCATTTTGGTGAATGCCTTGGTCATACTGATTTCCTACTTGCTCATCATCAAGGCTGTCATGAAGATGAAATCTTCAGGTGGCAGAGTCAAGACTTTCTCAACATGTGTCTCCCACCTCACCGCTGTAGCTCTTTTCTTTGGGACCCTCATCTTCATGTATATACGGAGCAGCTCAGGAAAATCCCTGGAGGAAGACAAGATAGTATCTGTCTTCTACACTGTGGTCATCCCCATGTTGAACCCTCTTATCTATAGCCTAAGGAACAAAGATGTGAAGGCTGCCTTCAGAAAGGTCACTGGTAGATTCCAGGTTTCTCAAACCTTGGACAATTGAGTGAAAGGACTACTTAGTTATTCTTGTTCCTATGACTGGTATTTCCTAGGTGGTATACTATTCTTAGAATAGAGGAAGCCAGTAAGTATTGGAGAGTGCAAAGTACATAGTGGTGAAATGTGTATTTGAAATACTATTGTATTCCCTTCTTACCTCTGTTTGCCACTGCCAGTTTGTTAGTTGGCTCTAGTAACTACTGGTATCCTGCCTCATCATTTATAAGATCAGATTTTGCATTAGTTCACTTGACTTGAATTCTGGACTATCTTTCCCTCTTGTCTTAGTTTTCATCAACATTGCAACTTATTTGTGCAAAAGTTCATATCATGGGCTTGCTTTAAATTGTGAAATATGGATTTTCACTTCTCTTTAGATGTATAAATGCTTGGTCAATGCAGTTATGTAGCATGCTGATATAGTAACGATACAGTACCAATTCCCTGCTTCGTTAGATTTTCTATCTGCTCTGCCCAAATTAACAAAGTTTGCAAATTGCCTTGTCACTCCTTAAATCACTGTATTTCCTTTTCTTTTTTGTCACCTTCTTCTAAGAGTTTCAAGATGAGATAAGCCACCTTTTATATTCTTAGGCCTCCACAAGGGCTAAGGTAGTGTAGTTTTTGAAAGACACAATACATTGCTGCTCCTCCTCACGCTTTTATCCTGGTTGTAAGAGGCTCTTACTAAGCATCCTGTGTCATGCATAGCACAGCGACTATAGACAGATATAGATAGTTTAAGCACACCTTATGTTCTGGCTCAAAGATCTGATTAAGGAGGAGAGTAACTATGTTACACAAAACTGAGAAATACTTCAAAGCATAATATTTATTTCCTTCACTTCTAAGTACAGAGTCTACATCAGTCAACTGTTTTGGAAATATTTTTTTCATTCCTGGAAATGGTCTCATTTGAGTTTCAAGAAAATGAGAAAGACATTGTTACAAATAAAATTTTCATTTTGAAATCAAGGAAATAGTTTCTTGTTCTTCAGAGTCCTCAGATTATATAGGAGAATCTAAATCCTATTTTCTTTCAAGTGATACTTTGGGTAAATTAATTTCTCAGTCTAAAAGGGGTATAATAACTCTGAATTAAGGAGATATTACAAAATTCATACAAAGACGAATATGAGAAATCCCAGAAAAAAATCAGCTGTCAGTATCACCCATTCATTTTCTTTTCCATTTCCTTAGTTTTTTATGTCAACCTATGAGCCTTGCAAAAAATCTGTAACAATTGACCAGACTGAAAATGTTTATAAACCAAAATGGTAAAGAGAATGAACTGAGGGAAAGAATTAGTCCATGATTCTCAACATAAAACAAAATCAACTTGTATAAAAACTGGCAGTCTACAAGATATGTTTCCATTGTATGTATTATTTTAAAAGTAACATTACTTTGTATTTAATATATTAAAATTTTCACAATGAATTTTATTTGTTTTAAACAGATTTTTATGTTAAAAATTCTCTTTAAAAATGGACAGTTTTTCTAAAGGGGTGGCTACTGTATAATTCCTGTCAATTTTTTTCAGGTTAAACATTAAGCAAATAGCTGTAAATTATAAATGAGTTGCCAAAATATTTCTAAAGAATGATAAAGACAATATTGGGACTTTGTGAATAAAACCAGTATGATTTATCTCTTAGAATTTTTGAAATACAAGGAGTTAACAAAGAAAGGAAATGATGTGCAAGGAAAAGTTTTCCCACTATAGAGGAAAAATGCCTTTCTTTTTAAAAGGGTTCATGTTAATTATACAAAATAATTGTTTACCTATGACATTTTCATATATGCTATATATATATATATATATATATATATATATCTGATTTTATTTGCATATTGTGTCCATAGAGAATACATTCAGTAGTTGATTTTTAGGAATATGGTTATTTCATTCAACATGATGTTTGCTAGTTCCACCAATTTTCCTTCAAATGGTATGAATTTATTCTTGATAACTGAGTAATACTCAATTGGGTATGTATACCATTTTTTTCTGTCTATTCATTTATTGATACACACCAATCTACCATACTGTCTTCAATAAAAGCATTCCCTGGTTCTTCCTTTTGATTTCTTTCCTTCTAAGTGATGCAGTGTTGAGTAAGATCATTATTATAATAATCAATCTCTGAGATTTTATCTGCATATTTGAGTTATTTGGGATTCAAATTGGTATTGTTTGTAATTGAGCCTAGTGTATTGTGCATGGTAATGGAGCACTCTATCACTTAATCAACTCCTAATATCTCTATTTGGATTTTAATCCTGCTGACTTTTAAATTATTTCATAAACACTTGGACATTAAATGTGACAAGTTCTTTTTTTCTTTGAAATACTGTCTGGCGTGGTTTATGATGGATTCAAGCACTTTAAATGTGAATGATTAGATTTCATGTTGGGAGTAAAGGGCAGGAAAAATAAATTTTTAAGACACCAAATTTTCATATTTTGTGTAAGTCCTTGGAGGTCTAGCATGATGTATAAAGAATCAGCAAGAATCCTTGATCCTCTATAAGTTTGTGAAGTTTATATATACAGATGCTCTGATTGAACTGAGAAACCTCATAACAATAGCATCAAATGATAATTATCTCTCAATACATACATATATATCCATGAGGATTTTGGGTGTCAGGATGGCAGACCTTAAAGATTTTCAATAAAATTAAGTTCAATTTTCATTTTCTCTATATGTGGTGTCTTCTGAATTTTCATTTCTCTCTATCTGTGGTGTCTTCTGTGATCAACAAGGGACTTGTGTGTAAAGTACTGGTTAATTAGATTGTTCCTAAATAGTCATAGCTTGAACAGAAACTCAATCGTTGGCAGTCTTCTTATTTGGAGTCTGAGACCACTTGCATGCAAATCAGAAAGCTTGAACTATTTGACTTATAATACTCCTTTTAATTTTAATATCTTATGATAACCTACAAAAATCCTGCAGGTCTAAAATATGTAAAGTGACAGCAGGAAAAAACAATTGTGAAATGAGAGGGAACTCTGAATCAGGGTGGTGATGCCAAAGTTCTTTCTAGGGATATTTAGAGATACTAGTTGTTTTAAATCTTTATGACCCACCCAAGAAGATTTAACCATGAGGATTTACATTCAGATTTAAAAGCTATTCAGTCACAGGCCATGACTTTTTGCCTCAGAGGCCCAGGTATGTATGTATAGTAGTTAAATGAAAAGATTGCTTGGAAAAAGAGAGCGCCACTGCTTATAGTCAATTGACACAGGGTTGTGTCCTTGCCCTGTTGGCTGTGGCTGGGAAAGTGATACTATTACAGTAATGTAAGCCCAGCTCATCACCAGGGAGTGTGCAGATACTTTACAAAACATGCAGCAACGTGGTCAGGGAGAGGAAGAATTTTCTGCCACAATCTCCTTATTCTGTAGCTTAGGTGCCACCCATAAGCATATCTCCTTCCATTTGCAGACAGAGACATGCAACTCTCCCAAGAATTTATAAATGTAGAGTTCAGAATTAATCTCTTGAGAAATATGAAAGATAAGTCAGGAGTATGCATTCTGCAACCAGACTTAGGGGCTCAAATCCAGATGTATGCCTAGTATGAGACTATTAAAGGGCTGCTTCTGCTTTCTATGCATAGATTACCCTCTCTCCTTAAAGTCAGGCTAGTAATGTAATCAAGCTGTGGTAATGTTGCATGGATTACATGAGCTAAGACGTTTAATTCAATAATCTACTTTACAGTTGTCTTTCCAACTATGTCTATCTCAGAAGACAGAATTTACACACACATATGCTCTCTCACACACACATGTAAACAGACATGTATGTGTGCATATGTATATATGTGCATGTATATTTATATCACCTAATGTAGTCCTTAGGCATACACATACTAGGGCAGACCCTAAAATTTGATGGACTTCCATTTCAAAGTTTAGTCTCAGGGAAAACGTTCTTGGCTAAAACTATTTCATAATCCCCAATTTTAATCAATTTTTGGGGATTGTTTCTCATCTTTTATTAGTTTTTTGAGAACTTTTAGCTCATTGTGTTTTGATCTTATTTATCCTTCCTCTACCACCTCCACCCTGCACCTAAGTTCATTGTATCTTTTACACTATGACTGACTTTTTAAAAATTATTATTGTAAAGTCAATACAATTTTTTTAAATATTTTATGCCAAGTCTTGGAAGTACCTGCCTTTAATCCATTTACATTGGAGGAAGAAGCAGGTGAATCTCTGAGTTGGTAGGCAACCTGGTACACAGAGTGAGTTTCATAACATCCAGGGTTATACAGAGAAAGCCCCCCAAACAAATAAAACTCTTTTATTCTATGGTTATTTTGTTTACATGTATGCATGTGCACCATATATATATACTTGGTGCCTATTGAGGCAAGAAGAGACACTGGAGATGTAGATGATTGTGAGATACCATATGGGTACTACGAATTAAATCTGGGTCCTCTGAAGTATCAGCCAGTGCTCTTGACTGCCGAGCCATCTTGGTGATGTGAGATTTCCCTCTGTATGCTGTGATTACCGTTAATGAATAAAGAACTGCTTTCAGCCTATAGCAGAGCAGGGTGGGGCAGAGCAGAGCTAGGCAAGAAGGACTAGACTGAATGCTGGGAGAAAAAAAGAAAGCAGAGTCAGAGAGAAGCCATGTAGCCCTGCTGGAGCCAGATGGAACTTTAGCCGATAAGCCACAGCCATAGGGCAATACACAGATTAGTAGAAATGGATTAAATTAATATGTAAGAGTTAGCCAATAAGAAGCTAGAGCTAATGGGCCAAGCAATTGTTTAACTAATACAATTTCTATGTCATTATTTCAGCAGCCTCCTTACTACAATTGTGAGATACCATATGGATGCTGGAAATTGAATCTGCGTCCTCTGGAAGATCAGCCAGTGCTCTGGACTTCTGAGCCATCGTTACAATCTCTCTTCTTACCTGGAGGAAGTATGTGCCACAATGTGCATGAGAAAGTCAAGAAACAACTATATAAAGTGAATTTTTTCATACACCTTTATGGGGGCTCTGGAGATTGACTCAGGTTACAAGTCTTGCATGGCAAACATTTTCTCACAGCATTGTCTCTTTGGCTTCAATATACCTATTTATGAGGTATGTATTTAATATATTATAGAAAGATGCAATATCCTTAACTAGATAGGTGAAGTTCATCAGATTTATTAAATGCTTCCTAAAACAGGGCTTCCATCACCTGAACAGTTGATTGCCTGATACCTAGGGATGATGAGGCAAATGAATGAACTCAATACTACTTATGAAATAGAACTTTAGGGACTCAGCTATGGGATCCACTTCCTGACTCTATAGATCTGGAAGGATGATACTTCTACAAATACATCCCAAGACTTTTCCCAAAAGAGGCATTTGCTTCTGGGAAGATAGTCACACTGTGGCCTAAAGGAGCCATATCCAGAGGTGAATTATATGCAATTATAACCTTACATAAAATCATAATAAAATGCTGTGTTTTATTAAATTAATTACTGCTTTGCTGTTTGCCATTTGGACAATTTCTGAGCTTTTTAAAATCTGGACTGTCTAATGGATACCCTTCCCCAGAAATACCAGGCTGTTATTGAAATAGAAGATCTATGCTTAATTGCTTTTGGAAATTTGTGGGTTAAAGTTGGTATGGTTTCTTGATTATAGGGCTTTATACATGCAGTTACACAGTATGATTTTCTATCTAATGAATAAATAACAAAAAGTTGTCTTTAAGTGTTTGGGAATACTAAAACCATGTCCTGAAACATCTGACGAAGACACCTGAGAACATGCAGGAGCTTCTGACTGACTCTCAAGCCTTACTTCATATTGTAGTCACTTAGGGAGTAAAATCAAAATATACTGGGATCTGGCTCTTACACTCAGATACTCTCATGTAATTACTACACACTAAAATATGGGCCTCTGGATTCTAACAGTTCCTAAATAGATTCTCTTTTATTTTTTTTTTTTACATACTAACCACAGTTTTGCCTCCCTCCCCTCCTCTTACTCCTCCCACCACCTTCCCCACATTCCCCATCCACTCCTCAGACCTTCCATGGGGAGTCATCAAAATCTGGCATATCAAGTTAAGGTAGTACCAAGTCACTGCCCCCTGTATCAAGGCTGAGCAAGGTATCAATCACTTCATAGGGGATGGGTTCCAAAAAGTCATTTTGTTCACTAGAGATAAATTCTGGTCCCACTGCTAGTAGGCCCACAGAATTCCCAGGCCATAGAACTGTCGTCCACATTCAGAGGGCCTAGTCTGGTCTTATGCAAGTTCCCTAGCTAGAAATCCAGAGACTGAGAGCTCCAGTTAGCTCAGGTCAGCTGTCTCTGTCTGTTTCCTCATCATGATCTTGACCCCTTTGCTCATATCATCTCTCTGATCTCTGCCCTTTCTTAGACTGTACTCAGTCTCAATATAATTTGGATATCCATGTGTAGCCTTGAATTTCCAAAAGTCATCCTGCTTCTGAGCTCTGAAATTACAGGTGTCCACACCCCAGACACCCTGGTGTTTTTTTATATATGTATATCATATGCTTTGATCATATTCAGTAAACAGTGAACCTATACAGTCACACATTTTAGGATGTCTTTGTCATACAAGCAAGAACTCATTATTAAGAAACTACATTTTTTTTGTGATCAAGTCAGAGTTGATTATACTAGCATCAAGGTGAGTTATAAGAGATCTTCCTTCCAAAAATGAATTGCTTTTTGAACAAAGTAAGAGAAAGATAATTCTATGAACCAGCTTCATTACACTGTACTCCATGTCATGCCATGGGGATTTGAGAGTTTGAAATTAGAAAGCAACTTTCAAAAATATTAGATACCTTGTTAGGAAGTCACAAAATTGCTTTCCCTGGAGAGTCACCTCAGGAGCTAATTAGAAGGCAGTACTGTGACAGTGACTGTAAGATGTGTATCAAGCTTCTTATATTCAGAATAGTTGGAATCAGAACCTTAGGGATACTTGCTGGTTCCTTAAGCCCTACTATTGTAGAAAGAGTATGAAGCAATCTCAGGAGACCAGGGTCAGGGATATATTGGTTTGCTAATGTTGAAAGGGAAAAGTGGTTCCTTGCAGTGACAGTAAGACATAAAAGAACTGGCTGTGACCCATTTCAACCATAGTGCTCTAAATATGAGGAATAGCAGTATTTTTAACAAAAAGAAGAAAGTCAAAGGAAATTAAGACAGAAAGGAAGTATGACTTGCCGATGGCTCCACGTGGTGAACTGGATGAAGGAATCACATGGAATAGCAGGCCACAAGTAGAAATACCACACCAAGAAGAAAAGTACCAGCAGAATTCAAGAAAAGACAACTCAGAATTTGTGTGTCTATGTTTTTCTTTTTCTGTGTTCTCAACCCCAACGGATCAGTTCATCATTGGCCTGCCCTTTGTAGTAGCTGTTTTTCAAATCATCAGCTACTCTTTACAGCTCTGTTGTAGAACATTATCAAAGAGTGCAAAATCTTTTCATTCAAACTTCATTAGTTCATCAGTACTAGACTGCAGAATACTTTCTGTTTTATTCTCCTTTCAAATATGTAAGTTGTTTATTATTAAACTTTTACTAGAGGTTTTAAAAAATAATCAACCAATCATCATGAGGCTTTGTGTTAGATACCTGTAGGAGCTTATGTTTGCTCTCTTGGTTGCAAGGCTAATGCTAGTGTGAGTATGAGTATATACATTTATAGAGAGTCTTAATTACTCAGCCAGCTTAAAATAAGACAGCAGTTGTCGTAAAGAATTCATACAGTAAAACTGAAAATAAATATTTCTATAAGTAGGGACTATTGTTGATTAATAATGCTTTTTGACTAATTTTGACTCATGCTGTTTTGTTTACAAAATATAAAATGCTCATTTGGACAGGACTGGTGAAAGAAATTCTCTGGTTGCTCAACATAATTTCTTTTTTTTCAATGTAATTTCATTAATGTGCATATTGCATGTAGAAAGAATGCTTTTCAAGGAATTAAAAGTTACCAGATACCATTAAGATGAAATAATATGCTGTATATTCTAATCCCTTTGGTGACCAAATAGAGAATACAATATTATCAATATGATAATTTCTCATTATGTTATTTATGCAAAAATGTTGGGCATTCCAAACTTCTTGTGATTAGACACAAAATTAGACACAAGTCTATTCTTGGGAATATCCCCTTGTATTATTTGTTTTGTTAGATAGATATTTAATCACCTCTTTGGTAATTCACTGACATGGTAATAATTGAACCCAGAAGATTTGCAGAACTTCTAGATGGAATTTAAGTGGTGTATGCTGCAGAAATGCAGGTTCACTGATACTTAAAACTCATAGGATAATATTGTCTAGAAATCCTAAATTCTCTATTTTGAAATTTATGGCCTCTTGTGTCTACTACCATCAAAAGCAGCTCTATAAGCTTTCAAACACAGAAGATTTATTTTTATTATTCTTTAGTTTTATTGTTCTTATTTGGAAGAACTATATATCTACATGCTTTTTCTAGAAGAAAATATACTTCAAAGATCGTATTTCTGAGTGTTTCACATTATGTTTTCACTTGAAAGACAATTTGACATGAAATTTTATTATTAATAAATATTTATTATTAATAATAAAATTTAGTAACAGTGTATTATTTAAAGTCAAATGAGAGGCAGTTAGCTGAAGATGCTCACTTAAAATTTAAACAAGCAACTGTATGCCTATTTAGTATATTTCAGCATTTCAGTGTCTAGAATCTGTTTTAATCAGCATATGGCTATATTAATATCTTTTGACAGAAGAAGAAATTGAGGTTCAGAAAGGTTAAGTGTTCCATATAATCTAATGTAGCTAATTGGAGAGCAGTTGTAAATACAAGATCTAGGATGTCAGTCTAAGATCACTTGCTCCCCATTCCTCCTCTAATAGACACATTCATTGTGTTTTATCTTATCTTAGAGTGAGCTCTGCATTTCTGTAAGTCTTCTTTCATCTTCAAACTCTGTTGTAGTCAAAGACCACATATCAGAGACTCAAGTTCTATTATTTGAAGTAACTTAATCTTCCCTTGTGAGTCTCTTCATTGGATCTTGTCTTAGCCCTCACAGGTAAACTTCTAGATGAATGGCTGGGAGGAATTACACCTTCGTGACTGAGTTCTTTCTGACTGCATTCACTGAACATCCTGAGTGGGGGCTTCCTCTCTTCCTTTTGTTTTTGAGTTTCTACCTCTCTACTCTGCTGGGGAATACAGGAATGATCATCCTGATCCAGAAGAACCGTCGACTTCAAACCCCAATGTATTTCTTCCTCAGCCACCTTTCCTTTGTGGACATCTGTTACTCCTCTGTTATCATCCCTCAGATGCTGGCTGTATTATGGGAATGTGGCACGACTATCTCTCAAGTTCGTTGTGCAGCTCAGTTCTTCCTCTTTACCTTCTTTGCTTCCATTGACTGTTACCTCTTGGCAATCATGGCCTATGACCGCTATGTGGCAGTGTGTCAACCATTGCTTTATGTCACCATTATGACTGAGAAGTCCTGTTTAGGCTTGGTATCTGGGGCATATGTGGCTGGTTTTTCTAGTGGCTTTGTTCGGACTGTCACAGCTTTTACTCTCTCCTTCTGTGGAAGCAATGAGATCAACTTCATTTTCTGTGACCTCCCTCCTCTGTTAAAACTTGTGTGTGGAGACAGCTACATCCAGGAAGTAGTGATTATTGTCTTTGCCATTTTTGTCATGCCTGCTTGCATTGTGGTGATCTCTGTGTCCTATCTGTTCATCATTGTGGCCATCACCAAGATCCGCTCGTCGGGAGGCAGGGCCAAGACTTTCTCCACCTGCACTTCCCACCTCACTGCTGTAGCTCTCTTCTTTGGTACGCTTATCTTCATGTATCTAAGAGATAATGCAGACCAGTCCTCAGAGGGGGACCGAGTTGTGTCTGTGTTTTATACGGTGGTGACCCCATTACTGAATCCACTCATCTATAGCCTGAGGAATAAGGAGGTAAAAGAGGCCATTTTGAAATCTCTGAGAAGATCAAAGATTTCTGGAAGGCCATAATTAGTTTCTGTAAGGCTTTTATCAAGCAGAATCTTTCCTTTGTTCCTATGTTTTATTTTTTCTCAAACATCACTCATTTGGAAGGCTTCTGTAGACTCAAAGATAGACTCAAACATCCAACCTTCACTTTCAGACTTATTGCTCTATGTGCTACTTGCTACTGAATGATGAAAACATTTTATGTATCTGATATGGACTATAGTCAAAATTGGAAAGTAGATAACATGAGAACAGAACATTCTTTGTCAATCTCTGTGCTTCATATACAAATCATCTACAAATAGGAAATATTCTGCACATATTTATTGCATGAATGAATTATTCCCAGATTTCAGTGTTAATCTCTATTTTTCTAGCTTCTTTAGTCCTTAGTTTCCTAAGGGCAAGATGGGTGAACTCAATCAAGTTATAGTTTTGAGGCTCCAATATACAAAAAGCCAGGGGTTGGGAGCCACGAGGCCTAGTTTTGGACCAGTGTACAAGTGTTTATTCAGCATGGCTCCAGATGAGGCAAAGCCCACAGGGACAGTCTCATTCAACAAAGACCAGTGGATTTGGGGGCAACACAGACTACTGCTGGGACTATGTGGCCTGATTCCCTAGGTAGTTTTTAGTGTCATTATGTCAGTCACCCATGGAAGAGATGTGATCATTCCTGGAAACCCCGTTTTTCTCAAATGTTTTCCCCTAAAATTCTTTGGGAGCTGATGCTTCCTGGGCTTCTTGTGATACCAGCTGTCACTCCAGACACTGATTCATTGCTGACAGGATTGGAGGCAATTCACCCCTATTTCTGTAACTATGCTTTGCTAACTTTTGAAAGTTATTGTTGTTCTTGAAAATATGTGCCTATGTTTATCACCTTCTAGTTTTGTAAAGACACTGCACCTGGATCAATATTTGGCCAAGCTAGCAAAATGATAAATGTTGTTTTTGATTTAAAAGATGTTTTAATGTAAAAGTTGGGAAAAAACATATTTGCTACATTTGTTTTTGCTAGATGTTAACACTGGGGAAAACAAATTTGTTTGTATGAAAAAACATGCTTGTTTTTTAAGTATAAATAAAGATGGCTCAAGCTGTTCAAGGTCAGCCACATGTGTGAAACTCATCTGCTAGTCAAATACTTGACTTGTTGCCAAGTGATAGAAAAATCTTCAAAGTTTTACTGTTAACCTGGTCTTTCTTAGCTCACAGAGTTTGGACCAAAAGCTAGGTATTTGGCATGGGACTGACTTCAGCCCTCTGTATGTGGGTAACACTGTGTAGCTTGGTCTTTTGTGGGGTCCCTAGCAGTGTGAACAGTACATATCCCTGACACATGAGCTGGCACTTTGGAACCACCAATTCTCTACAGCGGAGTGTCTTACTCATCTCGTTGTAAGGGAAAGGAGTTTGGTCCTGCCTCAACTTGATATGCCATGCTTTGTTACTTCCATGGGATACCTTGCCCTTTCTGAATGGAGATGGAGTTAGTGTGGATTGGGAGGTAGAAGGGAGGTGCAGGGAGAGAATGTCAGGAAAGGAGAGCGGGGGAAAACTGTGGTTGGTATGTAAAATAAATATAACAGAAAGTTTTAAAACATGATTTAAATTCTTAAAATACATGGTGTTTCTTATGAAATTCAAAGGCTCCCAGCACTTTTGTTAATAGTCTCTGAACAATTTCATCATTATCTTGTGCTAGAGGGTCTGGTAAACAGGTAAGGGATCTGATGTGTGTTATATACACTGGATGGTTTCTATTTCTGATTACTTATTTGAGTTGCATAAAAAGCAAAAAATAATTCTGAGTCATCCAGAATAACTTAGTTAATATGTTAATATTCTCGATTTTCCAGATTTCTTTTTAATGCCAAATAAAGGAGAATTCCAAGGACAAGTCAATTCTTCAATATGTTGAACATTTAGCTGCTCCCATAGCAGCAGTCCTAGTTCCTACAGTTTCTGATGTCGAAGGCATTGTTCCCCCAATGTAGAGTTTGTACCTAACCGTTTTAGAGGTAGGGAAGCTGGTACGTTGAAAGTCAATCAGCTATTATGTCCTGCTTGTGAACAGCCCGAAGAGTCTTTGACTATTCTTGATAAAACCTTTCAATATTTTTTCTCAGAAGTGTTCTTTATTTTATGGCTTATTTCTGAGACTGGAGGAATGTTAACCTGTCTTTTCCATTGCTACAACAAATCAAGTCCCTAAAAATTCATGGCTGTATTAGACTCATATAGCTTTAACTGTCATATTTTTCCTTCTTGCCCTATACACTTGACTCATCTTGCAATTTATTTTATTTGAGTCATAGTTCTTATCCCTAGAAGCTGAATATTTACCTCCTGAAGAGGTCAATGCCGATGGCAGTATTTTGGTGAAAATATTATATCTGCTCCTCTGTCAACTGAGCCTTCAATTTCAATACCATTTATTTGTAATTTTAGCTTTGGTCTCTGATTATTTATAGCAGTATGTTAAAATAACTTGTTTTCTCAGCTCTTCTGGAATTTTGTTTTGTGTACCGAAATTTTATGTACTTGATTACATCCAGAGCAATATTATTTTCAACAACAGGCAAATGAAAATTCTTTTTATTGCTCTATGGATGAGTTTCTGTCATGCTAACAGGGAATAAATGAATGCAGTTTGATATCAGGGGACCAGTGGGAAGTCCTTTAGGGTATTTTCTGATAGCAAAGGGTTACCTTGCCTTTACCTTGTTGAAGTGCATTCTTTATTACAATTACAGTCTTTGCTCAACATTTCAGAAAAACGGGACCGCCATTTGCATTATCAATAAAAAAAACATTGTTACTTGGAATGCCTTGCCTACAATACCTTTTCAAATGGCCTTGCTTACCACAGTTATAATATTTTGATTTTTTTTCTTAAAGTATTTCAAAATTCTGCTATCAGAGTAGCATCATAATTGTGAGATCTGATATGCCATTTTTCTAATCCATTCACCTATTGGTGCTAATCTTGCCCTTAAAGACCCAATCACCCTTTTGCATTCTGAATTAACACTTTCAAAAGCAAAAGATTTGATTAATAATTGTTTGATTACTGGTTCTGATACTATTCCTTTTACAGCTGTAGTTTATTTTGCAAAAAAAAATAATTGAAGGCTGCCTTTGTAACTTAGCATATTGACCTTCACCTAGCAACTGATCTTTAGAAATAATAACAACTCTAGCCCTATTTCATTGTTCTATGGCCCTAGCTTCCTTTTTCTACCATGCTTGCCATTGTAACTGAAGACCAGCTTCCAAGATGCTGTTTTGTAAATCTTTCCATTCTTGCAGGATAATTCTGTTATGACTTGCCCACGAATTTAATACCTGCTTAACATAGGGTGAATGCATACCATATGGAATGAGTGCTTCCATAAATCTCCTCAAATCTAATATTTCTACAGGATTACATTTAACTTCTCTTTAACATTGGGGATGCCTATATCTGCTGGTAGTTCTTGTATAGTGACTGGTTAAATTAAGGTTGGTTTTCTAATAACCTTGTCTAAATTCCTCTTTTTGTATCTGAGTATTTTTTATTTTCATTTATCAGACTTTTTAATGTTTGTATCTTATCAATCCACTTTTCATTTTTTTTGTTTTTGTTTTTGTTTTTGTTTTTTCGAGACAGGGTTTCTCTGTAGCTTTGGAGCCTGTCCTGGAACTCACTCTGTAGACCCAGCTGGCCTCAAACTCACAGAGATCCCTTTACCTCTGCCTCCTGATTGCTTGGATTAAAGGCATGTGACACCGCCACCCAGCCTACTTTTCATATCTGCCACAATTATCAAACTGCTTTTCATATTTGTCACAAAAACCACTATGGCTATTAAGAATAAAATATAGATTATCAGACAGATTTAGTAATTATAATTAGCATTATGTCAATCTCTGTAAGTCATTTATCTTTTCATTTTCTGCTCCTTTTTCAAGTCATCTAAGATAGCACTATGCAGGGTCCAATGCACTATATTAAAATATTTTCCATCCTTAACATGAGAAGTATTTTTCTCTTTTAATATCACTTAACTGTTTTCTTAAAGACTTCCCAGGTCTCTTATCAAATCTGATAGCATCTCAAATTGTCCACAGCTGGTGTGATTTCTCTGTCCATATGGTCACACCATACTTTGGAACACCAAATGCTGTTTTTAGCAAAATTTCAATCACTTGATTTTACCAACACAAGCCCAAGATCCAGATGCTGGGATGAAAGCCTGCTATCTCAGAGAGGCAGAAAAAGCACCCAGCTGACCTTCCTCCTCCACCAACATCCAACTGGCCTCCCTATCCTATGGGATTTCAAATAAGTTTCTTCAAATTTCAATGTCCCTTCCCTCTACTTTCTGTGCCTCTCTATATCTGTACTCTTGATTTCTTGTTATCCTCTATGTATTTTTTTTAATCATTTTATGTTCATTTCCTGTCAACCAGTTGCTTGCTCCACCTCTTGATCTATGATTGACTTTATTTAATCTTGTTTACACTATCCAAGCAGAAAGCTCTTTGATTAAAGGTGTGTACTAAGGCTGTTTCACACTGCAGCTAGAAGCAAGTGTTTCCAGTAAATAACATAATCTTAGGGTTCACAGTGTGATCAAATATCCTGCAATCTCTCAGTGCTTTATAGAGTTTGATTGAGGTACCTTAAGATAGCTGATAAATGTGACATAAATGTGAAAATATGAAATATACTTGATTTTCATTGTGTGTCTGTGTACAAGATCTAGGGGAATGTTTGTCCTCTTTGAGTAAGCCTGATTGCCTCTGATAAGCTAATATCTTCCAAATTCCTTCCCAAAGGCTTCCTAGGTCAAAACTTCTTCCTAAATAGTTAATTTGAAATCTGCTACCAGACAGTGACTCACTGAATCTGGTCTTTAGATCTTGTTTTATCACCAGTCAGTTTTTTCTCTAAAATTTTAAATAAAACTAAGGCATTCAAGATTTTTTTCCCAAAATAATGATCATTTCTATTTTTGACTAGTTAACAGAATTTTAAAATATTGAATTATGCATGTATCAGTGATTTTCTTGTTCTATCATCACTGTATTCCCTAAAACATGAATGTGACTGACTTGCTGTGTCTTCTAGACATGACATAGCTCTTTCACTCATATGAATTCAGAGTAGTTTTAGATTCCTCTATAATATCTGCAGAAGGTCAAGTTGTTTAAAATTTCCATCATGGAAAGGGGAAGAACTCCTGAGGTCCCATTCACACATAAGAATATATTTTTAATTAAAGGCTGCTGGTAGATATAGAGTCATTTTTCTTTGGAAAGTACCCACTGGTATGTTACACATGTTACATTAGATTTCCAAACAACACTCATGTTTAAACAGGCATACTAATTGTATTAAATAATCTATTAAAAAGTAAATAAAGTTTGGATAGGATTATATTGGCAAGTGTGAGAGTTTGCAGCAGGAGCTATTTGAGGTTAGTATCACGATACATTTTATGCATGTATAAATTCTTCAAAGAATAAAATAAACACAAGCAAGTAGAAGAGGATATGTGGAAAGAAGTGTGATATGTTTACTTGTCTAAAACATATTCTGAAGTAATTTTCGCTTGATTTAGATGTGGACATTGAATTGAAGAAATTCTTAGCAGACAATAGGAATAATAGCAGAAAAGTTTAAATTCTTTAAAAAAATTTTTATTCCTCAGAAGTTTTGTACACTTATACAATGTATTTTAACCATACCCATCTACTACCACATCCTACAAACTTGTATCACTCCCCCAGCTTCATGTCTTTATTTATTTATTTATTTATTTATTTATTTATTATTAATAACTTACTGAATCCAATTTGTGCTGTTCAATGCCCATATGTGTGTAGCCATCCATTTAAGAAGGATCTTACATTTATGCTATTTATAGTTAGATAGTTAGATGACAGAGGTTATTTGTGATGTGTTTACAAAGCATAGATAGGTTTTTCTCAGCACGGCTAGTACAATTGATTAAAAATAGGATAAAGTGCAAATTTCATAGACTCTTTATGCACACTTCTTTGATTAATGACTTTAGTAGTGGAACAAATGCTGCTTTTCCTTATTGATATTAAAAATGATGCAAAATTAGATTTACTTTTTTGTTTCATTTGGTAATAAAATTATACTATGGGATATTCAGTCTTTTAATCTCTGGAACACCTCTCAAGACTGGTAAATAAAAAGTTCTTGGACAATGTTTGTTGAAAATATTGAGTTGAAGAATTATTCTGGGAAATACAGACATTTAGACATAAATCCAAGACCTTTTCTCTGTGAGAACTCATCAAGGTCATCATGAAAGTTTGTAAAACCATTTATTTCTTTCAATTACACATTTTTTAGGCAAACCACAACTTGCATACAACTCTATTACTGGTCAAGTTAATCTTTTCTTATCTCATGACTCACTACAAATGGAGTATAGTTTCTAATCTTACACAAAATTTATAAGCCAGGCAATATAGATTAGGATGTCAGGCCCAAAGATATACAAACCAATTTAAATCATATTTCCTAGACAACCAAGCATATTATAAAGTAAAAGTACCTGGCTCTTGGAGGTTGATCCAGGTGAGGTATAGAAGATGATGATAAAATCTTTTTTGAAATCTTTTTCAGCCAGATAACTGTTTAAACTTTGGTCAAAATTCTACTGCAATTAATTTCTATTCATGAGAAACCTAACTGATTGGAAACCTCTGTTTGATGAGGTGCAGCTACACTAGAAAACAAATATATGACTATCAAGGACCAAGAAATACTCGAGGAAATCCTGGACTGAAGGTCTTCTCACTTGAGTTTGTTGGTTCTTTCTCTTTATTTTTAATTTTTATTTTTAAAATTTATTTACTCAATTTAGTGCTTAAATTGTCTTCCAATATTGTTTAATCATATTCTTTCCCTTCCCCCAACTCCTAACACATCCACTACCTTCCCTATTGAAACGTCATTCAACATCTTCTCTTAATCATGAATATCTCAGGTGTGGAATAAGTAGGATATTACAAAGATCCATCTGTAGCTATGAAGCTCCCAATGCAAGCCAACATAAACAAAGCATAAATAATTTGTATCAAAGCTTGCAGTAGTATACATTGTTATCAAGTTTCGGTATTCATTGTGACTTACCATGTAGATGACAGGTCTCATTTCTAGTACGAAAATTCTTCAAAATGTACCTACCCTTCAGAGGTTGGAGTAGGAGGCAATTGGGCAGATAAACAAAGAGTCACTAAAAGTAGGGTCAACCTAACTATTATACAACCTTTTGATTCTATCATTCATTTAGTTATGTAAGTCAAAAGAGTTCAAGTGCTCATGACATCAAAGGGAAGAAATGTCTTTTATTTATGAGTTTTTTCAAGGCACCTTTCATGTCTTTATTTCTCAAGCTATAGATGAAAGGGTTCATCATGGGTGTCACCACAGTGAAGAGTACTGCACCAATCTTGTCTGTGTCCTCAGGGTGTGTAGATGAAGGGAAAAAGTAAACCCCTACAATAGTTCCATAGAAGAGTGTTACGACTGTCAGGTGAGAACCACAGGTAGAGAAGGCCTTCCACTTTCCCTCTGTGGATGAAATTCTCAGTATATCCCTGATAATGCGGACATAGGAGAAGAGGATAAGAGCAAAGGGAAAGGTGATGACTGATAAACCCACAATAAATTTCATAAGTTCATTGATCATTGCATCTGAGCAGGAAAGTTTGAGCAGAGGAGCCAAGTCACAGAAGAAGTGTTGGATGGTGTTGTGGTTACAGAAAACCAATTGATTGGCCAGAAGAGTATGTGTCAGGGCAACAACATTGCTAAGAACCCATGGGCAAACAGTGAGCAAAAAACAGAACCTAGAGTGCATGATGACTGTGTAATTCAGAGGGTGGCAAATGGCCACAAAGCGGTCATAAGCCATGACCCCCAAGAGAAAATTATCAATGACAACAAATACAATAGAAAAGTACATCTGTGTAATGCAGCCTTCATATGAAATGGACTGACTCCTGGTGTGAATATTTATCAGCATTTTGGGGACTGAAGTAGAAGAGGAAGAAATGTCAGCAAAGGATAGGTTGGCAAGGAAGAGATACATGGGTGTATGTAGATGTACATCCAAGCCAATGGCCAGAATGATGAGCCCATTTCCAACCACAGTGACAAGGTACATACTGAGGAAAAGCAAAAAGATGAGTTTCTGCTTCTCAGCCTGGTTGGAGAAACCAAGGAGGATAAATTCAGAGATGGTGGTTTGGTTTCCTTGATTCATATTTCTGTTAATCTGAAGAAAAGAGCATAAACTTTTTACAAACCACAAAATCAAGCAAGCAAAGAAAAGTCAAGTGGCATCGTTTACCTGTAGCTAATTTGTGGGTGGTACTTCCTTGATGCTGAAGGAGAATGAACTTTCTTCTGTGTCAAAGTAGAAAGGCTTCTTACTATAGAATTATATGAGAAATGCAGACACTAAGAAAATTCCTCGGCAATACCGGAAGGATATGTGTTTGTCAACGGTCATGTTCTGACCATAATTTTAATAGTTGGCTCTAAATTTTTAAATACCTAAACTGAGGCAGCTTATAGTTGCTCCATAGTATAAAGATACTAGATTGCCCCATATATAGAAACTAACATTAATTATTTACAGTACACAAAGAGAGGACATGAAGGTAGATTAGCTGGTAAATTGCTTGATGTTAAAAAAATGAGGACATGCGTTTCATTTAGAGCACTCATAGAAATAAAAAAATCATGGTGATTGTGCAGGCCTTAAGTACACTTTCTCTTTCCTCCTCTCTTCCTTTCTCCTCTCTTCTACCTCCCTCCATCTTCTTCTCTTTGTGTTCACATGTTCGTGTGTGTGTGTGTGTGTGTGTGTGTGTGTGTGTGTGTGTACAGGAGAATCCCTGTGGCTTACTGATTGGACAGACTAGTTGAATTAAGAAGCGTCATGGCCCAGTGAGAAAATCTGTGTCCAAAAATTAGGTGGTCAGCTCCTGAGGAATGACACCCAGCATTGACCTTGGGTCTTTTCACATGCATACAACCACATACATCTGTACACAGATGTATACTCTGCTAATAATGACACAAACCTAAAATGAAGAAAATGGTCCCAAGATTTTCTCCATTTTCATCCTTTAAACCTGAGAAGATGGAGACTTGAAGAATCACTGTAGTGCAATATCTGGAGGGACAAAACCAACTGAGGTTCAGGGATAGAGACCTGAAGACAAGGATATGTCTTCCACTTCTGAACATGGGAAGCTCATTGGCCCGCTATTGAAGGCTTGGGGAAAAGGTGAATGGGAGAAGAAAAAGCTTGCATTCTCACTCATGACGCAGCAGAAATAGTATGAACTTCGTATATGGTAAGAAACTTCTCAGGAGGTGATTATACTTGGGTCACCTTATTGGACTCAAATCAAGAGCCATATTAGTGGGATGGAGGAGGCTAAGGGGGTAACATACATGAGCAGTTCTCTTATTAAAGGAATAAGAAAAAAATGAAATTGTGCTTGTAAAGTAATTCTACCACTCAACAGTCTCCAAAGTAGGGCTTCTATAGAAGCACGAAATGATATCAGGGCTATCATAAAAAAAACAACCCACTTGCTAGTGCTTTCTGGAAACTTCCTTGGATGGTGTTCCCTTTTCTGCTTCCTTACACCTTTCTGACTCTATAAAACAGAAACGAAGGGTGAGGGGTTAAAGTAGCAATTACAATGCTGAAAATGCAAGTGTTCTGGGGGAGATGAGGTTAAAGAATGAGAGCAGGGTAAAGGCTCCTGCTCACTGCACAGCCCCTGACTACCCAGTGCACAGTCTCTAATGACTACAGTATACCCACTGACTACAGAAGTTATAGACTCTGACTACTCATTTAAAACACTTACTGCCCAACCCCGGGTTTCCTTTACCCACTCCGTGACTGCACAGCACAGCTCCTGACTATACGTGGCATAGCCATTTCCTACTCAACACACATCCTTTAATGATCCCCTGCACAGCCCCTGACTACTCACTCCTAATCACATTCCCTTACTACGTGAGGTCAAGAGAGAAGACATGCTTTGAACTGAAGTGAAATTTCAAAATGGGACTTTTAAAATCTTGAAATAAGTCCTTAGTACCAAAAATTATTAGAACACAAGTGATCAAATATTTTTTTCAATTTATAAGTTGTCACCTAAAGACAGGTGAGATTAAACAAGTTGATTTTTCTCGAAGACATTGGTCTCTATCTTTCTTCTCTCCTGATAGAACTTTAGCATCACCCCTCTCCTTTCTCCCTCTGTCTCTCTCCATTTGTTCATATCTCTTCAAGTCACTGTCTGTCAAATGGTTCTTTCCATGGAGAAAAGACAGTCAAACGTTGCCACTGGGATTCTGAAGTATGAAAGGGTAGTAGGGAGAGGAGTATGTCTGAGAGCTTCTTACTTCAGAGAAACCCAGCTTGCAAATGAGACGGGAAAATGCAAAATGGAGACTCCATGAGGAAACTCAAATTCAGGTAAAAAAATGAAAGTGAGCTGCACCTGACATAGAGAAAAAACTGAGAAGTTCCTATGGTTCTAGGTCCTAGGGTGGTTTGGATTTGCCTAGAATGGGGACTTATAAGAAGATTCTGTAGGGCTGGCAGAAACCTGGCTCTAGAGAAATTCCCAGGAATCCACAAGAATGTCCCTGGCTAAGACCCTCAGTGACAGAGGAGAGAGGGCCCGATTTTGACTTGCTCTGTAGTCTGACTGATGAACATATTAAGTATCACCATAGAATTTTCACCCAGCAACTGATGGAAACAGAGACAGAGACCCACTACGGAGCACTGGACTGAGCTCTCAAAGTTCAGTTGAAGAGTGAAAAAAATGAGCATATGAGCAAAGAGGTCAAGACCACAATTGGTTCACCCACTGAAACAGTGTACCTGAGGTAATAGGAGCTCACCAATTCCAGACAGGCTAGGAAGGAACAAGCATAGGATTTGTTCCTTTGAGTGTGGGTGAATTGCTGGAGCAGACTGAGGGGCCACTGGCAGTGCCACCAAGATCAATCCCTAATGGATGTACTGGCTTTTTGGGGCTCTATTCTCTTTTGATGTATACCTTGCTCAGCCTAAATATTGTAAGGAGGGCCTTGAACTTTCCACAAAGCAATGTGGCTTACCTTTTCTGAAGATTAGATGGAGGTGGGATGGGAGGGTGTGTGGAGGGAATGGGAGGAGGGGAGGGAGTGGGAACTTGGATTGCTATTTTTTAAAAATCTAATAAAAAAAGAAAAAAGACTTTGAACATCTAACTTTAACCTCACTTTCCTATTCTCCTTCTCCCAGCTATCAGCAATCTTGCCCAATCCGTTATAAATCTCTATGGTAGCTGTATAGATGGTTAAGGCCAAAGGTAAATTCTAAGATGCTCACCTGTGAATGATGGTTTAAAAAATCCAAAGGTTTTTTGTTGTCGCATTTGTGACAGTAGAATGATGCTAAAAGCAGTCCTTCTGTGCTTCTCAGTTAATGCTTCCATCGTGCTGGATTCACATGGGGCGTTTAGCTTCTACCAAGTCCTCAGGGACAACATCCCCTGAAGTATTTTCCTCAAGACAAGCAGTAATTTTGGCATAATGGTTTGCATAATGAGGGAATAGACACACAGTTGTTTTTCGCTTTTTCTTCAAATCCTCTTTCTATGCTGAGGATTCCCTGTTGTAACTGAGTTGGTCATTACTATTTAGAAAAAAAATGAACTGTTGGCTATGCTATGCCTTGATTTCCATAAATATAGGAGCATTTTGAGATTTTCTTTTTAGTTCCTTTATGCTGCCCAGTAAATAGGAATGCTTAGTCAACACCCTGAAAATTGAGTTGCATTCCTTTACCACTGGTTATGACTCCATCAAGATGGCACCTGCAGTGGAAGGAGGTCATGGTCCCTGGATTGTTGAAAGAATGTCAGCATTCGAAGAGAGTCTGAAAACCAAGCGATTCAGATTCTAAACTCTCTCTCTCTCTCTCTCTTTTTTTTTACTTTCATTGATTGTTTGTGGATTTCACAGTGTGCATTCTGATCTCACTTATCTCCCTGTAGCCCCATATCTGTTATCTGCCCTTGCTATGTTCCCCTCGAACAAAATCAGATTTAAAACAAAACCAAAGACTGTGCAAAACAAAAACCAAAACAAAATAAAAGCAAAAAAAAGGATAAACAAAAAAGAAGAACCATATCTTGGAAGTAGAAGCGTGGGTCAGTGAGTCACACAGTTTACCCTTAGTTCACATATCTTTTATTTTTATTTTTTATTGATTTTTATTTAGCTCTATATTTTTCTCTGCTCCCCCCTCCCTGCTTCTCTCCTCCCTGCTTCAACCCTCCCCAAGGTCCACATGCTCCCAATATACTCAGGAAATCTTGTCTTTTTCTACTTCTCATGTAGATTAGATCCATGTAAGTCCTTGTGTCCTTATTGTTGTCTAAGTTCTCTGGGAATCAAGACCAGATAAACAGATTAAATAGTTCACATATCTAAGTGTTCATTGCTATGGATCATTGGGCTGGTTTCAGGCCTCTGATTTTGGCCACACCACCAGTAATGGGTGCTCACTGGGGCTTCTCTTGGATATCCTGTTGTCCTGTGTCATGGAGATGCTGGTGTTTTGGATTTGTAGGGTCATCCCATTCACATCCTCCACAAGTCCACAGATTTGATGGATGTTGGGGTGGGTTGTTGTGGAATAATCCTTTTGTACATTGTGAAAATGTGTCACCCTCATTGTTAACAAAAAGATGATTAGCCAAGAGCTAGGCAAGATTTGGGGAGGGGGTAGAGAGAATGCTGGGAAGAAGGGCAGAGGTTGAGGAGTCTCAAACCAGACTCAGAAGAAGCACCATGGGAAGTTCATAGATGAGATAAATAAACCTTGAGGTGACACATAGGTGAACAGAAATTGATTAATTTAAATTTTAAGAGCTGGCTGGAGACAAGCCTAAGATATTGAATGAGCACTTATAACTAATATTAAGTTTCTGTGTGACTATTTGGGGAGAAGCTGGTAGAACAGAAAAGTCTCCATACAGAGAGCCAATTCACAGCCCTGGTTCTGGGCCTGAGTGGTAGCTGGCTTGGTCTTCATCATCATTATGCAAATGAGCTCTCTAGCACTGCCTTGGGTAGCTCACCCAATGTAGCCTTCAGCAAGAAGTGGGACTAGTTCCCCTGTTTTTAAGCCCTCAGATTTGGGTCCCCCTCAGTCATATCATTAGGGCCAGCTCTACCGTTTGGCCCAGGCAAGGATCAGGGTCCTCTCTCCTGATTACTTTCTGGGGCAGATGGGGACAGCATCAGCTTTCCTGGTCTCCCACCCTCAGGGCTGGATCACCTGTGTCCTCTAGTGTGCTGCCCATCAAAAGCAAAGGTTGCTTTCTCATGCACTGTAGCTGGTGAGGGTCAGGGCTAATTCTTCTACTCTTTTGATCCCAGGGCCAGCTCTCTTACCTGCTGCAGGTGGTAAGGGGGAAGGACATGTATCTCTCACCCTGTCACCACATTGTAGACAAGTAGGAGCAGAGTCAACTCTTCAGTTTTGGGATGGCTCCTCTGTGTCCCCAAGCACAGGGTCAGCTTTAGTGTGTTTCCCGGGTGAAGTCATCTTTCATTAGTGCATGGGTGAGCTTTCCACTGAGGTATAGGGCTAACTCACGTGCTGCAATATTTGGCAAGAGGTAGAGCAATCATTCCTGGCCCAGTGAAAGGATCTGACATAGTTGCAATAATTTCCATGCTAACATCAGTCATGAACCACAGACCCCAGGTTCAGCAGGACTATGGATCCAGACATATTCCTCAGCAACAACTAAGGCCTAGATGTCACCAGTCCTGCAAAGGCCCCTCAGATCAGCACAGCCTTAGTAGCAGCATGGCCCTTGGGCATCAACATGCTCCCAGGTGGCAGCATTATGCCTGACATCCATAGAGAGCCTTCGGTGGCAACTAAAGCCACTAAAGGACACCTACCCACAGACCCCATAAATTCTGTCAGTGATTCCCACCCTATACACAACCCCACCCATCCTTGTTGCTTTGTTCCAACTTCAAATTCAGATAAAGACTATCTAATTGCCCAGAGGCCATGCTAGCTACTAGAATTCCAGTTCCCAACTTTGGTGGAGACTCCCTTGCTCAACCACAGACCACACAGACCAGAACAGAGAAGAAACAGAAATCAAAGAACAAAACACCCACCTTGCAAACACAAATTCAGAAATTGATATTTATACCTATAATTAACACAAACCCAGATGCCTGGATTCAGCATAAGAACACAATAAATAATGGCTAAGGAAATATGTCAACACCAGAACACATCTATTGTATTTTAGAAATCTCTACATATTTAAACTCAGTTGAACCACAATAAAAAAGCCTTAAAATCAACTTTATGAGGATGATAGAGGTCCTTGAAGAGGAAATTAATAAATCCCTTCAAGAAATGGAAGAAAACACAAACAAAAATGAAGGAAATGAATAAAACTCTTCAAAACTTAGAAGCAGAACCAGAAACAATAAGCAAAACACAAGTTGTGGGATTCTCAAAATGGAAAATATAGATAAATGATGAGGAACTACAGATGCAAGCATTACCAACACAATTAAGAAATATAAGAGTGACTCTCAGACTCTGAAAATATATTAGAAAGAATAAATACTTTGGTCAAAGAAAATGTTAAAGTTCTATAAAATTCCCAAATAAAACATCCAGCTACTCTGGGACACCATGAAAAGACTAAACCTAAGAATAATAGCAAAGAAGAAGAATCCCAGCTCAAAAGCCCAGAAAATGATTTTAAGAAAAGCACAGAAAAAAATTTTCCTAACCTAAATAAGGAGGTGACTATAAAGGTACAAGAACTTAGAGAACACTAAATAGATTAAACCTGAAAAGGAAATCCCCTCACCATATAACATAACACCAAACACATATAACAAAGAAAAAATATAAAAAGTTGTAAGGGATTGATTTTAGTTTGAAGTCAATTTTGTTAGAAATTAGTATGGCCACACCCGCTTGTTTCTTAGGTCCATTTGCTTGAAAAACCTTTTTCCAACCCTTTACTCTGAGTAGATATCTGTCTTTATGGTAGAGGTGTGTTTCTTGTAAACAGCAGAATGTTGGATCCTGTTTTTGTATCTAATCTCTTAGTCTGTGCCTTTTTATAGGTGAATTGAGTCCATTGATATTAGATGATATTAATGAACAGTGGTTGTTGACTCCATTTATTTTTTTTTGTAGAAGAATTTATGTGTTTCCCTTCTTTGAGTTGTGCTGGTGAAGGGTCGCTAGATGTCTGAGTTATTGTGGGCATTGTTGGATTCCTTGGGTTGTGATTTTCCTTCTATTACTTTCTGTAAGGCTGGATTTGTGGCTACATATTGTTTAAATTTGTTTTTATCCTGGAATATTTTGTTTTCTCCATTGATAGTGAACAAAAGCTTGGCTGGGTATAGTAGTCTGGGCTTGCCTTGCATCCATGGTCTCTTAATTTCTGCAGTACATCTATCCAGGAACTTCTGGCTTTCATGGTTTCTATAGAGAAGTCAGGTGTAAGTCTGATAGGTTTACCTTTATAAGTTACTTGACCTTTTTCCTTTATCTAGGGAGTCTCACTTGGAAAGCAAATTATTCATAAGCATAAACTACATGCCTAGCTGTAGATGGCCAACAGAAATAAATTCAGTGACATCGTTGGGGGTTTCTTGTCTCATAATGTCATGGCATGTCTCCTTTTTGTTTGATTTTTGCATTTATTTATTATTTGCTTATTATAACCACAGATTTTGCATATATATTACAACTTCTGATTTTGTCTTTTTCAGAATTTTAGTGAATATACAAATGACTTGGTCTCTGAGCCTATATCCACTTCTTGTGCCTTTCTATGGGCTATTTTTCTTTTATTTCTCTTTTCTGATTGTTTTTTTTACCTTATTATGTTTTATTATTATTCTTTAATTGCTTGTTTTCTAACAAGAGCCATGAAGGAGATGGATCTGGTTTGGAAGGAAAGTGAAAGGAAATTGAGGAAAAGGAAACCATTACTAGATTATATTGTATGAAAACAAATCACTTTTCAATAAATGAAAAAAGAAAGTGAAGAACAACAAAATGTAGAGACAAAATACTGTTGAAAAAACATGTACTTTTTGTAGACACAACTAATACAATTATATTAGTATAAATGTATATTTTTCTTATATTTAGCAGTGTAATATAAACTTTCAATAAAGGAAAATATAAGTTATACTAATTAAGACAAGTTTTTGAAGTATACTGAGAACATATTCACCCAAAATAACCCATTTAGCAAAACCAAAATTCTCTTAAAATGTCACAGGTCATGGAATATACCATTCGTAGGTCAAATGCATGCAAACTTATTGAATATATGTTAGGAAAATATTTATTCAAAAGACATTTACTCATCTTTTAGTCTGTTTGCAGAAACTAGTGTTACAAGAGATGAAGATGTTTTCAAACTATTTATTAGGTGTTGTCATAATTAAGACAAGGGTTTCCTGAAGCAAACAAGCTGATTTTACTTCACCAGTTGAAACATTTTAACTAGAGGTGAATTTTAATGAGTCCTCCTGGATCCATTGTGGAATTGTGGATGGTCCAGTCTTGTGTAGTCAGTCTTGATCACTTTGGGTTCCTGAAGGCAACGCTATGTTATGTTCAAAGAACAATTTTGCAGGAATTCTACTCAACCTGTGGCTCTTGCAATCTACCTGGTTCCTCTTTTGTAATGTTTCTTGCACTACATGGAAAGCAGATATGACACAGATATCTTATATAAGCCTGAGCAATTCATGGAGTACCTTAGCTATTAATATTAAAGGTTAATATTAGAATTTGGATTCATGATATTGAAAAGGAGAATAGAATAATTCCTAATACACTGGAAAACCAGAATCAAACCCTAAAGTACACAAAGAGTAGGGAGGTTGCCCATTGAGAAATGCTACAAAATTGCTTTCTTTTCTTCTAATAGTAACATTATGTTATTGTCATTCAAATAAAATCATTCATTTATTGTGCACTCAATAGGGAGAAACAAATATGTTTATTAACTGTTATTATGACATGCATGTCACATATGTTCATAATTTATATTTAAAATAAAGAAGTAATAGAAAGGAATGCACATCTACTTATCTATTTATATATCAGCCTATCATCTTTCTACCTATCATATCTATCTCTCATCTATCTATCTATCTATCTATCTATCTATCTATCTATCTATCTATCTATCTATCTATTATCTGTATGTCTGTATATATCTCTAACTAGAAATAAAGAAATATGGATAAAGCTAGAATCTTTCATTTGGTGATTTGACTATGAGGGATTATTAAAAAGTAGTTTATTGTATGTCTAATTAGGAGTTTTATGGGGAGCAGAGCCATAGGTATGATTTAAGTCTTCAATATTTTGACAGAAAAGGTTAAAATTATGAGGAGTATAGGAAATTTAGCTTAGGGTAAATGCAAATCAACCTAATAAAGTCTGTTTCTTCAAGTGTCATTTTTCACAACAAACACTTAAGAGCCAGGACAAGTTTTTCCTCAGATGTATTCATGAGACATTCAATCATGGTAGAAAGGGAAATCACACTTGAAATCCATGGATAGAAGAAAGGAATTGTGCTTGTTTTCATGTCCCTTCTTTTTTATGTTTTCCATTACTCCAATTACAACACAGAAACTATTACTGAACTTTCATGTTGGGCTTGTATCTTATTAAATATGAAGCTTTTGTGTAGCCAAGTAAGAAAGAAAAACTTGTAATTTTCACTAAGGCATTTATTCTGAGTCCAATTGGTGTGGGGATATTTTGAAGGTAAGTATTTGCTGAATAATTCATTATCAGCTAGGACAAGGTGGAATGTCGCAGCACAGACTGTGAACTGGGTGGTGCCATTAGATAGGATGAGATAGTAAACTACACAGATGAATCAGTGGGTAATGGCATTCGGTGCAAATACTGATGACTTGAGTTAAATTCCTTGTAAAATTAGGAAGCTGACCCTACAAGTTGTTGACAGCAAAATGCCATATATAGTTCTTAATTATGTCATTCCATCTAGCTTCAATAATATGAAGCATAAGATTAAATGTTAATTCAATGGCCATTAATTTATTATCATACTCTGGTGGATAAAATTTAGTTTCTTTGTTTCAAGCAATTTCATTGAGGCATTTTTTTGAATACTCAAAGACTATAGACATTTCTGGATCTTTGCTCAATAAATTTTAATTATATTCAGGGAATTTATGTCAATTTCTCAGGGCAGCTCTAAAGCACATGGACGTTAGAACTAATGAATCTGATTTATCTTATGGCCTGGACTTAGCAAATTCCTACTGCTGTCCTGGGAGAAGCTAACCCTTGGTGAGTATTGTTCTCGGCAGTCCAAGAGAATCTATTGTGAACAACAGAGAGAAGTGACTTCTACTGAAATGTACATTTACTTGAGTATTGCACTTCTTAGCCTATATTATTTGGCAGGGAAGTACACAAGCAAGTATCAAACTCAAGCAGAAGTGGGAGAAAGAGTAGCTGAGTGCTTTCAGAACCTGATTCATCAAGAAAGGGAGTGGAGAGGAGGTGGACCATCAAACTCCAATGCCAGAATTTGCAGCACAGAGGTTTTATGCTGCTGGCCACAAGAGTTAGATTTTGGTATACTAGCCTAGTTCACCATAGGTGCTTAGCCAGTGGAAGCTAATTCCTGCTTCTCTACCAGTAGAAGAAAATGAACTCACCAGTCGAAATATCTGACATTAAGTAAACCCATAAATTAATTAAGCAATTGCAAACTCTATCTTCACATCAAACACAGAGAAATATTCATTTTGGAAAATATTCACTCTTTTAAAAATGTAAGTAGCTCTCTTTTATAGAATGAGCATCTCTGCCTCCTCAAGAGACTGCACATGAACATGCAACAGCCTTTGTTAAAATGCAGCAAATTTGTGAGGTCCCCAACAAAGCAGTTGGTACACTATGAGCAGAGAATCATAAAAAGAGTGATATAGAGCAGTGCTTTCCATATGGAAGCTTTATTCACATTTTAAAATATTCTATAAGTTCAAAAAATTGAGGCAGGCTATCCTGGGCAACAAATGGTTAAAATAACCGACTTCATCAAGTTTGACACTGGTAACCTGTGTATGGTAACTAGGGGTGCTAGTTTGGGAAGAGTTGATATGATCACCAACAGAGAGAGACATCCTGGCTCTTTTGATGTGGTCCATGTGAAAGATGCCAATGGGAACAGCTTTGCCACCCGGCTTTTCAACATTTTTGTTATTGGCAAGGGCAACAAACCATGGATTTCTCTTCTCCGAGGAAAAGGAATCTGCCTCACAATTGCTGAAGAGAGAGACAAGAGGCTAGCGGCCATACAGAGCAATGGGTGAAACTGTCTCTAAGAGACATGCTGGAGACGTATTTGTACTCTTGCTAACCAGCTTTTCTAGGCAACATGCTAGATGAAACAAAACAGCATGATGAAAACAACAAACAAACAAATCACAATGTGATTCTAATGACAATAAATAATATAATTGTCCTTTTCAGTTTAATGATTTAACTGACAGTCACCCACCCAAGTACTCTGTTATCTTTTCATGTTTTTAACTCTCCTCAGACTGCTTTATTGACAATGAAGTTCCTCAGGGCACCTTTGACATCTTTATTTCGAAGAGTGTAAATCAGAGGGTTGAGTAATGGAGTAACAAAGGTGTAGACCAGGGCAATTTGGCGGTCCTCATCCTCTGAGGTGCTGGAGCGAGGCCTCAGGTACACCAGGCTACAACACCCATATTGAAGCAAGACCACAGTGAGGTGGGAGGAACAGGTGGAAAAGGCCCTCTGGCGGCCCTCTGCAGAGCGCATGTGTAGAATGGTGGAAGCAATGAACACATAGGAGATGCAAATCAACAGGAATGGAACTGTAAGCACCAGGATGCCCACAACATAGAGGACTGCCTGGTGCACATGGATGTCAGCACAGGCCAGCCGCAGGACGGGAGGCACATCGCAGAGGAAATGGTTGATTTCCCTGTGATGTCCACAGAACGGCAAGGTAAAAATTAAGGCAGTGAGTTGCAGGGACAGAAAGAGTGCCAGGCCCAAGGAACCCAGCACCATTTGGATGCACAGATTCCTGGTCATGATGAGGCTGTAGTGCAGTGGATGACAGATGGCCACATAGCGATCATAGGCCATGACTGCCAATAGAAAGCAGTCAGTGCTTCCTAGAGTTACAAAGAAGAACATTTGTGTTCCACAACTAGCTAATGATATGGGCTTCTGGGCCCCGAAGATGTTGGAAAGCATCAAGGGCACCACATCTGTGGTGTAGCAGATTTCCAGGAGAGACAGGCTGCCCAGGAAGAAATACATAGGTGTATGCAGGGAACTGTGTGTGCACACCACCCAGATGATGGCAGTGTTGCCACAGAGGATCATCAGATAGAGCAGGAGGAAAAGGGTGAAGAGCAAAGCCTGGAATTCAGGGACATTGGTGAACACACGGAACACAAACTCAGGGGACCCCGATTGGTTGAGTACAGGTTTCCTGGCCAGTATGTCTTCTGGAAAAAAGGTGGGTGAGGCAGGGTGGGGATCTCTCATTTACTGGGTTGTTTCGAGACTGACGAAAAGCAAGGACGGAGTTTTGCTTCGTGGTTTACTTCTTAAAGTTGAGTTTCAATTCCAGTTTTCGGAGATGAATACACAATAAAAAGTCTGACATATTTTTCCTTAGAAATCTTCATTAGTAATGGAGATGCTTATCTATGGGAAAATTCCAGATAAAATAGATATATTTGTCAGCTCAATTACATTTATCAATTTGTTTTAGCATTTTAATTTAACTGAGAAATGCTCAAATTTTACTTGAATGTAAAAGAGTATATTTTTGCATATATTTTATAAGGTACAAAGATATATTGTTGCTATGTTTAAAATTATATAAGTGGCTTCACAGTTCACATTTTAGTATATATTCTTCTCATATAGGACATGTACAGATAATAGTATATATGCAAATTCCAAGTAAAGATCTTAACTATTTTTGCAATAAAACTAATTCACTGCTAAGATGAACATAAACAACAAAATTATACAGACATTTTCCTATTCCTTTAAACTTTTTGTATCTGAATGGCAACCAATTTTTTTGGCTTTCATCATTGCAGATTATCTAACTATGTTTCAATCCTATATGTAATGATGATGTATGTACTTTATTGTATCTTGCTTCCACACCATAACTGCAAATGTTGTTCAGGTTTCTTTTGCAGTTTTGTGCAATAATACCTTTCTTCTCATAGCATTATCATGCCCTACATCGTGGCCTTACTCTAATTTTCATGAAACATTCACTTTATATTCAAGTTGGACCTCATATCAAACTAGCAATCATCATCATTCTGATCTTTTATGACATATAAATTTTATATATTTCCCCTAATTTGACTTTTTTTCTAGATTTTCTACTCTGACCCAAACCTTTTCAATTAAGATAAAAATTTAGCTGACAATGAATTTAACAGAGTTGTATTATGGTTAGAAAAATATTACCTGATATGAATCGATGAAAAAAACCAAAATGTAGTACCAAATTGAATTATACATGAAAATTATAAAACAAATTAAAGATAATCTTATGTGTATAATGTATTAGATAATAATTATAGATTAAACATTTTCAGTTTTGATTGCAACCGAATTAAAAAATAAGGTATAAATAGAGTATTACATAGTTTTAAGAAAAAGATTGTTCAAAAAATCTCTACACCAAGTATAGCAATTTGTGTTCTAAAGTAATAGAAAAACAGTCTGAGATTTACAAGGACATTGGAATATGTCTGGTTAACTGTAATGAAAACAACTTTTCAATAACTACTGTAGGTTTCTGAGTACTTAATTGGAATATATACCTCCAGACTAGGAAATGATAAAGCAAAACAATGTGTTTTGAAGAATCACACATAAAATACACATTATTTATATATTGTTAATGTAAAATTATGAAAATCAAAAAATAAATTGCCAGTGACCAGGAAACATATATGATAAAAACTTATGTGTATTACAATATATGTGAAAGTATTTATGTGTGTATATATATATACACATATATATTCTACAAATGTAAAATTGCCTCATATATTTGAACCCAAAAATTATTTAATTAGGAAGGCCACAAAAATGAAATTATGCAAATTTTCTCCATCTAAATAAATAATATTCAGAAGCTATTATGATGTGACTAACTAGGCCCCTGTATTTCAGAAAAATCATACATAGTTGAAGAGTTAGATTATTAATTCCAAAAGTCATATGTTTAAAAATGTGTCATACAATGCAAACAGTCAAAAAGAAAAAATTATTACATTTTATGGTAGAAAATGCTGAAAATAAACAAAAAACGACTATTTCACTATGTATAAGTTGAAATTAGGCTTATGCTTTCTCAGAGACACAGTATATATAAGCACTGTACACCCAAGGGAATGTGTAAGGACAGAAGGGCTAGCATCACTTCTTATTTTTTGTTTTTTGTTTTGTTTTTTACAGGCAGTATTTCTATATTGACTCACTTTAAACTGACAGAGATCCGCCTGCCTCCTTCTCATGTGTTGTGATTAAAGGCATGTACCACTACTGCCAGGCTAACATCATCTTTACAATTGTGATTTATCCAGTCTCTAGTTCCTGGCCATCAAGCAGTATTGTTCATGGGCTTCTTCTCATGTATAATGAACATACATATATATTAGTACAACTTGGTAATGTGTAACAAAAGATTTGAACAAACCTATACACTTTGACCAGGAATATTGATTTCAGAAATTGGTTTTTATTTATTGAGATAGATTTTTGCAATAATTTTCAATGGAATAGAGGAAATAAAAATCAAGTTTTGATAAAAATCAAAAAAATACCGTTTGATAGTTGATAGGCCAAGTTTTGTATATTATCCATAAAAGATTGGCTGTTTTCTGAATAGAAATGGAAGAATGGATGGATGGGGGAGGCAGAATAGAGGTGTGGGCACTGGGAGGACAGGAGGGAGGGAAAACTGTGGCCATGGTGTAAAATGAGTAAATAAAAGAAAAAGTGAAAAATCAAAGTAACATCAAGAAAAAATGCTTATTAATATTAATAAATTATTATTATGCCTGTGGATAAGTCTCTAAAATAATTTGAAATGATACTGTGTAAACTCTAACAAGATTGGACAAGCTCATGATAATGAGTTTGTAAAGAAATATACCATATTAAATTACATATATTCACAAAAATTAAGAAATATGCCTGGAAATATTAAATATTGGCATTGTGGGGTTTTATGTTTGACATTTCAGAGAGTGCAAAGAGACAGGACAGTAGAGTGATGATTAATTGAATTTCATGATCAGATCTGAGTTTGAAGCTCAATACTCTTACCTGCTAATTTAATTTTCACACTGATCAAATTACTTGACATTTCTTGTTTCTCTAATGTGTGGCAGGCATGTAACATGGTCTCTGTAAACAATTTATAAACACCAAATGTTCTAAATGTTTAACATTTCAGGTTTATCTGGGTCCCTAGAGGGCTCCTCCCTGCTCTCTCAACAGGATGGTGTTCCCCTTGAATACTTACTCTTTCATCTCTCTTTTTCTTAAATGAGGTGGGGGTGAGGTTCTTTAGGAATGCATCTTCTCAGACCGTTTGCTGCTCTCTAAGCCTTCAATAATAAGTAATAATGGGTATGAGATAAAGAAATCTAAAAACAAAATAAAAGAATTTCAGCAGGAAAATTATAAGCACATATCATTAAAACAAGATAGAATTTGGTTCAGGAAAACTTTCAAGAATTATTCTATCATCTTAACACATGAAAACCAAGTTAGCAACATTGCATCAATGGATGGAAAGGCAGTTATAATCTGATTCATAACAGATCCTTTCTGTGCATCAAGTAAGACATGGATGTTTGGAGTCTAATGCCTGCCAGAACAAATCTCAATAGAGCAACTGTAAAAAAAGAGAGCACACATATTCAAGGTATGGCCATGCCCTAAAAGTATCATATAAATCCAAATTTGATTGGAAAATTTGATATTGACCATTCTGAAAATCACTACCAAAGGATTTTTAAAACATATTTGTGCATGCACATATGTCTCTGTGTGAAATTCAAACACTTTTCTCCATTATTTAACAGTCTCTGAAAACCCACTGCTTGCAGTTTTCATCCTTAATATTCTATGACTTTCATGAAGACTGTTTATGGAGACCATCACAACCTTGCCATCATCCTCATATAAAGAATACATTTTTATAAGTGTCTGTATTGCCTCTTGAGAGTCTGATGCATGATTTAATCCATTTCTGTCAAAGCTAGTTTGATAAACATTTTAGTTACTGTTATATTAAATTCCACAAGGCCATAGGCTATGTGTTCTGATCATTTTTATATTTCTACCTTGTTATTTGGTTTTGTTTGAGCTAAACGTTATTCATTTGTTATTTCAATTTTTAAACCATATTTAAAAGCAAATATTAAGTGATGTTCTCTACAACCCAGTTATGCTATAATTACTTTAGACTACACAGACTATTACTTCTTCCTTACCAATGGTTATTCTGTTTATGTTTATCTGATATACATAGTATATTAAACTCAGGTGAGATCACTGATTATTCCTTGATCCACTGATCAATGGACAGTGGAAAGTGCAAAAATAAAATTTTGAAGTATTTGTTGCACCAATAAGTTTTAAAGATTGTACATTGCAGCATTTCCCTGGTCATCATGTTTCCTCTACTCTGGTGACAGGTATGCCATTTGTGAACATTTTGGTAAGCTTATCCTTACCTCAACTGCCTGACCATTACAACTTACCAGCAAATAAAACAGGCAAACATTAGCTGAGTCTAAACGATTAACTCAAGTCTTGGTCACAATTGAAAAAATAAAAAGTCATGGTTGCTAAACTTATCTTCATAAGAAAACACAAATTAAAATAGAGAAATTTAAAGACTCTGGGAGCTAAATTCTAAATTGTTTCTTTTTCTCTTTTTTTCCTTTCTTTCTTTCTTTCTTTCTTTCTTCCTTTTTTTCTTTTCTGTTTTTTTCTTTCCTTTTTTGGTTTCCTTGAGACAGGGTATCTCTCTGTAACCCTGGCCATCCTGGAACTCTCTCTAGACCAGGTTGGCTTCAAACATCAGAGATCCTCTTGCATCTGGCTCCTAAGTGCTGAGATTAAAGGTGTGGACCATCACCATTCAGTTTAAATTAGGTAATTTAGAACAAGAATTCCCTACCTTTCTTTGGAAATGAAAAGTGTAGTGGTCAATTTGAAAACATTGCCTTATATTTTTAAAGATTTACAGTACATATTATCATGATATTAGTTTGTTAGGAAATGGTGCAATTAATCTAACATAACATTTCAACATGGAACTTATAATTCTTACATAAGACTTTTCATGTTTCAAAGATATACCAAAAATACAGATGACCCAAGATTTAACCTGACCTTATCATTTACGTGGTCCTAGAAAATTCAATCATGTATCACAGCTCTGTGCTCCATGTCTATAAATGAAATTTATGTATATTTTAACAACTCATTTGTGATCCATATTTTAATCTGACATCCATGATTATTAACTTTCAGTTACAAGCATTGTAGAAATTGCATTTTTTATTATTTGTTGGAAGAAAATTACTATGAAGGAAATGGAGTCTTTTACATACTCCCTCACTGGTTTCAAATTCATTTTATTCCATTTGCTGTCTAAGGAAACTCACCAAATACAAGTTGATTTTGCTGCTGAGGTGTTACTGCCACATATGATTAAAGGAGCTCTCTAAAGAAACTTCAGCAGTCTTCAAACAGGTTAATAGAGAATGATAGTCCACAAGGTTTGGGGTTAAAATCTTAGACATGGAATAAGAAGAGGGCATGATGTCTTTTTAAAGTCACTGTGACAGTAGGAGGTGTTCTTCATATTCTGACAATCAGGAGGAAAGTGATTCCTTAGAAATCAGTGGTTGGGGTAGAATTGAATGAAAAGGAAATCCATGAGAATGATAAAATTAAAAAAATAATCCAAGTTTTAAGTTCTGAGAAGATGTATATCTTCCTCAATAACATAGAACAGATTCTGATATAATTGCTGAGTCCATTCTTGACTGATCTAGTAAGACCTCTTAGTGTCCTTTATGGAATCTCTACAAAATTAATGAGCCCCTGAAGAGGCAAATCCCTGGTGGTATCCCTTAAACTTAATACATCTAGAAAAAGACAGAGGTTAAGGAGAAACTTTTCAGTGTGGTCACTATAAAAATTGTTCCCTTGGGATTCCAGGCAAGGATCTGTCATTCCTGTCTGACACCCAACAGGGAATTGATGGATTTAGGGTCCAGGTAAGATATCCCAAGAGAGTTTCTGAAGACAGATACCCATTCCTGCTTCAAACCTCGAAGCATGTGTAACATACTTACCCAACACTGGCCCAGACTTTCTGGAGATCCAAGATATTATTTTTAGTTCTAGCATGTGGCAATTGTCATCCTCATGCCATAAGGAAGTTCATAAGTGTACATTCTCACCTTTGGTGGGAGATATTGGACTCCATTACTCCATTAACACCATAAGTCTGTTAGATTTTAAATGCAATGAACTGTGGCTTTTTTTTAAAGCAGAGTATGTAAAGTATTTTTAAATGGTCATTTTTTTGTAGTATTTGGTACAGCTATTCCTTTTTTTCCTTTCTTAATCAAGTTTCCTTCTGTTGATTTTTTTGAAATTTTTTTCTCACTTTCAGTGACATTGTGGAGGCCAGAGAAGAATATAGGATATCCTCTTCTACTTCGCTCACTTGATAAGAACCTGGAGCTATGCTCATGTCAAAAAAACCCCAGGAATCCTTCTGTCTTTACCTCCCACAGCACTAGGGTTACAGGCATGCATAGCATGCCAGATTATGACATGAGTTCTAGGAATTTGAACACAGTTCCTCATGCTTTCACAGCAAGGGCTGCTCTTACTCACAAAGCCATCTCTCCACACAGATCTCTCTAATCTTCAAAGCATTTATTAGAACTGATAACTTTACCCTAACTCTTAGCATAATCATATTTTTTCTTATTTGTTTCTTTTCACCTCTTCCCACATGTTTGAAATCATGTTCTTTATTATGGATGCTATTAACTGTATATTTGTGTACCCTCCCTGCTGCCCCTCAACAGCTTTCTTGCTGTAACAGGAGGAGCAGCAGGGAGTCACAAGAGTGAGTGATGAGATTCGTGTGTGTAAGTGCAGCATTGCCTATCTGTAGTCCAGCTTATTCATTCTACTAGTGCATTCCTTTGAAAAAATTCATGGTTTCTATTTATATCAGTCCCCCTATCTATAAATTGAGGATAACAGTAGTCTGAGCCTCCTAAAACATTTGCAAGGATTAAAATGCTTCAAAACATAAGCTTTTAAAAGGTATTGGTAATAAACAATACAAATGTTCTTTACTATCTCCAACTTCATTACTGCCATTACTACCACAACATAGCCACAATCATCACTTCCACCATAATCATAAATATTAGTTACCATGACCTCCACCATAATGTAACCACCACTACCTCCAACACCACCAACACTGCTACCAACACCATTCTTATCATTCTTTTTTGAAGAAAGTATTTGTGTAGCCCTGGATGTCATGGAACTATCTGTGTAGACCAGGCTGACCTTAAACTCACAAAGATGGAGGCTATGCTACCCAAATGCTGGGATGAAAGACATGCACCACCATAGCCTGGCTACTGTCATCATTCTTAAGATTTGTGATATGGCAAAACACCGCCATTATTCTCCTATTCCTTTCTTTGTGCTCCACCACAGCCTTTTTGTCTTTCTCTGTGTAATATACTAAATGCACACAGCTGGGACAAGTATAAGACAATGTAGGTTAAACAACAAATAAGATGGTATAATATTGGGTGACTGGAGTGTATAAAGAAAGTTGAACTTTGTAGCCATATTTTACTATATAAAAATCCTCAATAAATTAAAAATGAAAAGACATGTTAATGGTAAATTGCTACTTCAGCAAGACATAAGTGTGCTTGACATGTTTAAATGCTATTACAAATTTTCAAAACACAGAAACAACACAGAAGTATATATATATATATATATATATATATATATATATATATATATATATCCCAAAAGCTTATATTTATAGATATGTGTATATGAAAATACATGTATGCATACAATGATAATTAGTGAAAAGAGCCCATCATTTTGAAAGATAAAGGAGGGAAACATTGGAGTATTTGGAGGAAGGAAAGAGAAGGGAGAAATGTAATTAAATTACAATCTCAAAATTAAACAATATAAAATACGTGGCATGAAATTGATATTATAGATCTGTTTCTTGGGATAAAAATAAAAAGTAAAACCAGGAAATGATATGAGAGGACAAATCTACAATGACAGTTGCATATTTTGACCATAGACAAACTATACAAACACATTTCAAACTGAAACCATACTATTTCTTATGAATAGTAGCTCATGTGTATATTCTCAGTTCTTTGGGGACTGAAGCAAAAAGATAGGAAATTTTATGTAAACCCATGCTACATAGTAAGACCCAGCCTCTAAATCCAAATTCCATAACCAAATGTAAACAATATCCAAACAGTATAATATTAGCCAGCTTAAAATCCCTGAAAATCAAGGAAGCCTTTTGTAATCCACAGGATTTCTTCCAAAGTCATGTGGAACTTCCAACCAGTCAGATATTGTGTCACAGAAAACATCTCAATGCTGCGAACTGTCAACCTTGCTAAAAACTTGTAATTATCACTACTTCCCTATTTAAATTGTATATAGCACACACAATGGGGAAAGGAAAAGACATCACCGTGGAATCCTTTACTGTACACCATCAAGTCTAACTGAATACTTAGCTGCTGAGAACTGGCAGCTAACTATCTCCATTGATTTTGGAGAAATTACACTGTCTAGGACAATTTACTAATACTAGTTTTTTGAAAATATTGGCCCTGTTGTATCTTTCTACCCATAAATACTCCTATTATTCCAAAAGCAAATATTTCTGAAGATTAATATAAAATATGTTGACAGGTATGTATATTATATGCTATGTGTTTTATTTCTACATTTGTAATACCATAAACATTTAATTGTAACATTAATAATACATAGAATTTTAAGACAAAGGTAAAGCTGAATTACATTCCTTAATGAAAAACTGAAGTATTGTTTAATCAATACTTTATTAGAGAATGTTCTTTTATGTATAATAAACAACTTAGTTCATTTTGTTGCAAGGCCTCAAATTCCCTTTCTACAAGCTTGTATGTCAAGAGAATGACTTCGTGGTAGCAGGCTCTCATGCATCCACTTGTGTTTCACATTACAGGATTGAGCAACAGACACAAAAGTTATAGTACTGCCCTCCCTTCTTTCGCTTGCTGTCATCATATTGGTTAAAAGATTTTTTTTTATGCCACTTAAAGTTACCATTCCTGGAACAAATTCCCTTTTGCATCAATTTCCAATGGTTTTCTGATAACAATGGATTTGTTTTTATTTTTCAGGTGTGTAATTGATAATGGCTCCCTACAATCAATCATTCCCTAATTCATAAGTACTGCTGTAATTTTATTGTTTTATCAAAAACTTGCACAGTACACTAAATTTTTCCTATATAAAGTCATATACTGGCCAGTTAGCATTATTTTTGTCTCATGTACTTGTTTATGTCTTTCTTACAAGACTAATCACTCAGTCTAAAGGAAGCACATAGAAAACAATATCACCACACGGAGGTAAACATTAAGGTGCTTTATGTTTATTGTTTCCATGAACATCATTTCAAAATAAGCTGAGACAATACTTTTGTAGGACACAGTGACTTGCTTTAGATAGGACTAAATTGTATTTTGTTGGATTTTTCTATCTTATCAGTTTCTGGGAGAGATAATTTCTGGTAAGAATTTTCCCTATGGCCCCTTTCATCTCACCATTCCTCAGAGTGTAAATGAGGGGGTTGAGGAATGGGGTTCCCAGTGTGTATACCAGGGAGATGAACTGATCTTGCTTGGGGTAGTAGCTGGAGTTGGGGCGCAGGTACATGAAGGCACAGCATCCATACTGCAACAGCACCACAGTGAGGTGAGAGGAGCAGGTGTTGAAGGCCCTGTGGCGACCAGATGCTGAGTGGAGTTTGAACACAGCAGTTACTATCAAGGCATAGGTGGTAGCAATGAAAAGGAAAGGTACAGCAATGGCTAGTGTGGCTGCCACTAGCACAGAGAGCTCATGGATATGACTCTTGCCACACACAAGACGCATCACTGGTGGGACATCACAAAAGAAGTGCTCTATGCCTCTAGCCTGACAGAAGGGAAGACAGAAGATGAAGACCACAAGCTGTAAGGACAGGAACAAGCCAATGACCACAGAAGCCACAACCAAGCGGATGCAAATAGTTACAGTCATGATGAGAGGGTACTGTAAGGGGTGACAGATGGCGACATATCTGTCATAGGCCATGGAAGCCAGGAGGAAGCAGTCAGCACTACCAAGTCCAATGAAGAAAACCATCTGAGTGGCACAGCTCAGCAGAGTGATGGTCTTCTCTGACTGTAGGGTGTTGGCCAGCATGTGTGGCACCACCACTGCAGTGTAGCATAGTTCTATCCCTGAGAGGCTGCCCAGGAAATAGTACATGGGTGTATGTAGGCGGGCTTCTGTCTTTATGGATATCACAATGAGGACATTTCCAGAGACGATCAATGCATAAGCCAGGCTGATTCCAGTGAAGCAGAGGGTACGTAGATCTGGGCAGTTGGGATAGGCTAAGAACACAAACTCCATCAATACTGAGTGGTTTTCCCAGGTCATTGAGTCCACAGGTGTTTTCTTTAGAATGGAAAATAATACATGTCAGATGAGCGATGTATTTGCCTTATAGATAATGATTTAATTTTACTAATTAAATATATATTTAGATGTGAGAGACAGACTATACCTTTTATTTGTCTATTTTTACAAAATGTGGTCTCATGTAAATCTACATGTTAATGTCTACCTGGAAATAGTTTGGGAGTGAGAAACTATTAACCAAAACCACAAACAGAAATGGGGAGATCCAGTATATATATACTTCACTGTCTTTTGAGACATTAAATCAGTGACAAGTGAATTTTATACACACAAATCATCATACAATGGAAAATTAAGATGGAAAGAAAGAAGCAAGACAGGTTATGGGAGGAATAGTCATGAGCAAAGTCTTCAAGTTAGATTTGACAGTGACTCAACTAGATACAAAATATCATGGCCTCCTTTTATGAATTCTCTAAGCTTATCAGATAAGGAAGATATTTTTATTTTACAGTAGGTCTTTCCCCTAAAACATTAAGACATGAACAAAACTAATGAAGACTTAAGAAAACTTTCTGTGAGTTTGCACAGAACTGCAGAATATCAATCTAGAATCTTTTCCTATATTTCCCTTCATTTTCCACAATGAATGTGAAATCCAGAGGGGAAATGTATATTCCTCAAAAGGCAAAGCAGAACAAAACAATATAAAATCACTCCAAAATTTCAATAAATAGGCAGAACTTATAAGGCATGTCCATTTCACGTTTTCATTAACCAACATGTATTTAATAAGACTGAAGAAAGGTTTCCTATAATCTTATTTCAAATTATGAAATTTTGATACTGGCAGTTAGCCAATATAGTCTCTTAAAAAATATTGTTTACAAATACTCCTTTTAAGCATAAAAGTCATTTACAGAAAGCCATGCTAATGTCATATTCATGTTGGGCATTAAATGGTTTCTATTTGATCCATTTTATTGTCCTGAATTTCAAAAATATTTCCAATATTTTCTCATGATAGCACTTCGGACACTTCACAACACTATCAAGATGAAGGACATTGTGTAAGTATGAAATTAAGACCAACTGTCTCTATCATGCTAGGAAATCTGGAATTTCTCTGAATTTAAATTTCTTAATTGAAAAATTGAAAGAACAATTATGTGTAAGTAAAAAAATATTGTAAATTTAAGTGGGGTAGTGATCTACAATATCAATTTGAATCTATATGAAGAGAAACAGTAAAACATAATCTCATAATCATCAAGGGCAATTATCTGCTTTATTTATATTTTTGCTTGTTAAAACACCGAGGGGAATGATGAGTAAAGATTCACAAAATAGTTTTACACTGGAGAGCTAAGCATTCATTTAGATATGACTAATTTTTGTTTCCACTTTCATGACTACTTCATAGTAAAATACTTTTCCAAGATTATTATGAAAAATGGCTTACATTCTATATTTGAGATGCACCACGAGAAACATTTTATTACTTAAGCATATAGTATTTTGGTCTGCAATAAGCAAACATCCACAGGCTAGCCTAATGTTTATGGATGTGATCTGAGAATTTTATTGAAATCCAGAAAACTATGTCATCTTAATCATGTAGTTAATTAAATATTCACATGAGAAGTGTGAGAGGTTATGGATTATTAGTCTTGAAAGGGACATTAGAAATTTGTATGATTTTCAACAGGTATTTGAAACTTAAGGAGATTCTGTACATCAGGACATCCTTAATGTGCAATTAGAATGTCCAATTTTTGCTTCAGTATTAGAAGGTAGAATTCTCTGAAATTCGCTATATGATAAACTGTAACTGGATTCTTTGTGACTTCTGTCTAATATGTCTCTCCTAAACAGTGGCATATTTCCTCTACAGAAACACTTCAGACACTATAACTATTCCTATACTCCCCAGTATTCTTTATCATTTATTTCAGTACTTTTAACATCACAGTTTGAATTTGTTCATAATTGAAACATGTTCCTTTCCATCTTGCATTCTTAAATGCACAACATCAATGAACAAGAATGATTTGAGAATGGTTATGTCTGAATAGTCTTGCAAACTTGATAATCTAGGCTAGAACAGCACGCAGCTAGAGTCTAATCAGTGTCACATAAAACATGAGATTATGGATTTGATATTTAGAAGACCTCAGTTAGACACTCACTCTCCTAATAAAAAGATGATCCTTTGGGAAGACGATTTCACAAAAATAACTCTGTGTGCTTGAAGACGTAAAACTAATATTAACTTAATGGTGTTGTACTAAGAGAAACATCAGATTGCTAACACTTGGCTTGATGCATGAAACCTATGAAGGTGGATAATACATGTCTTCTCTAATTTTTGTATCCTTTTTAAGTATGGTATTAACAATATCAACTTTACAAAGAGGAGAAGATTTCTATTAAACTTCAAATTTATGAAATATAGATATTTACTACATTAATATTAAATATTGGTGGTTAATATTTTAGTCAAAGCAACTAGACTGTTAAGTGAATTCAGAATAACATTGTGTCCTGGGCTAAAGTATTTCTGACATCTTAGAATCTATTCATAAATTCATCATTATTCTAATAGTAAAGTTTGCAAACTGAAAGATAGAAAAAGACTTCTCTTACCTCCAATTGTGAAGAGAGAAGGGTATAGAATAGGTCTGTCTCCTCAGGTGTGCCTGTAAAACACCGAACCTAGAATATGGTGGCTGACTACTCTTGTGAACAGGTATGGGAAGACAGTGATGGAGACTGCTCCTATGGGATTGAGCCTTCGTAGACCATACAAACAAAACGGCAGAAGGAGCAAATTGCTTTGTCATCTAGAGTCTTGCCTCATAGATTTCATCTCCCAGAAGAAGGTAGTTCAGTGATTGTCAATATATCCCCTTGTTACCAAAGAATTCTGAGGGATTTATTGATTACTCTGTTTAAATAGGCACCCAGAGAATGTATGAGATTTTCGATGAACTGTTAAAATGAATATCACTAAACAATGTAAAGATGTAAGTGACATGGTGTGATATGGGGGTACCTCCAATCAATGAGAGTCAGCCAAGCTCTCCATCTGGCTGGAGAGGCATCTACCTAGTTTTTGCTGTCTCATCCTTACTCAAACTCCAGCCCGGCTTTTCTCTGTTCTACAGGCCTCGAAGTATAGGTCATGAACTTGAGCCAGGCATTTTTCTGCCTTATAGGCCTCACAGTACAGACCCTGAGATAATATTGGCCCAATACTTAACTATGGGACTTAATTCCTAAATATGTAACAGAAGGGAAATCAGCTACAGTTAAAAATCTATAGCAATGGACAGTCACTCATTCACAAAGCAATAACACTAAAAAAAACCTTGGATTTTGGTTTAAAAACCTTTACTTTAAAAAGTCATTGGGTTTGATAAGTTATTGGTAAAAATATGTCTGTATAATATGTATAATTACTGTAAAATATGGCCTGTAGCTTATCTATATGTCTTGAATATTACTTTCTAAAGTTATTGTTCTTTCTGCCAATTTCTCATTACCATTGTCCACGGTCTGTGTTTTGTTAGTTAATTTATTGAAGGCGAAGGTGTAAGTCACAACAATCCCACACCAGTTTGGAATTATGTTTAATAGAATGATTATTTATTTAAAGGGGGAAAAAAAACTTACAGATCACCATCCCAGACAACAGCCCTCTGCGCAATCCCTTTTTTAAAGGGATAGAGACCATGCCCCAATTGGCTGGTATCTCAGCTGCTATTGGCTGAAGGAGTGGGAGGAGCTCCCGCAACAATTTATCATTAACTTATTGAAAGGTAT